>NW_026652276.1:27480907-27950854 GCF_009828535.3 Hylobates moloch
CTTGATTATGAATATATATCATTGAAATATTGATTTCAGTAATGCAATATGTGCTTCTTGTGCCCCTTTTGCATATTGGCTGTGGTATATTTCCTTAACTCTAGAAAGATGGTATCTATCGAGCAGAAGATTGCTTCTTGTGAGTGTGAAAATTATTATCACACAATCAAAGAGAGACAGGAGGCCTTATGTCCTAGATAATACATGAGAAACTGGAGAAGTCTCTTGAGACAAAAGAAGGGCAGAAATAATAACACATTTATTTAACTGCTTTATTCTGTTTTCACGTATTCTATTTCATCAATCTTTTTGCGGCTGCTTTGCATGTGAGAAGACAGACTGATTTTCCCAGGCTGGGGCCCGGGACATCCACATTCAACTTTTGGCTTTGACAATATCAGTGTGACCTTGGGCATGGATCATTTAGTTCCTTTGCAATCAGTTACTTCTGCAATAGGGGATTCATGTAATTGTCAGCAATGAGAAAGCCACATTTGACCTACAGGAACTTTTCGTTGACATGTTTTACATTTTTTTTGAGCCAACATTTACAAATAGGGAGATTTCACTTAAAAATCAGAGGTCTGGTTTCTGTTCAAAAATTGGGAGACTTAATATCAGCTTCACATTCTCACATGACTACCATTGACCAGAGCAGAATGGTGCCTCTATTGCAGATGTCGTGTCTTCTATTTCATTTGTCATAGTCTTCACCGTAATCTCTCCCCAACATTGGGACTAAATGCTAGTTACATTACCTTTGCTTATTTTAAAAATAGTATGGGTGTATTTTTCAGTGCTTATGTTTCTTTCCAAAATGAGCAAAAATAAATATTTTGAAACATACACGTTTCAAAAATAAATGAGAAGAGCACATTTCTTTCTTTTTTTTTTTACATATCCCTTTGGTTTTAGTTTACTAACAGTCATGTTTTGGTTTGAATTTGCTAACAAATTCATCCATGTTCAAATAATACAAGCCCTACTTCACTTACCTTTGTTCCTTGCCCAGCCCATCTAACATTTGAATTTGTCATCCCTGGTCCATTTGGGCATAAAATGCTACAATTCTATAACATCATGAAGAAACTTCTCAACAGATATTTTCTTTTTTAATGTCCCATTGATGTACAACAAAGAGTTTCTTTTACATCTACAACGTAAAGCTTTCAAAAGAAGGGCTCTGGAGGTCAGGAAAGTAGCGTGCTGAGTAGTTACAAATAATTTGCATCAAGTCAGGGGCCTTGGTGAGACCACTATGTGCCAGAGATAACAGTTGTCCCAAACCAGATTCCCAATTCTCTCTGAAATCCTTCATTTCCACAAGGAACCAAAGATTCCTGTCCAGGTTGGTATTACTTTTTGGATAACCATAGAAAACTGAGCAGACTGGGAAGCTGGGAAAAGGAAGGCCTAGCATCAAAAACCCTTCCCTGATAATAGACACAATACATTGCCAGGATTTATTATGTGCCGGCAACTATGTGGAGCATTTTACGTATGCTGTCTCATTTAATCCTCATAATTTATTAGGAACATGTTTTCCCCAATTCACGTGGAGAGTCTAAGTTGCTGGGAAAATAAAGAGCTGGTTCAAGGTCACAAAAGTAGCATTGGAGAGCTTGTCTCTCTATTGCCACAAGCCCTGCTCAAAGCCACTTCATTATATTATACAATGGCCTTCGTGGTTTTGCAAAAGAGAGATCAGGGAACAAAATGAAAGGCGTACTTATGCAATAATAGTATTTTTCCCCTCAAACATTGTAATATTTTTCTACAAATAAATGCATTTTTTTCTTTCTGTAATAAATATTGGACAAAATACTTGCACACACATGTAACTCTCACAACAGACCTGGGAGGCAGGCAGAGAAAGTCTCATTGACTTCACTTGGCAAATGAGAAAACTGAGCCCCAGATAGATGAAGTGACTTGCTCAAGGTCACACTGTGAATGGATTGACCCGCAGTCCTCCAAAGCCATATCCTATTATGCCATGCTGCCTCTTTGCTTTCAGGATAACTTTGGTAAGCTTTTATGTGTGACATAGACTCTTCTCTTACGAAGTGAAGGAAAATAACATGCCTTCAATGTAAACAGTAAGATATTTTCTTCCTTTTTTTTTTCAATGCTGCAGTACAGATGATAATAAAAACAATTTTATTGGAAATCAGGGTGCAATAATTTAGCAATCTGCTCTTCTTAAACCTGTAGACTTTCCTATCTTTCATGGATAAAATTGTAAGACTGCCATGATATCTTTAAGAAGTGTTTGCTATGATGAAAGTCTTTCTTCACAGTATAAGGGAACTTGTTTGTAATCAATTAGCTCACTTAACACATGTGCTAATGAGACCAAGATGACCATTTAACTTTGCATATGTCCATAGACACAGATAGGCCCTCTGCTAAAAGATGTTCTGAATATTTTTTTAATTTGAGCAATATGTTCCCCTATAAAACATTTTTATTACACATGTTGGTTAGAGTGTTTTTTTTTTAATCATGAAGTTATGCTGTACCTGAGAGCACCAAGAGATAACATAAGAAGCCATCTTGGAATTAAAGTTGTTGTATGTGTAAAATCTGTCTGGGTTTGGGCAAATTAGCTATATGCCTTCCCCAAAACTGGACATACAGTGAGATCCCAATTCCTTGCCTCCTTCGCAATTAGATGTGACCATGTGATTTGGAGTGGAGATGAAATGTCTCACTTCCAGACCTGGTTCATTAAAGATCTCCCATAGTCTGTACTCCATGCTTTTCTCACTTGGGCTTGATGAGTAAGAAGACTTGGCTATCTCAACTTCAATGTGGTAAACTCTTAAGGCATGGGAGCTGGGTCTTTGAAACTTAACTTGGAAGCAAGCCAGCCACCAATAAGAAACACCTATTTAGGTCTTTATATGAGCAATAATAAACTACTATTGCCTTCAGCCACTGAAAATTGGGGGTTTATCTGTTATAGCAACTTAACTGTACTTTCATACAGAATTAATATGTAGAAGAGGTCAAACACATTTTTGACATAATAGGTATGTATTAATGATTATCATTACAATCACCTTCTTTGTCGTTATTCATTAGGATGTGATTGAAATGTACTCAGCTTTTATTGTGAGCAATTTGCTTAATCTTAGGACTATTCCAGACTTTTCATTTAATATTCGCTTTTGCTTACTTTTAACTATTGGGTGGTAGGAAGTTTCATTAAACTGTTTACAAAAATAATTCTAAACAGACATTTCTTGAAAGTGATTTCAATATATAATATCTTTAAGCTATTGTTGGAGGAAAAGAAATGGCTTTATCATTCAAAATGGTGATTACATATGAGACATATCACTTTGGTTAGAGAATCCAAGTAGATGCCTAATAATGGTGCGTTACATATATATTTTCACACTGAAACGACAAGCCTGCCATCAGGACCCATGGTGAATATAGTGCTCAATGACTTGTGTGATAGACTTGTTGGCTCTAATTTCCAAATAAATTTTCTAAAAGTACCAAAGAATTTCATTTCCACAGCAACCTGGTGAAGCCAGCCCAGAATGGTGCCAATGGCAATATCATCACCATGGTGACATGGTATGCCAATCTATTGTGTTCTAGGTCTACTTTAACCTGTTGCCTGACATTGGGTAATGCTCTGTATCAAGATTTCTTGTATTCAGAGGTGGTTCTTATTCTTCATGTATGAGTTGAACATTCAGAAGTGTGACTATGATAAATTTTGTATCAAAAAGTTACTTGGTTTTAAATGATCCATTATGTATTTGTCACTTATTGGCAAATGTCTATCATTTTGGTACATGTGCACACACATTTTAAAAAAATATTTCTATAAAAAATTAGAGCCTAATTCTAGACTCTAGTGAAAAATGTCATAGTTTTGACACTTAGCAAACATTATCCTTTTTTTCTGAATATAGTATTTATTTTCCGTGGGGAGCCACTCACTTTCACTACCTTGTGACTCTAGTGATATCTATCTGCTTCTTCAGGAATGGAAATGTGGCTCCAGCCTGGCTGTGTATCACATCCTTCTGGTTAGGGGCATTGCTTCAGGAATCTGTTTATTATCAATTCAAGCCAATGTGAGTCACACCCAATACTTACGTTAGAGAAAAAGATCTATCCTTTCCATTCTCCCTACTAGATATAGACATATGAGGAAGAAAGCGTGTACCTGCTGCCAGCCATCATGTCACTAAGAAGTTCCTCAAAACACACTCATTAAGAGTAATGCAGAAGAGACAAATGAGAAAAATTTAGGTTCTCTCATATTGTCTGAGTCCCTTAATTTACGTAGGCCTAAAGGCAGATGCCCTTGGGTTTTACAGATATGTGAACCTTGTTGGTTTAAGCCCATTGGAGCTGGGTTTCCTGTCATTGGCAATGAGCTAGTAATCACCAATGCAACCAGAGAAAAGAATTAAGCTAAAACTAGTATGCAAAGCACATCTAGAGTAATGAAATTTATAGAACCCTATGAATATGTTCCAGAGCCCCAAACCTCCATTTGATTTTGCCCTTTGTTAATAGAGTTTATTACTGACATTGTTGTATCCAAGTAGTCTCTTCATAGAGCACACATTTGCTCTGTGGTTTAGTAGAAAGAGCATGGGCTTCTGATAGGAAATAGTGGTGAATACATGTGCTACAACTTTCCAGCCATGTGACCCAATGATAGGTAAGTTTCTAAGTCTCCATTTCTCATCTGCAAAAGGTCCGTTATGAAGATTAAGTGAGATTACATGTGTACAGTAACTGACATAGCTGCCCCTAAAATGTTTATTTTATAAATTTACCTTTTACATTTTTAACTTCATTCAACCTACTCATTCTACAGTGCATAAAACAGTTGTACTTTATCCATTCTGCCTTGGTCCATTGATTGATTTGTTCGTTCAACTTTCGTCACTGATGAGTTTCTATGAATTGCCTTCATTTTCTATTTAAATTATACATAATTATAGACATGTGACATGCAATGTAAGGGGTCTGCAATCTCTAGCAGTAAGCGTGATTTGGGCTTTGAATTTTTCTTCTTCCAACTCCAGGAATGTAATGCAGCTCAGAGCATGGCAAACCTGGATAGTGTCATATTCCTCATGCTAGAAAGATTACTGAGACATTCTTGTAGACAATAAAAATTACTGAGAAATCATTGAAATACCCTTTAAAAATCAATTTAAACTTATGGGGAAAAAAGGTACTTTGTAATCAGGATATACATTTGATCAAAGTATGACCTTGAACCTAATTTTGACCTAGTCTTAATATGCCCATTACACGATCACCTATCTATCACCTGTTTTTTTTTTTTTTTTTTTTTTTTTGAGATGGAGTTTCACTCTGTTGCCCAGGCTGGAGTGCAGTGGCACAATCGTGGCTCACTGTAACCTCCACCTCCCAAGTTCAAGCGATTCTCCTGCTTCAGCCTCCCTCCTGAGTAGCTGGGATTACAGGCATGTGCCAACACGCCCAGCTAATTTTCGTATTTTTTTTTAGTAGAGATGGGGTTTCACCACATTGGCCAGGCAGGTCTCGAACTCCTGGCCTAAAGTGATCCACCTGCCTCAGCCTCCCAAAGTGCTGGGATTACAGGTGTGAGCCACTGCACCCAGCCTTACTTATCTGTTTCAATAGGAGGTTTCAAACAAAGGCTTCAATCTTTTTTAGTAAATGTTGCCATTAATATTCTAACCACACATTTTTACTTGTAAGTGTTCAAGTACTTGCAAAATCAAAAATAACCTTAAGAATCATTTGGTTGGCACTCAACACCCAGCAGCATGTAAAAACAAATTAAATCCTATAAAATACTTGTCATAAAATGTACAAGCATCCCTGTTAAATGAAAACAAACCTATAAGTACCTATGGGATATCACACAGAATATGTGTTCATTTAGTTTAAACTATGGGACCCTAAGAATTAGGAGAGTTGTGTTCTAGTTCTAACTCTTCCTATTTTAGTCCTTTGAGCAATTTATCTTCACCTTCCATCTTTGGGTTTTCTTTTCTTCAAGTGCAAAAAAAAAAAAAAAAACATTTATAAAAAATGATTTCCAAGATCCTTTTCAGCTTTACCTTATGCATCCAGCTTTTCTCTCGGAACTACAATTATTCTGTAATGGGTTCATACCTGTGTCTAAATGAGCATGATAATATTTTGCATATACTAATAATTCATTTGAGGACTTACATGTAATATTAATACCATTTTGCCTTTTGCTTTGCTTTTTTTTTTTTCTTTAACGTCAAACTGTTTTTAAGGTATCAGAGTTTCTTCTCTTTCCAATGGAGCTGACTTTAAGTTACTTGGATGCTTAAAAAATGCTGATACATAGGGAAAATAATTTCTATTACCATTCTTTACAACCATGCCATAAAGAAAAATAATCATATCATGAGTATTCATTCATACAGCCGAGATTTTTTCTTAGTCCTCTCTTCAACAGGAATAAAATAGTCTAAAGGTTTACATTTTGCTTCAATGCAGGAATCTTTAAATAGATGAAATGAATGGAAAGTAGTTCTGGAAAATTTATTATTTTGTCCTAATGCCTTTCAAGGTGATATTTTACTTCCATTTATCCCTAAGGCAATACAGAGATCTTTAATGCTGTATAGAGTTTCTTTTAATCTTCTCATACATAGTGTACCCATGTTTTTTTTTTTTTTTTTTTTGAGACAGAGTCTTGCTCTGTTGCCAGGCTGGAGTGCAGTGGCGCAATGTCTGCTCACTGCAAGCTCCACCTTCCAGGTTCACGCCATTCTCCTGCCTCAGACTCCCAAGTTAACCGGGACTACAGGCGCCCACCACCACCCGCGGCTTTTTGTATTTTTAGTAGAGACGGGGTTTCACCATGTTAGCAGGATGGTCTGGATCTCCTGACCTCGTGATCCGCCCGCCTCAACCTCCCAAAGTGCTGGGATTACAGGTGTGAGCCACTGCACCCGGCCCATGATATTTTAAAGAGCTTTTAGTGAGGAGGCATAGACCTGAAGCAGACCAACTTCTTACATAAGATCGTCATTAATTGCATGGATTACATTGGAGATAATTTGTCTTTCCTGACTATTTGATAGTGTTATTGGCACAATATTTATGGAACATTCTTTTATCTTTATTGCATTTTGTATATTTTTCATCACTGGTTTAATTCAGTAATAAGATACAATTATTTGATTTTTGTGACATTTTTGATAACAAAGAAGTTTTAAAAATGATTATTTTTATACTGAAAATATTTACTGTGCTTATTTATAATATTTAAACCAAGATCTGAGATTAAGTGGCTTTCAAAAAATATATAAATTTTAGTAATATCTTTAAGTCAAAAAATTATTTGATATCTTTAATGAAGATTAAATTGGTAATGTTAATTTTTACAAAGTTTGTATATTCCATATCTTAAATGGAGTTTGTAAGCCATCAGGATAATCTAGCTTTTAACACGTCCAACAGTTTTGGTCTTAAGTCGGCAAACCTGTGCTGTGTTTGGTGGCTTGTCAAATGATCCATCTCCTCTGAGTCTTCCTTTGATTGTCTGCATCTCTGGGTACCCATTCTCTTCTCATTATACGTTCTAATTCTCAGCATTTGGCATGAAACTGAGTGATAAATTTAATTACTTTAATTTTTTTTCATTTTATTGCTTTTATTCTTGCAATATAACTTTTCCCTGCTGATCTACAGAAAAATCTCTTTTAAATTCTAATCAGCTAACATTTTTAAGGTAGTCAATTAGAAATGTTTCATTGTATTTAGCTGAAAAGCATAATTAGAAAATCTCTTATTAAAGGACAATGTCTTTGGAATCAGAAAAATCTGGATGTGAAAGCTAGAGCCATAATTTACTAGGTATTTGGAACCGCACTTCACATTTTTAACCCCAGTTTTCCTTATATACATAAAAGGTAAAATTAAAAAGAGGTAAAACCGGCCAGGCGCAGTGGCTCACGCCTGTAATCCCAGCACTGAGGCCAATGCAGGCAGATCACTTGAGGCCGGGAGTTCGAGACCAGCTTGGCCAACATGGTGAAACCCTATCTTTACTAAAAATACAAAAATTAGCCGGGTGTGGTGGTGGGTGCCTGTATTCCCAGCTACTTGGGAGGCTGAGGCAGGATAATCGCTTGAACCTGGGATGCAGAGGTTGCAGTGAGCTGAGATTGTGCCACTGCACCCCAGCCTGGCAACAGAGTGAGACTCTGTCTCAAAAAAAGGAGGTAAAACCTCATAATATATTATTATTTATTTTCTGTCTTTGTTGAGACAATGTCTCACTATGTTGCCCAGGCTGGTCTCTAACTCCTGGGCTCAAGTGATTCTCCCATCTCAGCTTTCTGAGTAGCTGGGACTATAGGTGCACACCACTGCTCCTGGCTTCATACTATGTTATTAAAAATATAAATAACTTATGTAAATTATCTAGTATGGCTAAGACATAGTAGGTACTCAATAGTTATTGAATGACCATCATTTAGTAGTTATTTAGGGACAGTGAATATTACGTTTTAATTTGGGTAGCTATGAATTGATCAACATTGCTGTATTTTTGTGACAGACTGAATGGAGCTAGATCTCTGTTAAAAAATACGTGTTGTAAAGTATGCTCTTCCAGCTGGGGCCAAGGTATAGTAACAGTGCACTAGAAACCATAAAAAAAAGAGTATATATAAAACAATGGTTTTCAAGACACTGGATATCAGGCAATGAAGGACAGTGACTCCTGAGAGATGGGTAATGAATAAACGGAGCCCTGTGATTGCCCCTTGTTTCTGCCTTGCAAGTTTCTAGGCCATAGTCATGGGTAGGGAAAATCAGATGACTTCTGTAAAAGTTGAGGAAACAGGGCTAAGATTTCAGAAAGACCAAGGCAGCTTGAGTTTTCAAGACAAACTACTGGTGAGGATCGAACTTCTCAGAAAACTCAAGGTTCCCCTCAAGTATTCAGCTGAGTATTGATCAGCATATACATGTGGGGAAACAAGTTGTTCATTAGGGAACAAACCACCAGGGTATAGGACTGGGAAAAGTGACTGTTCCAGCTAGCTACATTAGGAAGCCTTATGATTAAAAGAGTATTGGGTATACTACTTAAAAGTTTTTGCCTCAATAGTGGGAAATAATTAGCCCTAGACTAAGTGCTGTACTGGTAATGCTGAACAAATCTTAAAAGCCAGGCATAAAAAGAGAAAAGTATTTCCACGTAACTTTGTCCTACAGCAAAGCTCTAAAACATTTATAGAAAACATGTCCAGCACTCAACAAGGTAAAATTCATAATGTCTGACATTCAATTAGAAATTACTAGTCACGCAATGAAGCATGAAAATGTGATTCATAATAAGGAGATAAAGCAATCAATAAAAAAAATCTAGAGCTAACACAGATATCAGAATAAGCAGACAAAAACATTAAAACAATATTAACTGCATTTCATATATTCACAAAACCTAAGTAGAAACAGGGGGACATTTAAGAAACCAAATCCAACTTCTAGAAGTGAAAACTACAAAGTGTGACTACACTAGATATGATTATCAACAGGTTAGATATTGCAGTAAAGAAGGTTAATAGGATAGAAAACAATAGTAGAAGCTATAGAAAATGGAAAACATAGAAAAGAGAATATTAAACCATGGGACAATTTTAAGCATCCTGATACATGTGTAATTGGGGTTTTCAAAGGCAAGTAGACAACTTTTTTAAAAAATAAAGTCTGAATAATTTTCAAGTTTCACAGAAACCATGAACCCACAGGTCAAAGAAGCTTATTGAAATACAAGCACAAGGAACACTAAGGAAACTATATCAAGACACATATGTCACAAAAGCAGTGATAGAGAAGCCTTAAAAGCAGCTAGGGAGGGGCATTTTACATTCATAGGAACAAAGATAAGGATAACAGTAGATATCTTGTCAGAAAAAACATGCAAGTGAGAAGTGGAGCAACATCTTCAAAGTACTGAAAAGAAAAAAAAATGTCAACCCAGAATTTTACACTAGTGAAAGTATCTTTCAAAACTAAAGGTTTACTGAGAGAGGTGGAGCAATACGGCCAAATGGAAGCCTCCAGTAGTCATTCCCTCAACAAGAACACCAAATTGAACAACTATCTACACAAAAAAGCACCTTCATGAGAATGAAAAATCAGGTGGACAATTGCAGTACCTGGTCTTAACATCATATCAAGGAAAGAGACACTGAAGAGGTAGGAAAGACAGCTTTGAATCCTTGATGCCACCCCTCCCACATCCTCTGGCAGTGACCTCATTGCACAGAGAAAGAACCTGTGTGCTTGGGGCAGGGAGAGTGCAGTGATTCTGCAACTTTGCATTGGAACTCAGTGTTGCCCTGTCACAGCAGAAAGCAACATAGGGAAGAATTCAGATGAGGAATTCTTCTGAATTCCACAGAGGAAGCATTTAGAACAACCCTAACCACAGAGGAATTGCCCATCTTGACAGTAGGAACCTGAGTTCTGGCTAGACCTACCACCACAGGCTAAAGTGCTTAGGGGTCCTAAATAAAGTTGAAAGGCAGTCTAGGCCACAAAGACTTCAATTCCTGGGCAAGTGCTTGTGCTGAGCTGGACTCTGAGACAGTGGACTTGGGCTGCATGCAAGCTAGTGAGATACCAGCCAGTGTGGCCAAGAAAGTGCTTGCATCACCCAGGTAGAGCAGCTCACAGGTCCAGGAGTTACCCCTTCCTTCAACTAGAGGAGAAGGGAGAGTAAAGAGGACTTTATCTTGCATCTTGGTAACAGCTTAGCCACAGTAGAATAGGGCACCAGGCAGAGTCCTGAGGCCAGCATTCCAGGCACTAGGTCTCAGTCAACATTTCTACAGACACCCTGAGTCAGAAGGGAACATGCTCCCTTGAAGGCAAGGACCCAGTCCTGGCAGAATCCATCATATGCTGACCAAAGAGCCCTTGGCCTTGAATAAACATGAGCGGTACCCAGGAAATTCTCACTGTGGGTCTTAGGTCAGACCTAGGACCATGCTGTCTTCACATGTGACTGAGTGCATTCCCAGCTGTGATGACCATGGAGAGATACTCCTTCTGCTTGAGGAAAGGAGAGGGAAGAGTAAAGGGGACTTTGTCAGGCAGCTGAGGCACCAGCTTGGCCAGTGGGACCCCAGGTAAGTTCCTGGGGCCCCTGATTCCAGGCCTTGGTTCATGGACAGCTTTTTTTGTATTCGTCCTGGGCCAGAGGGGAGCCCATTGTCTTAAAAGGAGAGAGCTAGGCCTGGAAGTATCCACCACAAGCTGACTAAAAAGCCCTTGGACCTTGAGTGAACATTGACAGTAGCCAGACAGTAATTGTCACAGGCTTGGGGCAGTGGTGGCCACAGAGAGAGACTCCTTCTGCATGAGAAAGGAAGAGGGAAAAGTGGGAAGCACTCTGTCATGTGGCTTGGGTGCCAGCTCAGCCACAGTAAAATATAGCACCAAGTAGATTTCTAAGTTTTCTGACTCCAGGGCCTGCCTCCTGGACAACATTCTGGGACCTGCTCTGGGCCAGGGGTGAGCTCACTGCCCTGAAGTGTAAGACATAAGCCTGGATGAATTAGTCACCTGCCAACTGAAGAGCCCTTGGTAATTGAGTGAGCATTGGCAGTAACCAGGCAGTGATTGCCATGGGCCTTGGGTGAGACCTAGGTCTGTGTTGGCTTCATATCTGACCCAGTGCTGTCTATGTGGTGGTGGCCACAGTAGTGCTTGTGTCACACCTCCTGCAGCTCCAGGGAGCTCAGCATGGAGAGAGAGACTCTGAGGGAAAGTAAGCAAAGAAAACAAGAGACTCTGCCTGGTAATCCAGGAAATTCTCCCAGTTCTGTTCTTACCCAAGAACACCAAGGCAGCACCTCTATGAGTCCACAAGAGTCTCATTGTTACTGGTCTTGGGGTATCCTCTAATGCAAATACAGCTGTAGTAACCACAATTCCCTTTGAGTAGTTGGAAAACCTTCCCAGAAAGGACAGGTACAAACAAGCCCAGACTACGAAGACTACAATAAATACCCAACTCTTCAATGCCCATACATTAACGAACATCCACAAGCATCAAGCCCAGCCAGGATAACATGACCTCAACAAATGAACTAAATAAGGCACCGGTGACCAATCTCAGAGTGATAAAGATATGTGACCCTTCAGACAGAGAAATCAAAAGAGCTGTTTTCAGTGCTCGATAAAATTGAAGATAATACGGAGAAGAAATCCAGAATTCTAACAGACAATTTTAAGAGAGACTGAAATAATTTTTAAAAACGAAGCAGAAATTTTGAAGCTGAAAAATTCAACTGACATATTAAAGAATGCATCAGAGTCTCTCAGCAGCAGAATTTATCAAGCAGAAGAAATAATTAGTGAGCTTGAGACAAGATATTTCAAAATACATAGAGGATACAAAAGAAAAAAGAATAAAAAATGAAGCATGCCTACAAGATCTAGAAAGTATCCTCAAAAGGGCAAATCTTAGCATTATTGGCCTTTACAAGGAGGTCAAATGTGATGAGCTAAAGATGTATACTGTAAACTTCAAAGCAACCACTAAAATAAAAAAATAAATAATTACAGCTTAAATATCCAACAAACAAAAATATAGAATCATACAATATTCAGTTAATTTTTTTAAATGCAAAAAGAACAAAGAAGAAACAGAAAAAATTAAACTGATAAATTTAAACCATGTATCAACAGTCACATTAAACATAAGTGGGTTAAATACCTCAGTTATAAAGTAGAGATTATCAGATTGGATTAAAAAGAAAGACCCAAGTATATGTCATCTATAAGAAAAGAACTTTATAGAAATACAAATACATAGAAGTAGAATGAGAATACAAGGAAAAGATGGAATGGCTATAGTAATATCAGGACAAAGTAGATGACTGAGCAAATATAAAGGTGTGAAGAATGTCATTTCCTGGTTATAAATGGTTCAATTTGTGAAGAAGTCATAATAAATTTATGTACATAATAAAAAAACTTCGAAGTACTAGAAGCAAAAGTTAATACAACTGTTAAATAGACAAATTCAAATATAGTTCATTATTTCAATACCCACCTCTCAAACTGATAAAGCAGATAGAATGTTAATAAGAATATGTAAATTTTGAACAATACTATTCATCATCTTGACTTAATTGACATTTATATAGTACTATATCCAAGAATGACAGAATACATGTTCTTTTCAGGATGTGAAACGTTTACCAAGATAAGATATGTTCTTGGCCATAAAACATGTTTCAATACATGTAACAATTTGAGTTATAAAAAATGTTCTTTTGTCTTTGTGGAATTAAATCACAAACAGATACCTGCAAAATATTCAGTATTTGAAAACTAATCAACACATCCTATATAACCTATGATTCAAAGAATAAATTAAAAGAGAAATTACTATTTTAAATGTAATGAATATATAACGTCAACCTATCAAAATTTGCAGAATGATACTAAAGCAGAATTTAGAGAAAATTTATAGAAATGCTTATAGTATTAGAAAACAAGAAAAGTCTCAAGTTGATTACTCTATATCCTACCTTAAGAAACTGCAAAAATAAGAGGAAATTAAACCCAAAGTAGGTTAAAAAAAAATACAGACATCAGTGAACCCGAAGCCATTTTACTTTGGTTCTTTGAGAAAATAAAATTGATAAATTTCTAGTCAGACTAAGGAAAGAAATATACATGAGAAAAATTAGCAATATCAAGAATGAGAGGGGGCTTCAAGAAGGCTGACTAGAGGCACCGAGCACTAGCTTCCTCCACAAAGAACCAATACTTCAAGATAATCACATTTTAAATAAGCATCTAAGAGAGCACGCTGTAATTTAGCAAAGAAGTAACAGAAGGCACTTGAGGCTTGGAAGGAGAGAGAAATGAGGCAGTTGGCCAGGCTGGGATTAGCTAGAAGCCTGGAGACACTTTCCAGTGCAGGGACAGGGTAAGTAAGAGATCCCCAGTGGCCCACATTCCCACTGCGGACTCTTGTGATGCTAGCCCTTGCCCACTGTGGGCCCTAAGATTAGTATAGGGAGCTGCCTGGAGTCCACGAGATTGTATTGCTCCAGAAAGGAAGATCATTCTAGGTTTCACACACCTGCCGAAACCCAAGCAGCTGCAGCACAGTGCCATTTTGAGAGCTTAGCTTTCACTAGACTGCATCCTGCTCTGGGCCCCAGTAGCTTCTCCACATTCCTGGAGCATGGGTGACATTACTGTAGCCCTCTACACAGAGGGCTACAGTAATGCAGTGCAGCAGGGTCCTCAGCACTCTATCCCACACAGTGTCCTACAGGAAACGCACAGTGCAGTTCACTGGTGAGGCTTCCCAGAGCCTAAAAGCCAGCTCTCTGAGGTAGCTGACACTGATAGCAACCGCACGTACACCAGAAGCTGAGCCACTGCAACTGTCCTAGTTGCGGGCTTTCTCCATATACCGCCACTGCTGCCACTGCCGCCACTGCCATTACCACCTAACCATGCTGTTAGGCAGGATGGGGCAATCCCAAGGTTCCCTATCATAACCTGCTCCTGTGTGTACCACTAGGGAGCTTGAGGACAGAGTTACCAGCCTGGCACTGCCGGCTCCAGTGCCTGAGCATACTGCCCCAGGACCTGTGGATTGCCCCATTCTATTGTTTGCCCCAGGTGTGCATATGTACCACCAAGGGCCTAGCAACAGGCCCAGAACACCTGCCACTGGTGATAAAGCAGGCCATTTAGAGGCATAGGCATTGCTCTGACCTGAACACCATGGTTAGCGTCACCCAGCCTGCCACCACTGCCAACATTCACCTGGTTGTGGCATTTGGGGTCCTGAGAACTGGCCTACCCAGCTCATCACTGCCACCATTAACACTAGAGCGTTCCACCTTGGAACTTGAGGGTTGTTTCATCACTGCTACTGCCATTACCTATGCCACACAAATTGCCTAGGGGTGTGAGGACCTACTCAACTGTCCAGACCATTGCTGCTACTTCTGGCCCCCGAGCAAGCTGCTGAGAGGCCCCAGAATTATCCCACTTAAATCCACTACCACCAGTGCCTGTGTACACCGCCCAGGGGCCCAAGGACAGGAACATTTGTCCCACTGCTGCCACGACTGGGGCCTGATTATTGGCCCATCTGGCATCCCCATTCCTAACAAAGCCTCACCACAGCCTCCACTAATAACTGCAGCCCAAGCCACTGAGGAAATTATACATCCACTTAAGCTGTTAATAGCTAAAGAAATCATATGGATACTAGACTATTGCATGCACCCAGAATCAAAACTAACATTTCCTACCCAGACAATACCATAGATACAGCTTCACACAAAGGGCTTCCTCTATGAAAGCAAATCCAAAAAACTGGAACAAGTAATGGTCCTATCAGATGTGCGGATACCTAAGGACATAAAAAACATGAAAAAGCAAGGAAATGTAACAACTAAAAAAACACAATAATTCACCAGTAACAGATTCCAATGAAAAATTTATGAAATGCTTGAAAAAGAGTTTAATGATACTAAGTTCAGTGAGATGCAAGAGAACCCAGATAAACAAAACAAATCAGAAAAGCAATTCAGCATATGAATCAGAAATTCATCAAAGAGATAGATGTTATAAAAAAGAACCAAATGAATCCTAGAATAAACGAATTCAATGAGTGAAAAATACAATCAATAGCTTCAACTATAGGCTAGATCAAGTAGAAAAAATATTTCAGAACTTGAAGACAGTTCTTTTGAAATAACACAGGCACACACACACACAAACACACACAAAATCCAAAGAGAATAAGAAGGAATGAAGAATGCCTACATTACATATAGAGCACTATAAAGCAACCAAATAATCAAATTTTGGGTGTTCTAGAAAGTGAAGAGAAAGCAAAGATACAGGAAATCTATTTAACAAAATGTTAGCTGAACACTTCCCAAACCTAGCAAGAGGTTTACACATCCAGATACAAAAAGCTCAGAAACCTCCAAATAGGCATAATTCAAAAAGATTTCCAAGGCTTGCTGTAATTATATGGTCAAAAGTCAAAGAAGGCCGGGCACGGTGGCTCATGCCTGTGATCTCAGCACTTTGAGAGGCTGAGGCAGGCGGATCACCTGAGGTCAGGAGTGAAACTGGCCAACATGGTGAAACCCCGTGTCTACTAAAAATACAAAAATTAGCTGGGCATGGTGGCAGGTGCCTGCAATCCCAACTACTCGCGAGGCTGAGGCAGGAGATTCACTTGAACCTGGGAGACGGACGTTGCAGTGAGCCGAGATCACATCATTGCACTCCAGCCTGGGCGACAAGAGTGAAACTCCATCTCAAAAAAAAAAAAGTCAAAGGAAAAGAAATAATTCTAGAAACAAGAGGAAAGCATCTATTTACATATAGGGAAATGTCTATCAGAGTAAGTGAATTTCTCAGCAGACACCATACAGGTCATAAGAAAATAGGATCATATATTCGGAATGCTGAAAGGAAAAAAAAAAAAAAAACTAGCAATGAAGAATCCTATACTCAGCAAAGTTATTCATAAATGAAGGAAGACTAGTCTTTTCCAGACATGTAAAAAGAATGAATTCATCACCACTAGACCAGCCCAACAGAAATGCTTAAGAGAGTACTACAGTCCTACACCTGGTAGTGAAAAGACAATATCGACCCTCATTAAAACACACACAAAATATAAAACTCATTGGTAAAGCAAACGCAAATGAAGAAGAGAAAGGATTCAAATGTTACTGATACAGAAAACCAAGAAGGGGAACAATAAGAGGGAAGAAAGGAACAAAGGACATACAAAGCAACCTGAAAACAATTAACAAAATAAAAACCACTTTGAATGTAAGTCGATTAAATTTTCCATTTAAAAGTTTAGTTGAACTGATTTAAAAAATGTGATCCGACTATGTGCTGCCTAAAAGAAACCCACTTCCCCCTTAAAGACACTTATACATTGAAAGTAAAAGGATGGAAGAAGTTATTCTACAGAAATGGAAACAAAAAGTGAGCAGGAGTAGCTACGCTTGTATCACATACAACAGACTTCAAGTCAACACTAGTAAAAAGAGATAAAGAAGGTTATTATAATGATAAAGAGATCAATTCAGCAACAAGATGTAACAATTCTAAACACATGTGCACCAACACCAGTGTATCCAGATATATAAAGTAATATTACTAGATCTAAAAGGAGAGATATACCCCAATGCAGTAATTGTTAGGTACTTCAAACCACTCTCAGCATTGGACATCATCTACACAGAAAATCAACAAGGACATATTGGATATAAACTGCACATTAGACCAAATGTACCTAACAGACATTTACAGAATATTTTATCCAATAGCTGCAGAATACACATTTTTTTCATCAGCACATGAAACATTCTTTGGGATAGACCATATGTTAGGCCATAAAGCAAGTCTCAACACATTTTTAAAATTCAAAATTATAACAAGTAACTTCTCAGACCACAATGAAATAAAACTAGAAATTAATAAGACAACTGTGGAAACTGTACAAATACATCAAAGTTAAACAATATGCTCCTAAATGACCACTAGGTAAATGAAGAAATTAAGATACTGAAAAAATTCTCAAATGGAATGAAAACACTACATACCAAAACCCATGGGAATAGAGCAAAAGCTGTGCTAAGATGGTCATTTATAGCAATAACCACCTACATCTGAAAAGTAGAAAGATTTTAAATAAACAACCTAATGATGCCCCTTAAGGAAGAAGAAAAGCAAGAACAAACAAAACCCAAAATGAGTATAGAGAAAGAAGTAATTACAATCAGAACAGACTAAACAAATTAGAAGCTAAAAAAATCCACATAGAATAGTTGTTTTTTTGAAAAGATAAACAAAATTGATAAACTGTTAACTAGACTAACCATGAAAAAATGAAGACATACATACAAATCAGGAATTAAAAAGGAAACATTACAACTGATACTACAGAAATAAAAAAGATGACCAAAGGCTTGTATGAAAAGCTGTATGTTAACATACTGCAAACCTACGGGGAATGGACACATACAACCTACCAAGACTGAATCAGGAAGAAATAGAAAACCCGAATAGACCAATAATGAGTGATGAGGTAAAATCAGTAATAAAAAGTCTCCCAACAAAGAAACGCCCAGGACTTGATGGTTTTACTGCCACATTAGAAGAAAAACCTATTGTCCTCAAACTATTCAAAAAAATGGAAGAGGAGGAAATTTTCTCCAACTCATTCCTGAAGCCAGCATCACCCTGATTCCAAAACCAGACAAGGATACAATAGAAGAAAGAAAACTACAGGTCAATATCCCTGAAGAACATAGATGCCAAAATCTTCAATTAAATACTAACAGACCAAATTCAATGGCACATGCAAAAGATAATGCACCATGATCAAGTGAGATTTCTTCCAGAGATGTAGGGATGGTTCAGCATAACCAAATGCATAAATGTGATATATCATATCAAAAGAATAAAGGACAAAAACATTATGATCATCTCAAGAGAGACAGAGAAAGCATTTGATAAAATTCAACATCCATTCATGATAAAAACACTAGGCTTGGAACATGTCTCAACATAATAAAGCCCATATATAACAAACATATAGCAAAAACTATAATGAATGGGAAGAAGCTGAAAGTCTTTTTTTCTAAAAACTGGAACAAGACAAGAATGCCCACTTTCACCACTCCTATTCAACACAGTACTTGAATCCACAACCAGAGCAACCAGTCAAGGGAAATAAAAGGCATCCAAATTGGCTACAGGAGAGTCAAATTACCACTCTTTGCAGATATGATGTTAATAAACCTAAAAATTACACCAAAAACTTTTGGATCTGATAAATTGCAGAATACAAAATCAACACATAAAAATCAATAGTGTTTCTATACACCAACAACGAGCTAGTTGAAAAAGAAATCAAGACTTTAATTCCTTTACAAGGAATTACAACACTTTACAATACCTAACCCTTGTCCCACCAAAAACCTGTCTAGGAATAAATTTCAGTGAGGAGGTAAAAAGACCTCTACAAGAAAAATACTGATGAAAGAAATTGCAGTGGATGCAAACAAATGAAAAGATATTCCATGTTCATGGATCAGAAGAACATTGCTAAAATGATGCTTCTACCCAAAGCATTCTACAGACTCAACGTAATTTCTTTCAAAATACGAATAACATTTTTCACAGAAATTTTTTAAAATTCTAAAATTTGTACGGAATAAAAAAAGGAGTCTGAATACTCAAAGCAATTTTGAGCAAAAAGAACAAAGCTGAAAGCATCACACTACTTGACTTCAAAATAAATTAAAAAGTTATAGTAATCAAAACATCATGCTGTTCATGTAAAAACAGACACACAGACCAACAGAACATAATAAAGAACCCAAAAATAAATCCATATATTTACAGCCAATTGATTTTTGACAAAGATGCCAAGAACACATAGTAGGGGGAAAAAAACACTTTCTTCAATAAATGGTACTGGGAAAAGTGGATATTCATAAGCAAAGAATAAAACTAGTATCTTTCACCATATAAAAAAATCAACTCAAAATGGATTAAAGACTTAAAAGTAAGACCCCAAACTATAAAACTAGTAGAAGAAATCATAGGGGAAAAACTCCAGGATGTTGGTCTAGGAAAATATTTTATGGCTAAGACCTCAAAAGCACAGGCAACAAAAACAAAAATAGACACATGGAACTATATTAAACTAAAAAGCTTCTGCACAGCAAAGAATACAATCAACAGAGTGAAGAGACAATAAGTTGAATGGGAGAAAGTATTTGTGAACTTTTCATCTGACAAAGGCGTAATGTCCGGAATATACAATGGACTCAACAGCAAAAAAACAAAACAAAAACCCCCAACCAAAAAAACCCAAACAAACAAAAACCAAACAATCACGTTAAAAAGTAGACAAAGGATCTGAACAGACATTTCTCAAAAGAAGACATGCCAATAGCCAACAGGTATATGAAAAAATGATCAACATCACTAATCATCAGGAAAATTCAAGTCAAAACCCAATGAGATAACAGTTTACCCCAGTTAGAAATGCTATTATCAAAGAGACAAAAAAATAACAGATGCTGGTGAAGATGAAGAGAAACGGGAACCTTATACACTGTTAATGGGACTGTAAATTGGTACAGTCATTATTGAAAACAGTACAGAAATTTCTTAGAAAACTAAAAAACAGTACTAATGTATAATCCAGCAATTCTACTACTGTATATTTATCCAAAGGAAAGGAAATCAGTGTATCAAAGGTATACCATCTCTGCCGTGTTTACTGTAGCACTATTCACAATAGCCAAGATAATGGAATCAACCAAAGTGTCTGTCAATGAATGAAGAAAGAAAATGTGGTATCTGTACACAATGAAATACTATTCAGATATAAAAAAATGACATAGTTTTTTTCAGCCACCTGGATAGAATTGGAGGACATTAAGTGAAATGAGCCAAGCACAGAAAGAGAAATACTCACATGTTTACACTTACATGTGGGAGCTAAAAAAGTTAATCTAATGGAGGTAGAGAGTCAATTGATAGTTACCAGAGGCAGGGGAGAGAGATTGTTCTGCGGTGAGTTAATGAGAGGATTATCTTATGTTGGTTAGTGGGTACAAACAAACAGAAGGAGTAAGTTCTAATGTTTGACAGCAAAGTAAGGTGACTACAGTTAAAACAATAGATTGTATATTTCAAAATAGCTGGAAGAGGGGTCTTAAAATGTCCCCAACGCATAGCAATGATAAATGCTAGTGGCGATGAGTATCCTGAATACTCGGAGTTGGTCATTACACATTCCATGCATTTGACAATATATTAAGTGTACCCTATAAATATGTGCAAATATATTGGTTAAAAAATGAGAAAGCTGAAATTACATAGAATCAAAATATTAAAAGTTTACTAAGGGAATATTATTAACAACTTTATGACCATAAATCCAGCAGCTTAGATAAAATGGTATAATTCTTTAAAGACACAAACTTCCAAAGCTAACTCATGGCTATAAATATAAATTTATTTTAAAAATCTTTTTTACAAAGGAAACTGAAATTCAGATAGTATCATAGGTCACTGGTGAATTCTATCAAACATTTAACATATACATGTATACTAATTCTATACAAACTCTTCCAGAAAATTGAATAAGAGAGACTATGTTCCTAATTCATTCTATGCTGACAGCAATATCTTGATACCCAAACATGATAAATGCATCAACAGAAAACTATAATATGCCTCATAAGCTTAGATGACCAATTTTTAAACAAAATTTTAGCAAATCAAAATCGACCTTATGTAAAAAGGACAGTACCTTTGAACAAGTGCAGTTTATCTCAGGAATGCAAAGTTGACTTAGGCCAGGTGCGGTGGCTCAAGCCTGTAATCCCAGCACTTTGGGAGGATGAGGCAGGCAGATCATAAGGTCAGGAGATCAAGACCATCCTGGCTAACACGGTGAAAACCCATCTCTACTACAAATACAAAAAATTAGCTGGGCGTGGTGGCAGGCGCCTGTAGTCCCAGCTGCTCAGAGGCTGAGGCAGGAGAATGGCGTGAACCCAGGGGGCAGAGCTTGCAGTGAGCCAAAATCGCGCCACTGCACTCCAGCCTGGGCAACAGACTGAGACTCTGTCTCCAAAAAAAAAAAAAAAAAAAAAAAAAGGAAAATCATGTAATTCAGTATATTAGTAAACTAACATAAACCCCACATGATTATCTCAATAGACACACAAAAATCCTTTAAGAAAATCCAACATCAATTCCTGAGTAAAAAAAAAAAAATATCCACAAAATCTTAGTAAAGTACTACTGGAAGGGGACTCTTTCAAACTGACAACAAGCATCTATGAAAAACCTATTAATAAAATTATACTTAGGAAAGACTGATTATCCTACAAGATAAGAACAACAGAAGAATGTACAGTTTTTACCATCTCTATTCAACGTTGTGTGGGATGTTCTAAAAAGCACAATAAGATAAAAAACTAGAATGCATCCAAATTGGTAAGGAAGTAATAGAACTGTCTTTATTCGCAGACAACATGATTGTCTATGTGGAAAATTCAACTGAATCTACGTACACACACATAAAAAGCTACTAGATCCAATAGTTGAGTTTAACAACATTTCAGAACCCAAGAGGAATATATAAATATCAATTCTATTTCTATATGCTAGTGTCAAATAGTCAGAAAATCTTTAAAAATCCATACTAACTACAAGAGTATCTAAAAGGCTGGGCGCGGTGGCTCACTCCTGTAATTCTAGCACTTTGGGAGGCAGAGGCAGGTGGACTGCCTGAGCTCAGGAGTTCGAGGCCAGCCTGGGCAACAAGGTGAAACTCCATCTCTACTAAAATGCAAAAAATTAGCTGGGTGTGGCAGCACATGCCTGTAATCTCAGCTACTTGGGAGGCTAAGACAGGAGAAGTGCTTGAATCTGGGAGGAGGAGGTTGTAGTGAGATGAGATTGCGCCACTGCACTCCAGCCTGGGCAACAGAGTGAGACTCCATCTCAAAAAAAAAAAAAAAAAAAAAAAAAAAGAAAAAAAATTCTTTGGGGCAAAACTGAGCAAATATGTGAAAGGCCTGTACATTGAAAACTGCAAAATAGTGCTGAGAGAAATTAAGGAAGAGCTAAATAAATGGAGAGACATACCATATTCATGAATTGGAAGGCTCAGTATTGTTAAGATGCTAATTTTCCTCAAATGGGTGTATAGAGTCAATGAAATACCAATTAAAATTCCAATATACTTTTATGAGGGGAGATATAAATTGATAAACTGATTCTAAACTTCAGATAGAAAAGCAAAGAACCTAGAACAGCTAAACAACTTTGGTAAAACAGAATACAGGGTTCAGAAATTATTGCATTTGTGTATAAGCATGGACAGCTGATTTTTAACAATGATACAAATGCAATTCAGTGGAGAAGGAGTAGTTTTCTTGGCAAATGGTGCTGAAACAACTGGTTATTCATATTTAAAAAAAACCTTCAGTCAGTTTCTTGCATCATATTCACAAATTAACTCAAAATGAATCATGGACATAAATGAAAACCTGAAACTAAAATACTTCTATTAATAGGAAAAAACAAAGGAAAAATATTTTTTTGACCAAGAGTTAGGTCAAGATTTCTTGGTTACAATCAAAAGCACAATTCATAAAATATTGATAAATTATACTTTATTATAATTAAAAACTGCTCTCCCAAAGACATTGTGAAAGGGATGAAAAGACATGCCATAGGCTGATGGGAAATAGTTGCAAAGCATATGTCTCATAAAGGACTTGTCTACAGAATATATAAATAATTCTCCAAACGCAAGAACAAGCTAATAAAAAAATGAGCAAATGATTTGAACAGACATTTCACCAAAGAAGATACACAGGTGGAAACATATCATATGAAAAGACACTAATCCTCACTAGTCATTAGGAAAATGCAACTTAACACCACAATGACAGAACAATACATGTTTACTAGAAGAGCTAAAATTAAACAAGACTGGTAATTCCAAGCATTGGTGAGGAGGTGGAGAAACTGGCAGTCCCGTTTTTTATGGGAATTTGAAATGGTACAGCCATTTTGAGGCACTTTGGCATTAGAAAAAAGTTACATATACATCTACCATATGATCTAGGATTCCACTCCTAGGCATATTGAAAAAAGAAAGTATCCATACAAAGGCTTCTGTTTAGTTCTAGCAGCTTTATTTGTAATAATAAAAAATTAGAAACAACCTAAATGTCCATCAACAAGTGAACAGATAAATTATACTGTGGTGTAGCTATGTGATGAAGTAGTTAAAAAAGAATGAACTATTGATACATACTACAGCATGTATGAATCTCAAAATAATTATGCTGAATGAAAAAAGCTAGATGAAAGAGAGTAGAGACTAGCCTGGGCAACATGGCAAAAACCCGTCTTTACAAAAAATTAGCCAGGCATGGTGGTGTGCATCTGTAGTCCCAGCTACTGGGAGGCTGAGGTGGGAGGATCATCTGAGCCCAGGAGGTTGAGGCTGCAGTGAGCTGTGACTGTGCCACTGCACTCCAGTCTGGGTGACACAGCTAGACCCTGCCATGCACACACACACACACACAAAGCCAAAAACAAACAAACAAAAGAGAGTGCATACTGAATGAGTCCATTTATACAAAGTGCTAGGAAATGCAAATTGATATACAAGGACTGAAAGCAAAACAGATTGCCTGGAATGGGATGGGGCAGAGAAGGACTGGAGGGAAGAACTACAAAGGAGCTTGAAGGAAGTTTTAGGAGTGATGACTATGTGTATTATCTTGATTATGACAATAGTTTCACAGGTATACATGTCAAAACAGGAAATTATATTTTAAAAATGTACAGTTCATTTAATTATATCTCGATAGAATTGTTTAAAAATGAAAATTTTTAAATAAAATCATGACATAAAATTTTATTAATAGTTGCCATGACTCATATCCAGAAATAATGTGTTACTTGAAACAATCACTTCTTTATAATACATCAGTAAAGAAGACTCTGATGAATGAAAAAGGAATTAGCAACCATTATTCATCTCACATTGCCTTTCCTTTCATTATTGTGCCTTCTTGAGTGACTTTTGCTGCCTTTAAAAATCGGTTGAATTTAACTCTCAATGCTCATGACTTTGTTATTAAAAAATGCCATGAGCCTTAGGAATAGCCATTCTTGGCAGCCTAACCTGAATACTATCTCCCTGGTATCTCCCACCTATTTCCACTTCTAGGCCCTGGAGGACTTGCCTTTGCCCCTACTGAGATTTAGCATTCATAGATCTTCTCCAAGCCAGGTGGCCTTGCTTTGACTCTTGGGCATTTTGGGGTCTGACCCTTACTTTCCAGCCTTATCTTTCTTCTTGTCTTAGTAGAACATTCTCACAGGTAGTCATCGGATGACAATTATTTCAGCTTTTACTGCCCCCACTCCCACACCCACCCACTTATCCATCCTAAGGAAGGATTTTTAGAACGAATTTCTTAATATTAGCACCTAAAAAGAAGTATATGTTTCTTGATCTTTGAGCAACAGAATTTCTGGAGGCCTTGTTAAGATATAGAATGAGGGTCCCAGTCCCAAATTTTCTGATTGTAAAAATCTAGAATGGGTTCAGAAATTTGCATTTTTAACTAGCTTATACCTAATACTGATGCTGCTGGTCTGGGACTACACTTTAGGAACTACTGGTTAAGAACACAGGCTTTGAAATTTGGTGGAGTGTGGTTCAAATCTCAGCAATCTAAGGGCAATTTACTTATTTTAGCTCAGCTTCAGCTTCCTCCTCCACAAATTAGTAATTATAATTATTTCCTCTTTATAGGACTGTTGTAAAGGTTAAATATGTTAATGCCTTCAAGCACCTAAACATATCAGGGCTTAATAAACAAGAGCCAGTGTTACTCTTAGTAGTTATATTAATCATCATTAGAGCAGCCATTGAGAAAACATGTGAAAAGGGCAACTATTCCCCTCAGCAGGTGTCATCAGCAGAGACCCCTTTCCATCCCGCTCTCCCGGCACCCATTGCCCACTGACTCATCCTACAGGCATCTATCCCAGGAGCCTTCTATTCTCTGGATTAGGATTCTCCTGCTGTCTCCCTGTCATCCAGGGTTTGCTCTTCCCCATATTCCAACTAATTGGGTCCATATTTTATGACTTAGTCATATGATTAACACAAGAATGCTCCACATTAGGAAAATATATGTAACTAAACTGATGTGTTTAATACCTGATGTTTCAACTATTTCCCTCAAATTTTTAGTAACATTCATTATGCAAATTTTAGAAGGGAAAGGAATTGGAGTGTGAGAGTATTTTGGAATCCACATGGGTACCTAAACACATACTGTGATAGGCTAGAAGGGTCACCATAGTGATGGGTTGAACAGCTTTTCTGTCCCTCTCTGATGACACTGCATAGGGGGCTGATTACTTCACTCAGCTGAGACCTGACTCTTGCGCTTACTATAAGTGTAAGAATTCAATGAAGATTTTGCCATCAGCCTGCAGGAGTTCTGGCTTGAAAGGCTCAGGTGCTTTCCTCTTCACTGCAGATTCCCTCCTGTGTTCCTTGTCATTGTCATCTTTCCCCATTCTCAAAGGAGTCATCACATCTAATCCAAAGACACCAATAACCCTATACCTTAAACACATGAATCAGTGCCTAGTGTCCTGCATCTTGCCCCTATTTCAAACCCTAACACAGAAAGTTGGAGCAGTAGGCTTTCAAAATTTGGACACAACACTGCCAACTATCTAATTATTTAACGACATGGGAAAGTAACCGAGCTTAGCTTTCCAGAAGGCAGATATATTGCTTTAGGGACCTTTCTGCAAAACATATGAAAGTGATGGGTAAAAGGAAGGAAAGACTCAGGGCTGGCTAGTTATCCACCCTGACAAGCAGTAGCATTTATGGCTGCTCTTTTCTATCACCTTGTACAAATGAAGCACATGTAAGCAAAATAAGTATGCATGCAGGAACTTCCTATTTCCCCTTTCTCAATTGAGGGGCATCCAACCATAAATATATTTCAAAAGAGGTTTAACATTTCTGATAGATTGATTTGAAGCAGCTCAGAGCTACATTTAAATATCAGAGGTCTTGCTGCAAGGGCTACCTGCCACTGCCACAGCAATTCTTGGAGGATTTCCCAATCACTACGTGTCAAAAGAGGTATTGGTTGCAAGTTTCCTTTGTTCACGTTTTATGCCATATTTCTGACTTATTTTTAAGTTGCATAATGTGATATTTAGAATTAACTATTATCCCCTACAATCGATTTTTTCTCCCACTGCTCTGATATCAAGGCACATTTTCTTTGTTTCTTGTCTTCACATTAAATTCTGTTGATTTTACCAAAATGTTTCAAAGCACATATTTCGTCAATGCTCATGGCTTTCTAACCTCTTAAAAAGTCCAATCAACCCCCTATGCTATGTTATCTGAGACGGACAGAAAAGCTGCTCAATACTTCTAGCCTACCACAGTGTATATCTGGGTACCCACACTCATTCAAAAATACTCTCACACTCGCAATCCCTTTCCCTTCTACAATTTTCATAATGAATGCCACTAAACATTTGAGGGAAATAGCTGGGACATCAGGTATTAAACACACCAGTTTAGTTACATATATTTTCCCAAGGTAGAGCATTTTGGGGCTAATCAGATGGCTGAGTCATAGAATACAGCCCCAATTAGTTGGAATGTGGGGAAGAGCAAACCTTGGATGACAGAAACAGCAGGAGGGTCCCAGCCCATAGAGGAGAAGACACCTGGGATAGGTGCCTGTAGGATGACTCAGAGGGCAATGAATGCTGGGAGAATAGGTTGGAAAGGGGTGTTTGCTGATGGTACCTGCTGAGGGAACAGCTGCCCTTTTCATGTGTTTTCTCAATGGCTGGTCTAATGATAATAATTAATGTAACTACTAAGTAACACTGGCTCTTGTTTATTAAGCCCTGATATGTTTCAGGTGTTTTGCAGACATTAACATACTTTATCTTTAGAATTTGATAAATACATCATTGAGAATGATACTGGGTAACGTATAACATTAATTTTGCACTAAAGTGACCCACACATTACATGAAGTCTGTTCTTAATAAACAGGAGCTTTAGGTATCCATGGTGAGATTATGAAACAGTGAAAGTTCAAGCTAGACCTGGTTTCCCCTGGCAATCCGTCTGTCTTTTCTTGATCATCTGGCTCTGCCTCCCATCAGTTAATGTGTGCAGGCTAATCTTAGTGGGAAACAAAACCAAACTTAATTAGAAAAGTAATATTCTGAGAAGCACCTTCCTTCCCACCATGCAAAGCATCCTAGACTCTCTATGTGAAAGTTGTTCTGTATGAAATGGAAAATAAATACATTTCAAAAGGTAATTTAAAATAACTCAAATAATCAGACTTCTTATTTAATTACAGCTATATTGAAGATACAATATGGGTGTGTGTGGATTCATTTATTCACAAACATATATATTTGCATCTACAATGTGTTGTACATAGTAAGAATACAACTGTGAACAAAATAGATAGAAATCTTTGCTTTCATGGGGTTTACCCTTGTGTCCTGAGGAGGGGAGACCGGCAAGTCAATAGGTAAAGTAGTTATTTATGTGGCAGTAGGTATGGTGGAGAACAATAAAGCAGCAAAATGGACTAGTCGGTGGTGATTTGGGTTGTTAACTCATAGCTCATAGAACCATATGGGGATCACAGTCCAGGGTTTGAGGGATACCCTGGTGGTTCTGGGCTTCTGGTGGGGTCTGAGACAAGCAGGGAAAAAGGGCATCATCAGATCAGTCCTAAGATTTCTAAGCCAGGCAGTGAGGGTAAGACAGTGACTGTTGGGAAAGGAGGGGTTGGGATCTTTTCAGGAGCACCCAACATCCTTCTTCAACAATGACGTGGAGATGCAAAAGCCCAAGAAGGTTTAGATGGAGGGAATCTGGGACTCTGTGCCTGAGGAATCCGAACATTAGAGTCCCTTGTTCCAGATGTGTAAAACTTCTGAGGAAGATAGAGGGATAACCTCCTAGAGGCCTTCTAGGCTCATCTTGCCTGAACTCTTTTGAAGGCATTTAAATTTAAGGATGAAGAACACACCACAGCTTTGTTTTTATTTTTGTCAGCCTGCACAAAGGTTACACAAAATCAGTTCAGGGGACGGTGGTGGAGTGGTAGGGCACAGTTTGCTCTGGGATTCCAACTCCCTGAAAAGCTTAGGGTATTATATCCCAATGCTGATGTGAAGTGAAGAAGTGAATGTAACTTCCTAGCATGTCTACATCAGAGAGTAGGTTTAGATGAAGCTAGACTGTGTACCTTAATTTGTGCCTTCAGTGTGAGCAGTTACCACTTGATCTCTGGGTACCTCTGAGAGATATATGGATGTCTGGGCTCTGTGAAGAAGAGCTTGGGGGTCACTGTGGACTTGAGACTCACCACTCCTGAGACTGAGGAGTTGTATTGCACCTTCAGTGAGGCTCTCATAGCCAGTGGTTTGAACCTCTCTGGAGAGATACCATTTCTAGGTATTCATGAATCTTGGCAACAGTGAATGCCTTTGCTTCCCAGTCAGACCCCACCCCATTTAATTCTGAAACTATAGCCAACTCCCAAGGTGATCCCAGTTTCCCATTTTCTGCCATGCACACTTCACAGAGGTGGTTTATTAGAGAGTCTGTCTACAATCCTAGAAAAGAAGAATATTCTATAAAAACCATAATTGAAGAGAGGTTCAAGAATGAGACAGGAACGAGGTTTAAGAATAGTTTTCAGGGATACACTCAACAGTATGCCTAGCTACTGTTTTTGAGTCCTATTATCTCCAAGATTATATGAATGTTTATGAAAAAATTCCATATGTATGTGTTCAACACCCTTCCATCAGTCTCTCAAGCGTCCTGCAGAATGGGGTACTGAACACTAAAGTACTGCATGCCACTTGAAGAAGTGCGTGCAACTTCCTAATGTGTCTGTTTTCAAGGGAGAAAATGCATGTTTTGTGGGGGGACTGGACTCAACATTTCAAACATTTACAAAGGGAAAAAATAGTCCCCAAGTATTTTCCATATCTTAAGTGAGAAACACAGAAAACGTTCAAAATTTTGCACGTTAGCCTTCCTTTCTGCATTTTCTTGAAGACCAGGTAGCCCTGATAATTCTAGAAGCGATATGATTAGCAGGAAATGAACGTGGCATTAATTTTTTATTGTGTCAACATTGTAAAATAATACTTCTAAAATCTAATTTGCTGATTAATTAAGAGGGAATCCTGTTGGTTTAAGAGAATATAAACATAAATATTTTCTTTCATATTTTGGAGGAAGCTTTATGAAAGAAACAGGAAATTATTGTTTGTGGCTCATTAAAATAGCTATTTATAATTATTCCGTTTTGACATCTACTTTATAAGAATATGATAATTCTGACCTTCAGTTGTAGAGATGCAGACTTTGAAACTGCCTTTCATAGGACATGCTTGCATATGAACTGCTTCAGGGGCTCTGCAGCCAACGTATGTGTGCAGCTGCCAGAAAATGTTTCATGTTCAGTGTGTTTGTTTCATGTCTTTTATGCTTATCACTAATTGTCTACCTAAACAGAAGTGAGAACATATTAAATTAAGGTGGACAATTTGCACCCAATTCTCAAATTTAAAAAGCTGTTTTTTCAAGTAGTTTCATAAAAATGTAAATGGATATACTTAAGTGAATATTTTAGCAATTTCCCTAATAGATGCATAAAATGGTCAATGAGGCTTTCTAAATGCTTTGAAAAGAATCTCATAGTTAAAGGTGTTGAAAAGTCAAGTGGTAGAAATTATTAGTTGGTTAATTAGTTGATAGAGTACAAATTTTAATAAGAAGTCATAGTATAATTTCTAATAAGGAACATGCTATTGATTTTTTTAGTAAAAGAAATAATTATATCATCCTGGTTATAAATTGTATTTTCTTTTTTAATAGTAATTTTAAATCACAAGGATAATATGTACTTGTTGCAGGACATTTAGAAAATATAGGCTTGTCAAAGGAAGAAAATAAAAATTATTAGCATACAGAGTTATCATATAGAGTTAAGCAGTACTAATATTCTGAAGTATTTCCTTCTAGTCTTTTTTCCTATACATGTATTTTCTTTTTAGTAAAAATAGGGTCTCTCTATATATGACCTATAACTATATATATATGTACGTACATATATAGTTTCCGGCTCATTAGTTTAATATTGTAAACATTTGTGAGGGAAATGCTTTTATTTTTTTCTATAATATTACTTAAAATGCTTTCTTTGTAGTTCATATAGATATACTGTGGTTTCTTTAACCAATCACTTTATTCTTAAATATTTGGGTTTCAGTTTTTCCAAGTTATTGCTATTATCAAACAACTTTATGACAACTATATCCATGTACACCATTTAAATTTCTTATCTCATTATTTTTGATCAATTTTTTAAAGTGTCATTGCTGCATTAAAGGTCCATACATTTTTACTACCCTTCAGAGAGCATATATCATTTATACTCTTACCAGTAGTGTGTGAGAAGGCTTGTTACGTTTTACCTTTCCTAAATTAGATGCTGTCTTATTTATATTTACTTGTTTATTTTTCTTAACCTAACTGCTTAACATGGTAGCAATCTTCTTTTAATATATGAAAAAACTTACAGATGAAATTATATGTTACTTATACATTTTTCTATACATTTCTATACATTTAGAAACTATTTGCTTTTGTGTTTAAGAAGAGCTTCCCTATTCTCAGAACAAGTTAATATTTACAGTATTTTCAACATACCTTTATGATTTTATTTTTTAGATTTAGAATTTTAATCCAACTTAAATTTATTTTTATCTTTTTATATAACAGGTAAGGTAGCAATGTAATTTTACTTTTTTAAAAAATGAACTTTTCTAGAAAAATACATTCTTTCATCAGATATTTGGATGTCACCTTAATTGTATACTAAATTGTAATACACACATGGGTTACTTTTTTACTTTCTGGTCACTTCTGTTTATTTCTGTTCCAATAGCACATTGGTTAAAATTACATCTTTATATATTAATATAGCTGGTATGTTGAATTTTCCAATGCCCCAAATGCATTTTTTCATGTATTTAAAATTTTTACAAGAAATGTCTATTTTGTCAACTTATTTAAAAAGTTACATCCCATAGAAAATTGTATAGAATTTCCATTTAATTTATTCTTAGATAACCTAATTTGAGTTTTTACATTTAGAAATGTGGTTTGTTTCCTTATTGGTTTTAATAGGTTTTAATAAACTTTGTGGCGTTTGTAAAATATGTATCCCCCCAAATTAATGTTTATTCATTTTCTCTGGAATGTCTTTTGAAGTTTTTGGCCCATTTTAAAAATAGAGTCATTGATCTTTTCAAAACAATCAATTTCTAAGAGCTCCTTCTATATGAGAATTATGGGATAAAGTAGGTATTACATTTTTTTTCTGATAACTATCCGGTTTCCCAGCACAGTTTGTTCTACAAACCTGCTTTCCCCCATTGATGTGAAGTACAACTTCATTGCATACCAAATTTTCATATGTAGTTAGGACTGTTAAACTTTCTATTATATTTTATTGATATCTCTGCATCATTCACTAGTGCCAAAATTTTCTTTTAATACATATATGTGTTATTTTATATATGTATATGTGTATATATAAATGTTTTGACATCTGCACGTTCATTTTTTACCATTATCTTACTAAATTCTCTTGTTTATAGTAGTTTTTGTCAATTTTCTTGGGGCTTTCAAGAATGCAATCACATATCATCTGCAAATAGTGACATTTTTACCTCTTTCTTTCCAATTTTCCTCCCATGAATTCTCTTTTCTAATTGCACTAGCTAGTATGTATGTATTCATCTATCTGTGTATCTGAAATGTAAGATGATAGTAGACATCATTGTCTATATCTGACTTTATCGGGAATGTCTTTAGTGTTTACCTACTAAACATAACTCCAGCCTTTTAGGCTGAGGTAGATATATTTTTATCATGTAAAAATTGTCCACTTCAGTCTTGTTTTATCAATAATATTTGTCATTACTTTTTGCTTATTCATGTATAATGTTATTTTATAGAAATAACATGCTCTTTCTCCTCAATTGACTAACAAGGCAAATTATACTAACAGGGTTCCTAATATTGAACTATCTTTGCGGACCCCTACTAAATCCCATTTGGTTAGGTTGCGTAATTATTTTAATCGCTGCTAGCTTCTGTTTGCTAACAAAATATACAATGCCTTTCTGACAACCTCTGAAAATCCAGTTTTTTTTGTTTTGGTTTTTGTTTTTGTTTTGAGATGGAGTCTTGCTCTGTCACCCAGGCTGGAGTACAAGGGCGTGATCTCAGCTCACTGCAACCTCTGCCTCCCAAGTTGAAGCAATTTTTCTGCCTCAGCCTCCTGAGTAGCTGAGATTACAGGCACGCACCACAGACAGCTTTTTTTGTTGTTGTTGTAGATACAGGATTTCACCATGCTGGCCAGGCTGGTCTCGAATTCCTGACCTTGTGACCTGCCCGCTACAGCTTCCCAATGTGCTGGGATTACAGGTGAGAGCCATCACACTTGGCCTTTTCATGACTTGGATACAAAACCTCAGGTGAGATTAAACCCTGACCTGAGATGATATTAGACTCTTCATTATATTTATTCAGTCTCCTTAGTATCATCATTACATATTTTGTTGCAGAAATATTCATGTAATTGATTGAAGAATGCTTTCCTAGACCACTAGTAATATATTATACAATATATGAACTGCATTTCCTCTGTCAAATCTAGAACTCAGGGATTTAGATCGAGGATTTTGTAATGGTATTTTATTTAAGATTTCCCCATTAATAATCATAAGCAAGGTAGCTTTTTAGCTTCATTTTTTTAGTTTGCAATCTTTTTGGTTTGTATCAATATTATATACCATTTAAAAAAAGCTTTTTTCTTGCCTTTTCTCTAGAAAAATTTCAATAAAATTCGGATTATTTTTTCTTCAAATGTTTGATAAAATATTTTAAATTATAAATATATATTTGTAAAAATTATTTAATAAAGAGGCTGTGAAATAAAATGTCGAAGTTCTCTGCTTCTAGATTCTTACTTCCACTTCTTACTTCCTGTTCTGATCACTGGGTTACTGTTAATAATTTGGTGTGTATTCTTTCAGAACTTTATCAATGCAACATGCAAAAATAAAAAGGGGTTTAAAAATAATCTAATTTGATTTTTTAGTGAGATAATAATTTTTGTATTTTGTGAAACTTTATATTTTGTATGTGAACTACCTGTTCACATCTATTGTTTTTGTTAATTTGTAAATATTTAATGTTTTAAAGACTTTAGCTGTTTTCTCTACCTTCTCACTTCTGCCTAAAAGAATCATTATTAACATTCTATTATGTAGCCACTTAACTTTTTTCGTATACACATACAAATTCGATATCTATTTAAAATGGTATCTTACTGGCTGGGCACAGTGGCTCATGCCTGTAATCCCAGCGCTTTGGGAGGCCGAGGCGGGCGGATCACAATGTCAGGAGTTCAAGACCAGCCTGGCCAACACAGTGAAACCGCGTCTCTACTAAAGATACAAAAATTAGCCGGGCATGGTGGCAGGCATCTGTAATCCCAGCTACTTGAGAGGCTGAGGCAGGACAGTCACTTGAACCCAGGAGGCGGAGGTTGCAGTGAGCTGAGATTGTGCCACTACACTCTAGCCTGGGTGACAGAACTACACTCCATCTCAAAAAAAAAAAATAAAAATAAAAATAAAAAAAATAAAGGTGTCTTATTTAAAATAAAAATTTTATTATAAGATACATATTTTATTTTAAATTGTATAACATAAAATGTACACATTAGATATATAGCATACATTATATTACATACAAAATGATATGTATTCTTCTATACAGTTTTTGCTTTATTTTACATGGCAGCAAAAAATATCAGTAGTCTTTTAAAAGGCTGTTATATATTTAATTACTCCAGTGAAGAATTACTAGGTTTTCTCCCAACTTTTCACTCTCAAAATGGGGTGAAAATTTTGTACATGAATGTGGGACAAAGTATAAAAGGTGAAACTGCTGAGTTTCAGGGATACAGACATTTTGAAAGAAAGTGTCTTTTAAAAAGTTTATAACATTTTCTCCACTCAAGTTTCTTAACTCTTCTCAATACTTTTGCTGATATGAGGCACCATCTATCCCACATTATCATCAATAAAAAATTGATATCCCATTGTTTTAATTTCTATCTCCTTATCCTTTCAGTGATTAAGTATTATATATTTTTCATATGTTTATTAGACAATTCATTTTCTTATGTAAATTTCCTTTATTTGCTCTTTGCCCATTTCCTTCCCTGTAGAATAGCTTTCCTTTCTTATTTATTTTAAGGAGCTCTTTATGTATTAGAGATATTAACAATTTTATTTGGCAAATATGTTCTCCCAAGGACCTTTAGAAGGTATTGGATACCTGTGAAGTCCCTTCTCTTTCTTATTGTGCATGGCTCATCCCCTCTGTTGTCCTCTTCTTTTCATTAATATTTGCCCTTTTGCCTAGTTTATTTTCTGCTCATTTGCATCACTACTAAACTAGAAGAGAGTGAGGGACATAGAATTAAATATTTGAACAGGGCTTGTGACAACTTTAATTTAGTTGAAAGGAACAGAAAACTTGATGTGTGTACAGGATTTTGTGGAAGCGTTCTGTCTTTTCAAATTTTTCATGGGGTAACATTTCCTTCTGAGCCTTGAATAATGACTGACTGTGTATTCCAGTGAAAACAGAACTCACTGACATACCAGCTAATGAAATGTAAAAAATGCAGTCTGTCATTTGGATGCTCCAATGATCAAATATTTTGATAACTGACTACATATTTTATTTTTTAATGCAGATGTTCAGCATTCTATAAATATGGATTCTTAATGACTTGAGACAAAAATATTAGGATGTATGAACAACTGAAGAATGGAATGAGTGGCTGCAGAGCAAGAGTTTGAAATTAATATTAATTCACATACAAAAATAAATGATAGGTATTCTTAGCTATATATATAATATATACATACAGCCACGTTACTAGTCAAATTTATGGTCAGTTTCCAAATGTTTGAAATATTTCTGTGACATTCCAAAACATAAAGTTTTCTTTAAACAGATGCTGTGCTAAATTATTTTTTTCATACCATAAAAACAAAAATCCATGAAGAGTGCTCATTAATTCATATGGAAAGGCCTGGGGCTGAAAGATAGGTCAAAGTAACACAATCTCAGGGAAAGAAAAACAGTCTGAAAATGTCATATTTTTCAGGAAGGCATTTGTATTGCTAGTTCTTGGAGCTGTGTAAAGGAAAGAGAAACAAATGCTTAATAATATTTTTAGAAACAATAAATTCCTATGTCAATCCCCCCAATTCTCACCAAATAAAAAATTACTCTCATCGTTTTCCTCCTATTATGTGTCTTACATAGACTCTGTGCAGTCATCCGTATCTTTCCTCAGTGTTTTTGTTTTATTCAGGCTAAATTGAGAGACTATTCTTGGTACTGAACTAATCTTAATGTGAATAGATTACTGTATATTTTATAGTTTGGGTATAGTCATTGATAACCATTGAAAATCTTGTTTATGGTAATCACTGAGACAAGAAAATTTAAAACTCTCTTCTTTACACAATTAGAGAAAATTCCTGGAATATATGTTCTTAAATTTATTCTTAAAATTATATTATCGAGAATAAAGACATGATACCATTGTTTAGGGAGTAGATTACCCTGTACTTTATAATATTAAAATATTTATTTCTAAAGATCATTGTTTATTTTCATTGGTAAACAGTTTTACGGAAAAACTATGTACATATTGTTATGCTTCTTTGTTTTGCTTGCTCTTAAATAATATCAAAACAAATATTTCTGCGTTAGCTGAATGTTGAGTTATAAGGTTAGTTGTGATGGATTCTATCACATTCAAAAGTTTATATCTTTTAAGTTTAAATCATATTTTAAAAGTTTTATAACTTTAATGCCTTGTGCTTTTGGCAAGTTGTAATTCAGGAAGGCAGAAAAATCAATTTTAATATGAAAAACCAAAGTATTTGACAGCCAAGATAATAAGCATTTATGCAAACTGGAAATTACTTGCCCTCCAAAATAACCATTCATGAAGATTTAAGAAAATGTAGAAAATGTTATGACTGTTTATAAGTTAAAATTCATTGCATCTACCTTGAATCCATAGGATGTATTTTTAGCTTGTTGTTGCTTTTTAAAAATCTATGACATAGCAACTGTATTTAAAATAGTTTACACTATAATGGGCATATTTATTATGGTTATAGTTAATAACCACATATAATGAGATAGACTTAAATCATGTGCTGGAAACTTAAGTTATTCCAGTTATACTGCCATAATAAACATTTATTTTTCCTCCATGTCTTCTATATATCATTCATCTGTTTCTGTTTTCTGGGCTAGGCTTAGAATGAGAGCCAACAAAACCTGGGACTCAGTCTGTCTTCTCAATAAAATTATTGGTACCACTGGTGGTCATAGGTGTTTTCAGTAGTTCTTGATATACTCTTCTTTGGCAATGATTATACTTTAGTTTTGGGGCATATGTGACTGACTAGTGGCATTTAATAACAAAAAGATAACATCTCATAATGTTATATTACAATCAGTCCTTCCACTAATTTAAACTCAGATTCATTTCCCTTATTTAAGAAAAGAAAATTTGTTTGGAAGTACCAAGAGGGAACAGAAGTGGCCATTTCATAGTGCTTCATGATTTAAAAAATATCAGAAAACTTAACATACCTTGTGTACTTAGCATCTCTTTATCAGAAACACTAGTGGTTACTAATTAATTAACTGATCGAACAAGTACAGTCTATTCATTATACACTTTTGTACAAAGAGGATTTCATTTGGAGAAAAATTTCTACTTTGACATGATTGAGAGAAATAGGATAATCTTGGGCGACATCAAATTAAGTGTAACTAGTTTGTAGTGGCTGATTTAACATATGACATAGACATTAATTCTGGGTATATTATGGGCTTTAGTATAGGGTCACTAGAAGGATGTGATAGATGCATGTGTAAAAATTATATTTTAAACATATGCTTTACATGTTCTAATTCTATGAGTATGCTGGATGTGTCTAGACAAGAAATTTTAACTATAACCATAATTGTGAGACAAAGCTAAAAGTGAGACAAAGCTAACCAGAGCCACGTGGGGAAGGCAAGAGCCTCAAGGACTTGTGTAGACAGTTGCTTCTAGGGGAAAAAAAGAAAAAAAAATGCAGTCTTCAGTCCAAGAGCTGTCAATCCAATTTTTAAAGATTGATTAGGTAGTTGAGTTTTTCTTCCTTTTATCCTTGGAGAAAATGAAAAATAACACTTTCTATTCTACTTTAGACTCACCATTCATATATTTTATGACAGTTTGGTCTCACCTGAGCCTTTTCTTCTCTAGGACAAATTATGCTAACTCTTTCTGCCTGTCCTGATAGGTCCTATTTTTCAACCACTAAATTGTCGTATTGTTCTTTCTTGTATCTTTTCCAGTTTTTTCAGTCCCTTTAAAATTTTAAAGTCTTAAATTTAATATCTTTGCATATATTTATTTTCTATGAGTTAGAACTTTAGGAGCGTTATTTCTTTCAGCTAAGTGAGAGAGATGGTCACTATGACAGGTAGATTGGAGAAAGGAGATAAGAAGAAAAAGAGAAGCCAGATGAGCAACTTAATATTGAAGTTAATGGATTTATGTGATCAGAAATAGCAAAACCTGTATCTGGAAAATGTCACAAAGGTTTTTAATAAGTCCTTTGGAAGATACCAAAACACAAAAAATCATTATCAGAAACAACCAGAGCTACTTTAAAAATCTTTTAAAAAGATGTTTTATCTTTTATAAAAGGTAAAAGATATCTTTATGCTTATTTTTACTAATTACCCTTCTGTAAAGGAAAAGATTAGTAGGTGAGCTCCAAATTCAGAACAAAAAATAATAGAGAAAGATGGCCATTGCCAACTTAAGGAAAGGCATAGGAATTCAGCATGAGAGTGAGTGAGCTTATCTTAATTAGGGGCTAGAACCATTTTTTCAAGCAGATATTAATGACACAACATTTGTGGAATGTGGCCTAGTAAAGAATTATTTTTTCCTTTTCAGTAATACATGGTCACAAGGCAAAGTGCACTATTGGCTCTGTCGGCGCACTGTCTTGGGTTTATAGCATTGCATTGTCTTCTCTGCAGCATCATGTTGATTTTGGGTGATTAGGATATTATAGTTGGCTCAACGTCTCCATTCCATGAGGGACAAAAATGAACCTATAATGTTGTAAATAAAACAAGTTGCCCTCTATAGAAGTTAGTGTGAGAGCACAGTTCCACTGTAATAAAAACCTAGAATAAAAGCCCTAAACTTTTTAACCTTTATTGCTTCAATTTAAGTGCAATGCTAATTTTATTTACTATTTCTTGAATTTTATATTTAACTTTAAACCTAAGGTCTTATCTATGTTCAAAACAAAATACCTAGCATTAACCCTACCCTATATCCTGGGTCATGCACCACAAAATGGGGTGAACTGCTTCATTGGCTCTACAAAAGAGAGGAATGTAGTCACTACAAAAGGATGGTACTGTGTTCTTTCCAATATCCTCCTTTTAAATCAACACGAAATAATAGGGATCACAACAAAGTCAGCTTACAACAGCTTTAATTCCCCAGATGGAAAGCTGCACAATAAACCCACTGCAGGTTTATTTTCACTTTAAGATGGGATAAAAATATACATCCGCCATGCCCATATTGAAAAGCCACAGGCAGATCTTAGAGGGCTCTTGCATTGAATGGTGTGCAGTAGTGAAATATTTGTATTTTGTGCTAACCCCTCTTCAAAAGCTAATGCAGTGTGGTCTTACCATTTTTGCAGACAGGACAACATTGTTCTGGTTCATAGACTGGGTTGACACACTCAGGAACTGCGCAGTCTGCTACAACACAGTGAACTTCATTGCTGGGCTCACAGCGACACCATTCACATGGAGAGGGCTAGGAACAAATCTAAAATTAGCCCCTTTTCTCCTATAACTTAATGCTTGCACATTCATATGCTGTCAGAAGACAAAACATCAGTGCTTATTATATTGGCTTTACTGTATTAATTCCATTTACCATGTCTATGATCATTCTCCCCTGGTGGAAGGCAACTTAGACACCCAAGCCATAGTGGATTGCAACCTGCACTCAGGTTGCTGTGAAGAAGAAAAGCACCCATGTATGACTTTTCCTATATCTTATGTTCCTACTTTCCAGAGAAATATTTGCATAACTAACATGTCATCTCCTGGTTTGTTTTCCAGATGTACTGATTGCTTTGACCTCCTCTGGTAAACAGGCATTCTACTGGAACATGTAAGATAATTTTTGCCATCTGTCATTTTCTTCTTCTTGAGAAAGGAGGAGAATTACTGAGAAACAAGAAAATGGTAAGTGGACATCTGTACCCTTTGAACTCTTTTTCAAGCTAACTTCTACTCTAAATGGCATTTTTCAATGTGAATATTAGAGAAGATTGCATTTGGGAACCAAACATCCAGGTACTGCCTCTTGAAAGATTTAGTGAATACCTTTAATCTTGTCTGCTTGCTTTTATGAATGAACAAATCGACTGGCCTAAAAAGCCACTATTTAAGAGTCAAAGACTCTAAAAATGGAATTAAAAATGATAATTAAGAGAAAAAATTAAACATCAGAAAAGAACCGTTGTCTTTGCAGTACTTACCGGCCGAGAGTGTTTGGAATTTTCTATTTCCTTTCTAGAAAGTGCCTATGGCGCAAATAATCTAAAGCAGGGGCCACCCTCTGACTTTCTCATCCTTTGTAAGTTCTAGCTCTACTTTTCTCATGGAACAGCAGTTTAAAATTCTGGAATGAAAATTTGGTGGTGTCAGAAGTCATACAATGTCCACATTTCTCAAATCAAGCCATTTGTTCTTAGAAAGTTCTGCCTCCAATCTGAAGCCACAGATCCTCACCTGCAAACTGTGCTAATTAAAGCCCTCTTCCCTTGTTTCAGTGACTACTGTCCAAAACCCTTGTCAGCTCTTATTTCTTCCCTGGATCTGACAATCTGTGTAATATCAATGCTTCTCAACTCAGACAGTCTGTAGCGGAAACCCTTCAACTAATTATTTTAAAAATTCATTTTGTCTTTGCTTTTTGCTTGAAGAATGACAGCCTAACTTTAAATTACTTCGCTTTCAAATTTACTATGAACAAAACAATTAGCCATGGGATCTGTGGTAAAGTATTGTTATTTGTTAACATGATCAATGGCATTTTTGAAGGGTACAGTTACCATGTGGTGAGTTGTGTTTAAAAATTTCAGAGAAATCTATTGCATTCTCAAGGGTTGAGATTTTTCTGATGCTTTTCTGCTAAATAATCTCAGCAAATTAAGAAAAAGATTAGAACCTACAGTTTGTGTATGTGATATCTAGCAAAGACTTGGACTGTATTTACTGCCAGTATGGGGGAAAGAGGAAGCCACTAATATAATCCCTTCCCCACAGCGAGCATTGTTTATTCTTTCTGGTTCCCTTCTTGTTGAAGGAAGGGCTGGTTTGTGCTCCATTATTTAATGGAGAAAATTAGCAAATAAGAGATGGAAACTCTTGTTGCTCTTTTGCTCCTTATTTTGCAAACCTCATTGTGATATCTAAAATTCCCAAGCAAACTTGTCGAACTTCCTCCTTTCCTTGGTAATTACAAAGAAGTATTTTCACATAGGCTTCTGAAATGCAGCAAAGACTTGGACTGTATTTACTGCCAGTATGGGGGAAAGAGGAAGCCACTAATATAATCCCTTCCCCACAGCGAGCATTGTTTATTCTTTCTGGTTCCCTTCTTGTTGAAGGAAAGGCTGGTTTGTGCGACTCTAGTGGACTGATTCAGGGAATAAAATTCTGAAGAGAATCCTACATTTTCAAATGCAAAATGTTTACTTCAAAATAACTATAGTCGTTAAGAAGGATTTGTTGAACTATTAGATTCCCAACACTGATGAGGAAGACCATTCTAATTTAAACACTGGGCATTGTGCTAAGCAATTTTCCTATATCCACTTACTTATTTTTTGTAATAATTCTATGAAGCAAGACTTGTTTTTATCTTCAACTCACAGATGAGGAAATGGGCTGAGAAAGGTTTAATAACTTTTCCAGGGCCTATGGTAGTAAGAGGCAAAGGCAGGATTTGAATCCAGTAGCCTAACTGCTATAAGGGACTGCCACTTGGTAACAAGAATCACCATTCTGTGTTCTGATGCTCCTGCTAAGAAAGAGAAGTCCATTTACTTAGGTGTTTGGTGCATAATGAGATTATTATGAAAACTTAGAGCTTTTTAACTTTCTATAAATGTGAGTTAGAAAACTGTAGTTGCCAAAGTTAGGTTGCCACAAGGGTTGCATTCTTGGAGACCTCGGCATCTTCAAGCTTTGGAGCCCGGTAACTAGATGTGCAGGCATCTGTGAGAAGTGTTAACAGGTAATAATCCAGTAAAGACCAATAAAGCATTGGAAACTGAGAAATATTCTGAGGAAGAGCTAAGACCACAAGCCTTAGTGATTAGAATATATCTGATTTTTTGAATAGGGTTTGAATGATGAAAAACATAAATGAGAAAAATAAAAACATCACATTAATCATTGGTGGCTTCTCACCCTGCCCTGAACCTGGCTTTATTTATGTACTGTATGCCATCCCTTTCTGACTCAGAATCTCTTACCATATGCATGTGATTTCCTCTTCTGTTTTCATTAAATTGTTTTTACAAATGGTCTGTCTCTATTTTAGTGAACTTTTTCTCATGTCAAGCCTCCTTGTGCCCCTCTGATCCCACTGTAAACACTCAATCAAATGTAACCCATTGACCTCAAGCTAGAACCTCTTTCCATCCTCTCCAGACTTGCCAAGCCTCTTTCCTTTCATAATCTTACAATTCCGGCACTATTGTTGTCCTCTTGCTCAACTTGACTTTCTCCATTGCCCCTGCCTGCCCCTACATTTGTAAAAAGATACTGCTTGAATAGCAGTAAGTTACTAGGAGTGTGCAGCGTGCTACTTTGACATTAAGTTCAAACTTTAAAAATCCTTCCCACTTACAGTGTAAAACTCATAGTACTTTGGATAAATCTTTATATCTTAAGCATTGAGCTGGTTACAGATTTCCTTTTATTGGGTTGTTCCATGTGAAAACTATAGATGAAACCTGAAAATATCCCTGTAAAACCAAAGTTTAAAGAATAAAGCTATCCTTAGAGAAACAGAGAATGCTGAAAGAAGTACCTGGAAAAATTATTTCTACTAGCATTTTTTAAAGAAGAATGTGAAATTATGACTAATACATGGCTTTTGCCAGCTAGAGATTTGTAAGTATGGTGATTAAATTATACCATCCTAAAATTTTATACAAGAAAACTCTTTTTCTAAGAAACCTCACAGAACACTTTATTTCTATGCACTTTTTTTTTTTTTTTTGAGACGGAGTCTCGCTCTGTCGTCCAGGCTGGAGTGCAGTGGCGCGATCTCGGCTCACTGCGAGCTCCGCCTCATGAGTTCACGCCATTCTCCTGCCTCAGCCTCCTTAGTAGCTGGGACTACAGGTGCCTGCACCATGCCCGGCTATTTTTTTGTATTTTTTAGTAGAAACAGGGTTTCACCGTGTTAGCCAGGATGGTTTCGATCTCTTGACCTCGTGATCCGCCTGCCTCAGCCTCCCAAAGTGCTGGGATTACAGGCATGAGCCACTGCGCCCGGCCTTTCTATGCACTCTTTAGAAAATACAGTAACATTCACTCACTCACTACTTTTTCATAAATTTTAGTTGAAATTAGGATTAGAGGTCAAATTTTTTTGTTTTTACATATATTTATATATAATATGTATATCAGGTGGCTTGAGCAGTTACTATATCTGTTTTAAATCTGTTATTACTCCAGCTTACTGTTTTTAAATAACAAATGTAGAACTGCATTTAAGCAATTTCTACTATCTCTGAATACATACTTTTTTTTTTTTTTTCTTGAGATGGAGTCTTACTCTGTTGCCCAGACTGGAGTGCAGTGGCACAATCTTGGCTCACTGCAACCTCTGCCTCCTGAGTTTAAATGATTCTCCTGCTTCAGCCTCCCAAGTAGCTGGGATTACAGGTGCATGCCACCATGCCTGGCTAATTTTTGTATTTTTAGTAGCAGGGTCTCACCACGTTGGCCAGTCTGGTTTCGAACTCCTGACCTCAAATGATCCACCTACCTTGGCCTCCCAAAGTGCTAGGATTATAGGTGTGAGCCACTGTGCCTGGCCCTAAATACATACCTTGTATGGCAATTCCAAGTGCTGTCCCAGCTGGCCATAGATTAGAAAGGGGTTTCCTGCTATATATAGTATAGTTAATAGAGCAAAATGAGACTCTTTCATAAATATTGGTTTAGGCGACTAAAATCAAAATTGTCATTAGAGGCCTCAGATAAAGAGTAGTTGTGAATGGTGAAACTGGACATTATAAATCACTAAGGAAAAATGAAAGAATGAAAAGCAACGAACCCATTTTCTTTTCCTGAAGTCTCATCATCTAGGTGTCAACTCAAATGCCACCTCTCCAGGGAGGTCTTCCCTGATGACTCAGGTCATCCAGCCCCTTCATCTTCTCTGTCCATCATGTCAACCATTCAGAGCTCTCATCAGTCTGTGAAATTATCTTACTGATTTGTTTACATTTTTTTGCTAAATTTGCTCCTGTCCTCATGGATTCTAATCTCCTTAAAATACACTGTTCATTGTTGTATTCTCAGCACCTAGAAGACATCTTAGCACATGATAGATACTCAACAAATATTTGTTAACTAAAGTTCATAATCATTTATGTATAATCTATATTTTCTTATTTGCTAAACCATATCTCTGGGTGGCTTCATCTGTGTTCATTATACGTGAAAATGATTTTGAGTCAATGAGATGGTTGTATTTTATTTAAATTTTATAATGGGCACTTTGGGGAAAAAGGTTTCCGACTGTGAGTCATGAAATAACTATTTGGGTTCCAACATTATGGCAATGCACACGAACTCACCCTCTAAAGGTAATTTTAAATTCATAATATTCATCATGCAAATCACAGGTAAGTCAATCTTCAAGCACTCCATTGACTAGGCTATCTAGCAGTAGATGATTACAGACTTTTATTGCACTAGAAAATACTGTGCTAACTAAATTTGGACAAGAATACATGCAGAGGAATTGCTAAAGGGTCTGAGAAAAAGCTAGTCTCATTTTATAATGTGTATCAATTTTAATGGTTGCTTAATAAGCACAACAATTTAGTGTATTAGAAAATCTTTTTTCAGAAAAAGTCCTGGTTTTAAACATGTCCATTTCCCAAAAGGATGGGATAGAGTACAAAGCCCAACAACAACATTTTGAATATTCTGAAAACAACACTTGTTTCTTAGAAAGTTCTCTGTGAATACTGTTGAAAGCTGAAGTGATGGATACACAAATAGATGGGATATATTCTAAGAGCCAAGTTTATGCTTACTAACCCTACAAATGGGTTTCCTTTTGATCAAGTGATATAGGCTTGAGAGACCAAGGGGTACTTCATTTCTTTCATAATAAGCAAAAATGATCAAAGAAAATCTTTGTTTACTTTTCAAAAAACTCCCATTAAACAACTATTTAAAATCTAATCTTTTCCACAAAGGAAACAATACAGCTTTTAGAAGCACTCTTCTTTTAGAGATAATTTATGGCATAAATTTTATCACTTTAAGGAACAAATCTCATTACTTTCAAACTGTATGAAAATTTGGAAGACTCTATTTCAAAGTTGCTCATGCCTGTCAGGAATCTCACTGTTCACTTCATTAAAATATACATTAAATTACAAAGTGCAAAAGTATTTAGCATCCACTGCCACTCCCGTAGCCAGTAATTTGCATGCAACAGATGTCACCTAATAATCAACTGATCCAATGGGTTTTAACCAAAATTCACAATCATCTAAAAGATGACCCATAGCATCACTGATTAAAATGCTCCTCAGTGTTCCTGGTCTAATGAGATTGTGATGACCTCTTCAGCAATCTGCCCTATTGATTGGAGCATATTTGGAACACTGAGGTTGTAACTCATCAAATTATGGACATCAAGCTGAAACTTCTTTAAGAATTTTAATACTGAGGAAGCAAATAAAAAAAAACAGATGCATAGAGTTTTTTAAAATAACCATCTCAGTTACTCACCATGTATATCGTGGTATTATTATCTGCATTACAAGTTAAGTAATAGCTGTTCTGGCTTTTTCTGGTGGAGTTCGTATTTTGATAATACATTCTGGAGTATATTTTTTCAGTGTGTCTATCAAAAAACATTTCATTTTTGTTGAAAACATAAGCATTTTAGTGAAATGATTGTAGAGTGCGCATAGCTTTGCCCATGTAGATATAATAAACTAGGTAGGTAATAAACTACAATTCAGAAATATGATGTCTAATTTAAAAAAAAATATTCAGCATATTCATTAAATATACATTGTATACAAAGTAGTGTATATATTGAGATGAACTATATGTCTCTCCTACTCCAATAAATGCAATCTAGAATAAGAGTTGAAATATTTGTAAAAACATATTTTGATGTTTTTAAAAAACAAATACATTTTCTGTAAGAATAACTGACGGTACTATATAATAGAAAACTTAGCCACTGTATTTAATCTTTCTATTTTCATTTGCATGTACCCTGAGTTAAAGTAAAATATTAGAAGATTGGAAAACAATTGATGAAGTACCCAATTGTAATTATTAATTATCAAGTAAAAAAAAGTTTACTCATTCTTGAAATTGTCATTGTTGCTACACAACAGTGACATTTTAGCAATGTTCTATTTTTTTTTCCTAAAATTATTTTCTTCCTGGCCAGGCACGGTGGCTCACGTTTGTAATCCCAGCAATTTGGGAGGCTGAGGCAGGTGGAGCACACGAGGTCAGGATTTTGAGACTAGCCTGGCCAACACGGTGAAACCCCACCTGTACTAAAAATACAAAAATTAGCCAGGCGTGGTGGTGGGTGCCTGTAGTCCCAGCTACTCGGAAGGCTGAGGCAGTAGAATTGCTTGAACCCAGGAGGCGGAGGTTGCAGTGAGCTAAGGTTGCGCCATTGCACTCCAGCCTGGACAACAGAGTGAGACTCCATTTCAAGAGAAAAATAATAATAAAAAATAAATTTTTTTCCTAAAGTTTTAAAAATATACTTTAGTATATATTTAAGGGCAGGTAACCCTATAATTTTATTCTGCCTATACCAACAAACTGATGGTGTGAAGAACCAATATTTTTCCTCAACATTTTCAAGGAGTCTCATGACAGTAAAATGCAGCTTTTTCCAAAATATGAAGAAAACATATAAATGTAAATTTTAAAAAATATAGGTAAGGAAAATGTAAGCAACAATATCTCTTTATTTGCAATCAAAGATGTATTTTTTTTTAAAGTAGGCACAGTATACTTATCAAGGAAATATCAGGGTATGTTTTAGAGAGGAAAAAGATAATTTAGCTGCCTTTATGATCATCAAAGGAGGTCTCAAACATATAGACAAAAACTTGAGGATTTAATATAAAATCAAGGTTTTGATGAAGTACCACACCTATACTTGTGAAATACTTGGGAAAAGCAGCAGTCCTTAGTCCTTCACTGACAAGCTGGATTGACAGTTGGCTTTGGTATAAAAAACATCCTTGACAAAGCAACTGAGTACTGTCAGCAGAACCCATGTTATTTTCATGCTGAAGGTGCTACATTTATCACCCGTTTATGCAACAGGAAAAAAGTGAGCAACTATATAACTTCAAAACTTTTCTGTTGACACTGGAAAGGAGAGATTGTTGATATCAGACAAAGAATCAGTCATCCACAACAGCAATAAAGCAAGGTCACATATGGTTGGGGAAGAGTACATCATAGTGAGAATTCTACAGCCTGAAAGAATCATAGGAGATGAATATGACCTGTTATTCTGCAGAAAACATTGAAAGGAAGCGATAACAGAAAAGAGAAAGAGCCATAACTCAGCCTGCTAAAAGTGCGTGGATGACACTGAATTCAAGACCTTTTAGGGTCTAAGGGATGGGAGTTATCACCCTGGAACAACCAAACCCATTTGTATTGGAAGTGCCAATCAGATTATTTCTCAGGAGCTCCTTTTTTTTTTTTTGCCACTGTCTGTGTGCAAATATTTTCTAAAAATTGAAATTTTTTCTTCCTTTTCTATTTGCTGATGTCATACTTTGACAGGTTATGAAGAAAGAGTAATTAAAATGTAATAATAATAAGTGCTTTATAACTGCTGGTATTGAAATATATTTCTAAAGTCCAAACAGTAATTTCCTACTGAATTTGATAGTTCATTATTTGATGCTTAGTTCATAGCTTACCTCATTCCACAAAAATATATTGAGATGGCTTATGGGCAGTAACATGAAAGCATATTTTAATTTAAAAAATCTTGACTGAGTACTTTCTTGATAAACCTCTCTGCTTTAGTGTATAACTTTGAGACAAGGTATGGCAGAAGCAGTGATAATTTTGTAACCATGTATAAAAATTGTTAGTGCTATCACCCAGTGGAACTTGGCTATATGATAATGTGAAATAAGCACACTTGCAGCTGAAATCCTGGCATGAAATGCTGCTTGCTGTTCTACCTTGGACAGGTTACTTAAACCTCTTGAGCCTGGGTTTTTCACTTGTCCCTAAGATGGAGTTAATAATAAAATATTAAGAGTGCTCTAATTTTCTCATTGGATTGTTTTGAGACTAAACTATGTAATATGTGAAAGCACATGTAAACGATGTGGCATTGATTACATGACTATGATTGCCATCATAGCTTTCAACTGCATCAGAGTTTCCTTCCTCACCCTTTGTCCATTTGCAATGGCTGTGTATTTCTCAAGGGAGCATATTAGTTATAACTTATTTTTATTAAATTATGGTATAATGACACTCATTATGAATTAATTGAAATGTTGAATTTGTAAAACATACAGTCAGCCCTTCATATCTGTGGGTTTCATATCCATGGATTCAACCCATTGTGAATCAAAAATATTGTATTGGAAAGGAAATGGATGGTTGTCTGTACTAAACATTTACAGACTATTTTTCTTACCATTATTACTAAACAGTAGAGTATAACAAAGTATTACATAGCATTTACATTGTATTTGAAATTATAAGTAATCCAGAAATAGTTTAAAGTGTATGGGAGAATGTGCATAGGCTATATGCAAATACTAATCCATTTTATGTAAGAAATTTGTATCTTACAGTTTTACAGAGTATTTGCAGATTTTGGTATTGGAGAGGATTTGGAGCCAGTCCTCTGTGTATATCTAGGGACAACTGTACATCTTTCAGAGTTTTGAAAGCAATTTGTGTTACATCTCTAAAACACAACAATGTTTGCACTCAAATTGTGGTTCAATTGAGAATGGCATTGGACACTATTTTTAGATAGTTAATTAGATTCTTATTTACAGAGATGAAACGTCAATCTTTAATCAGATTCTTGCCAAAAACAGATTTTTAACAGGGTAACTTTAGCTCACAGTTTTTGGAGTCTTGATTTAAGTATCTTTTAGTTTCAATGTGAATGTCCTAGAGTCTCATTAACAAAAGAAAAATTCTCTGATTCTCCTTTTTGTCTCTAATGAAGCTTCCTACATCTCAGCAGTCAAAGGTTTGCAATTTTAGCAGGATTTTATTTTTAATGTTGGGGGAAATTAAAGTTACACTGAACAATTTTGGTTTTTTCTCTGTCATATTTAGGATAGAGCAATAAAGCTAACATGCAGTGAAAATAAGTGAAATATTAGAGAGTGCATTTCTAAGACTGCAAGAATCATTAACAAGTTTTGTATTTTCTTTTTTAAAAATATGTATTTCACTGATTTAGAATTTTGTTTTTAATCTCTAAATTGGCAAAAATAATCCTGGCCAATCCTCACTTCATTCAGAATGCAGTTTGTTTTTTAAATGGATAGGAATGTGCCTTAGAAGCATACTTCTTTTGACAGTGGGAGCTTTTTGAAATGAAACCAATCAAGCCCTATAAATCTGGAGCAGGAAAAGAATTTTCCTCATGTTAGCAATGTGCCACATTTCTGTGAAAAAGAGGGGACTAAATATGAAATAGACTTATAATTGAACACAGTCAACAATATAGAAAATATATACACCCAAAATGAAAACTACACTATCTCTACCACATTACTTGCATAATGTTCATAGTGAATTAATCAAAGCTGATAAGATGTAAGAGAGAAAACCCTAGAGTTAGAGTTAGGAGACCTTTCTTGACTTGTCAAGTTTGATAACCTCCATTTATCACAAAGACAAAAGCACAAATTTCTCTGAATCTCAGTTTTCTCATTTGTGAAATGGGAGTGAAAATATTTTAGGATTCAATAATTTAATAAGGAAATGCATGTGCAAGATACTTAATGAAATTGCCAACTATTATTGGTATTTGTTTTAGGCACAAATCTAGTTTTGTTGCTTCTTTGATCTAAGCCCTTTGGTGGCTGTCTACTCAGTTCAGACTTTGACCCAAGCTCCTTAGCCTAGCATTCATGCTGTGAACTGGTCCCATGCTCCCTCCTCACTCTTATTTCTCTCTAACTCTCTATACCCTATGCTCTTGTCACTCGGCTTGACACCGTTTCTCTGAATAAGCTTTGCCTTTATGTTTGCAAACTTTCCAATTTTGTCTCAACTGCTTTTAATGCATTGAAACCCCCCACTGTTAGCATATCTTCCTTTAGTTCTTCAGACTGAATTACTTTTTTTTTTTTCTTTTTTTTTTTTGAGACAAAGTTTGGCTCTGTCACCCAGGCTGGAGAGTGCAATGGCCGGAACTTGGCTCACTGAAACTTCTGCCTCCTGGGTTCAAGTGATCCTCCTGCCTCAGCCTCCCAAGTAGCTGGGACTACAGGCACCCACCATCATGCCAGGCTAATCTTTGTATTTTTAGTAGAGATGGGGTTTCACCATGTTGGCCAGGCTGGTCTTGAACTCCTGACCTCAGGTGATCTGCCTGCCTCAGCCTCCCAAAGTGCTGGTTTTACGGGGGTGAGCCATTGCACCCGATCTGAATTCTTTCTTCATCTGAGTTCCTAGAGCAGTCATCACAAGCCACTTCTCATCAGTGGTACCTGTATTATTACTTTAGATAGACTTAGGAGCACCTTGAGGGTCAGATTTCTGCCTTCTATATTTTGGTACAGCCCACAAGATCTACCACTTCTCTATATGAAAGGGATATTTATTTAATGGGATCAAACTGTGGATTGTGTATGTAAGCTGATTTTAAAAACTCAATAATGGACTGAGTACCTAAGTAAGCAGAAATAATGTATACATGTTTTCACTTAATATAATCCTAAATGTATCTATTATATTAAAGATAACTTTTTGACTTATCAAAAGAGAACACATAGGATATAAAAAGATAAAAAATTAATCTTTATCTGTTTTATTTGAGAATTTTCAGTAAATGGAAAATTATGAAGTTATAATACATCAGTGCAAAGAGCAAAGCTGTACTCTTCTGAGTCAGGAATGCAGAGAAATAGGATTTAACATGCCTGCTGTTAAGTATGTATACGTTTAAAATAGACAGATCTACAGGCTTTTTGAAATTTACTTGTGTGAAAAGAGATCCCTGAGACCATGCACTGATGAAAGAAAACTGATATCCAGCAGTACCCAAATGGCTGTAACCTTCAAGAGTGCAAGTTAGAAGGATTTGGTGACAGCACAATTTGAGAGAAGTAGAAAGGGAAGAATATCTGATTCCAGATTAGGCAAGGATCAGCAAACCTTTTCTACAGAAGGCCAAATAGTAAATATTTTAGATTTTGTGGGTCATACAGTGCCTGGAATATTCTAAAAGCAACCATAGACAATATGTAAGTGAATGAGCATGGCTGTGTTTTAATAAAGCTTTATTAATAAAATGGATTGTGAACTCGATCTGGCTCATGGAGCATAGTGTATTGACCCTTGTCTTAGAGAATCCACTACTTGTAGTTGATATTGCCACTGTTTTTTTAAAAGTCATTTTTCAACTAAATTGTTTTTTGTAACATAAATTTCCATAAATAATCACATTAAATACTATTTGGGGAACTTTAAAAAGAACAAAATATTAAAAGATAAGCTGAGAAAAAATAGATTTTCATCATTAACTGCTCATAAAATTCAAAGGAATTAGCCTATCGTAAATCATTAGCAAAATATTTTTTAAACTGTGTTTCGTTGAACTTTTGTGAACTTTAAGATGTTAATAAATGTTCTGAGAAAAAAAGTGTTCTACTGTCACATAAATTTGTGAAACTCTGGATTAAATACAGTTTAGTATTAATAGTAATAGTAGTAAAAATGTCAGGTAGCTTTTATAAATCACGTGGTGTATGCCAAGTGCTGTCTACTATTATCTCTCTTTTATAGATGTATACATGGAGACATAAAGAGGTGAAGTAATGTGTGCCTAGGTCAGTTGGCTGGTAAGTGGTAGGGCCTGCTTTAAAATCCAATTTTCACCACCCTTTTGAGCTCTCAGCTGTTGAACTATACATACTAACTTTCAAACAAACCTACTTTCCAATATGCTCAAGTAGTCTTAGTATACTAACGTGTACTGCTCGTTTCCAAGAGAGGTTAAAGGATGCATCATTTCTCAAATTTATTTGACCATGAAAAATAACTGAAATCCTTAGGAAGAATCACACAGGATGCTAGTATTCCTTAGAAAACAGTCTAGAAAAGGCTGAATTATAGCAGTGATTCCCAAACCCTACTGAGAATTATAATAATCTGAGAAACTTTAGAATAACATAGATTTAAATGATGTAAATCGGAATTTAAGATGGAAAGGTCAAGGAATCTGAAGTTTTGCAACATTCCTTCCTTAGGTGATATTGATCATCAGCCAGTTTAGAGATTTTTGTTGTTGTCGTTGTTCTAATGCCACAGAATTAGAGATTTTTGCATATACCATCTATTTTGCATATTCCATTCCTGCCATCTAGTGAGAGGTGAGAATTTGCTAAGTGAAAAAAAAATTGGGTCCTCATTTTCTAAAACCATCAAAATACATGAGTAAGCACAGCTAATTTTGCTCCTTTGTTACATCCAAGTATAAAGTAGTCTCAGTGAAAATAGGTAATGTTTGATGTAATATATTTTAATTTTATTTTGGCCTATATTTTTTGGTTTAATTACATAATTTTTCTGTTTTAGACAATGGGCCCCATTTTTATTACAGCCTTTGGAAACTTAGGCTAGTTTCACAAATTGTACCCAATCTGTATCAAAGACTGATTTCTGATGTGCCAATATTTTATTGTTCTTGTCTACTTGTAACTCTGTGTTGTCATGGTGATAGGTCCTGATATCACATTTCTATACACAATTGGCTGAGATAAATCATTGAATCCAACATATTTATTGGAAAAGAAGATGCAAATGAGCTGGTATTTTTCTGTTAAACCTGAAGGTAGTAAAATACAGGAAAAAGATCACAGGAAAGTGACATATTAATACTGCTTTTGCAAATAATGAGCTGTGCCATTATTTGGCACAATGGAAGTTTGTTATCACTAAGTTTCTGTTAGTCTTTCTCTTATCACCTCTAAAATATGGGAGTTAGATAAAATAATTTCAAAGTTCTGTTTTAGATCTAAAATTCTATGGTCAGCGCTCAAAACTAGAAAGGACCTAGACTATAAAAAAGAAACCATAATGCCTTCCTTTTTACAAGCAGAAAAATTTATATGAATGCAGATACTAGAAATAAAATCCCAAACCAAGACGTAACAATGGTAGTGAAAGGTAAATACTAAAACAAAAATTATTTCAAAATACCAACCCAATAATGTTTAATTAAAAAAAACCTTTTGAGCTTTGGTAATTGTTGTAAATTGATATGTAATATTATAATCTTCAAATCTTCAATACTATTCTTCATAAGACATATATGGTCTCATTATTGTATCAAATCTATAGATAGAATAAACGTATATTGAGTTTTGTTCATGGTTATGTGACATAATGGGAAAATTAAGAGTTGTGTTCAGTGCAAGTTTATACCCTGTAGACAACTTTATACAGCCATAGAATAATGTCATCTGAAAAGTTTTTCAGGATCTGAATGATCTTTCTTGTCACTTTAGTACTTTATTCACTCTTTCCATGATGTCATTAAACCTTTGCAAAGATGGCTTTATTGTGATATGCTCTACAGCAGGCTAGAGGCAAGGAAATCAACAATGGAAGTGTGTTAGACTGAAATTACTGATGCTAATCAGTAGTGATGATAAAACCCAAAGTACAGACTCTAAAATAAGCCAGTTCCCAATTAATAATGCCTGTTGTTTGAGAAAGCAAAGACATTGATCACTTCAACTCTCCTCTTAGTTCTTTGTTTCAAACGCTTCCCTAAAAGACAACTAAAAAATACACCGATAGGTTTTTCTTGTGCTGTCCTTCATAAAACACACTGCCTGGTGTATAAATCAAGATGCAGGATAACAAAACAAAGTGAAAATATGTTCATGGCGATTAAGAAGTAGGAACAAAAGATTTAATCTTAAAACAAGATTTTCTTAAAGTAAGAACACTCTTGCTCCTTCCAGTTTAACACACACACACACACACACACACACACACACACACACACAAATTAATGCATGTATGGAGTAATTAAAATCTAGATTATATAGATTATAAATTAATCTGCAAAATTTGCCAAAGATATGTAGGTTTGTGTTATGAAATAACATGTAGGAAATAGAAAAAAAATATGCTTGTTAATATCACCCGATTAACCAATTCTGTCTTTTGGTGAGGAAAAACAATTAAAAGTAGGCAATTTTTTTAACATATCCAAAACCTTGTGCAGTGGGAGTTAAAATCTGGAAGGGAGACTACCAGGTCATTCTTTTTTTCAGCTTCATCTTCTCTCAATATGGGCGAGTCAGTAAGGAATGGGCAATCATGTCTGTAAACTACTGATGACTGACCTCAAGTCTGGGGTAGTCACTAAGAGTGACAAGCTCCGCAAATCTCAGATGTGGCTGCAAATCAACGCCGATCTCCCAATGTGCACACAGCACAGAAGCCCAGTCACAAATCTCGGTAGTCATGCTTGTCACACAGTTATCACCATTAACAGCGGCATCTTCCAATATGAAGGACAGCAATAAATATTGGTAAGTGAGTATGAAAAACTACTCCTATATATAACTAACAAAAGGGCTAGCTGACCGTCAATTCTCTTAAAATGTAAAGTAGGAGACTGTAATTCCGACTGTAAATGAGCTATTTCACTCCTTTGAGAATTAATTTGGAAGCCATTTATTCTTATAATTCTACTCTATTTTAGAAAGTACTTAATATGAAAAGGATAACACTCAATTATCAATTTAATTTTTTAAGAAAATAAATTATTTTAAAAGTAGATTTTTTTCCTAGCTTTCACGTACTTCTGTGGGTGCAAAAAACTTTTAGTGTACTTTTGTGGGTGCAAAAAGTGTGCAATGAACATCATAAATTTTTAAATAAAATTGACTTCTAATCTCTGAAATGAAATTACTGAGAGAGTATAAAAATTATGTAAAGGTTCCCCAGTTACTTACGAAGATGGGAATCCCCCATTGAGAATATCCACTTTGAACCCACTCATTCTGCATGCTGAGGCTGAGCCTCAGATAAGCAACAGTAAGGTCTCAATCACTGTTATTTTGTAGCAACTTGAAAGGGGAAGGCATTCCTTTTAACTCACTCAAAGCCATTTTAATGTTAAAAGCCACAACATGCTGTGCAAAACAGAAACTGCATTTTGCAGAGCCAATAATTATGGAATTAATCTTCTCAACCTCTCTACAAAGATCCCCAATTATCTTTGCCTCATAAAATCATGACGCTTTCTAGTTCTTTCTTGGGATAGTAACTTAAAAATGCCCCTGGTGACTCCACTACCCATTTGTTGAGAAATGAAAACCCTCTTTTGTATAAAATTCTTTAAAAACTGCACCTATATTCTCATAATCCACAGATTTCTCTGTTGTTAAAATAAATACAGGCTTCATACTTCAAATATATGCTTTTTGTACTCCTTTGCCTTGTATAAACATCTGACTTAGTTCCTGTGCTTTTCATAGACACTTGTGCAATGGCAGGTGGGTAAGTAGGCAAGGGGCAGTGAGTTGTGCTGTGCAAAGTGTTCCTACCTGTTAGTCCCCTCAACTGAGATATCTCTACAGCCTCTGGTTTTCCCTGTTCTTTCATAAATCTGGTCCTCAGCTCCTAGAACATGTTGCCTTCCATTTTCTTCTCCATATTAAAAAAACAACTAGACATCAAATGACTCTCCCAAATCTGAATTCAAAAATTCTTCCCACTCAAACGTTTTTACAGATTTAATTTTACAATATTGGACATTAATAATGTGGCACCTATTAATGAGAAGGTTGAAATTTACCCATTAAAGGGCAAATCAATTCTAAATCCAAATTGGCATCAACATTTTTTATGAGTGTGATGACTTGGCAAAATAATCCCACTGCTTAATTTTTTTTCTTTTTTTTTTTTGAAACGGAGTCTTCTTCTGTTGCCCAGGCTGGAGTGCAGTGGCTCAATCTCTGCTCGCTGCAGCCTCTGCCTCCTGGATTCAAGCGATTCTCCTGCCTCAGCCTCTCGAGTAGCTGGGACTACAGATGCCCGCCACCACGCCTGGCTAATTTTTGTATTTTTAGTAGAGGCAGGGTTTCACCATGTTGGCCAGGCAGGTCCCCTTTTATTCTCTTGAGATTTAAATATTAAGTATAAAATTCAGGGCAAAAACTTGGCATCATGAAAACATGCTCATTTGTATAAAAGCAACAACAAACTCACAAGATGTTCGACTTGAAAAAATATTCACACCGCACCTTTCAAATATACAATTCAGAGATCTGGTCCACTGTCTTTGGCCCATAGTGGGAAAAACACAAAGGTCAGTGTCAGCAGGGAAGAGCTGATCTTGGGCAAATCCAAATCCTGAATTAGGGACACTGGGAATTGACTGCAGAAAATCACTTTAAAATAAAACAAGCTATGCAAAAGCTGAAAGATTTCTTTCTGCTACATGTAGTATAACCTTCAGTGCATGACCTACAACTAAATCAGTACAAGTTCTAAAGTATAAGGAAATAGTCAAAAAGGCTAATTCTAGCAGAATCAGAGTTATAAAAATACTAAGCAAAATAAATTATTTCTTCCTTTGAGAAACTCAGCATAAGATAGTTAAGCCTACATTTCCAATAAACTTTTTCTGGTAGGAACTGCTATTATAATTTATTATTTATATGTTTTATTTCTCATAAAGTAGGTTCCAGTGTCATATTGCCTGGGTGCACATAAAAGAAAGATGAGAGAACCTACTATACAGTGACCTTTATCTTAATACAATATTACCAGAACCTTGGAGAATTTAGAGTTTTCAAAAAGAATAGAGAGAAATTCATTTTCAAAACTTGCATCAGTAAATGAAATAAAAACCCCACAAAATCCCACAATCTTTATAAATGACATCAGTTTTCCTGTCAGGTGACACATGGATCAATTTACATTTGAATTTGGTGATCAGAAAATATTGAAGTGTGACCTATGATTTGCAACTGCATAGAGTGAGACCAGTACAGCTAAAACACTGGGTAGTCATTGCGATGCTGGGATGGAGACAGAATCCAAGACAACCCTTGGTTAGGAAGGGGTTGAGACAGGAAGAAAGTAAAGGCAGGACGAAAATAGGTACTCTTATCATAAGAGAACAATGTGTGCCATTTTAACTGCCCAAAGAGCATTTTTCATTTCAACTTTCAGTGCTTCTTTAATTAAAATGAAGAGATAACACATAAATAGAAACTAAATCATTCTAAAGAAATTCTAACTTCTTTATCCTATAAGTTTGATTACAGTTTGACCTGGTATGCTATTCATCAAAAAAGGTGTTAAATAACTGTTATGTAGCTCATACAGTGTTGGGAATAGAGGGGAAAAGAAAAAAGAAAACAGTGTCGCTAGCCTCAAAGGGTTCAATGACTAATGGAAGAGATGAGTGGTTTCATATGATATTATTTCATATTATATTTTACATGATTTAATATTATTGCAGTGTGATGTATTACATTATTGCTGTGGGATAGATCAGTAGAAGTGGTGAGGAGCTTAGATTCTGCAGCCAAGCTGCCTGGCTTGGAGTCCTACTTTTTCCTCTTTCCAGCTGTATGGTCTTGGACAAGTTACTTTCACTCTGCTGCTTTGGTTTTCTTATCTGTAAAACAGTGCTAATAAAAGTATAATTCTCACAGTGTTATTGTAAAATAAAATGTGTTATAATATACATAAAGCTCTTCACAGTATCAGACAACAGTTACTGTTCTCGTAGTGATGGTGTGTAGAGCAGGCCGTGGGAACATATGGAAGGAGTGATACAGTGTGGGAAATACGAGGTAGGACAGACAGAGAGGGGTTTCCAGTTGAGGTGAGATTTAAATGGAGCCTTGAAGTGGTCCAGTAGGATTTAAACAGGGAGCAATGTTGAAAAAGTGTTCCATAGTGTGGAACAGCAGTGCAAACACACAGGGAAGAAAAGCCACCAAGAGTTTGAGGGATTTGGAGAGGCTGATGAGTAGAATCTAGGCTACAGTAGGGAAATTAGATTTTACCCTGAAAACTGTCCTGAATGTCTTTGTCCTTGTGCACCTCATTCTCTGTTTTTCTGCAGCAGACTTCCTTCCGCCACTATTAATTTCTCTTTACTTCTATTCAATCCTGTGCTTGGATATAGGACATTCGTTTTTATTTATGTTTAACTAGGTCATCTATGTACAGAACAATCTGCATCTTATTTCCTATTATGCTTCAGATGAATCTAAATATTTTGGCCCAGTATTCAAGGCCCTTCCATCCACTGTCCACCGACACATATCTGACTTTGCCTCTTACTAGGATAGCATTTTAGTCATATCTAGCTTCCAATTATACCCATCTCCCTCCTCTTTGCAGATTGTATTCATCCCAATCTCTGATTTTGCTCCAGCAGTTTCCTCTTTGGAATTTCAATCTTCCCAGATCAATTTCAAGTACTTCTTGAAGAACAGGCAACTCTACAAGATGTATAGGGTTAGCATCCTGAAGACAAATCTCTTGCTTAACCAAGCCTCATGCTATATTGATAAGCTTCTGCCATCACAATCTCTTGGGAGTTATATTGGGATTTCATAATCATGTACTTAACTTTTACCTGCTTTTTTCCCCTTCTCTCTTCACATTGATCATGTCTTTCTTGTGAGCAGAGATTTTGGTTTCTAGATGTCCTACTTTCAGTTGTAAGTACATCTATAGTATCTTATCTACTGAACAGTCTGATAAATGCTTGTTGGATGAATATATTATATGTAAAGAATATCTCATAATACAACCTCCCTAATTAACATATCAACATTATTACATAAAAGTTTTATGCATCTTTAATAATTAATGACTTGTTCCTTGCAAGCTGAGTTGGAAGAGAATCAAGATGACAGATTATGGCTAATATTTACTTAGGTTAGGTTATATGGTTCACATGGATAAGTAGAGCATTTTAAAAAGGTATGATAATTCTTCATTTGAAAGTCTTTTAAAGTTGAACTTTCATTATAAAATGTAGGCAAAGCCATAGAGGAATTTAGAATTTAGAGTAAATCCCTGGATATTAGAGTTAAGAAGGAGGGGGCAATCATTTATTTAATATCTATTGTGTACCCGTCATCACAAGGTTAGTGACTTCAGAGAAATTATATGTTATTAAGAATTTCCAACCTCTCCTCCTAAGGGAAGTGATTATTACAATGGCTATTTTATAGTCAATACCACTGTGGATCAAAAAGTTTAAGAACTCCATTCAAAAATTTATGATGATGAATTTGGGATTCGAATCCAGGTCTCTCTGACCTTAGTGACAAACTGCATTGAGAGATCATATAATATTGTTAGAATGGCAGCATTTAGAATTAAGGTAAATAACTTGACAATTTTGGATAAGTAATTTATACTTTTGTGGTCTCAGTTTCTCATCCTGACACATTTGCCCTATATAGTCTCTAAAACTCTTTATGACTGTAAATTCTTGTTAAAAAAACTGATACCTATTATTTTAAAAATCGCATCAAAAATTTTATGACACAAAAAGCCAGGTGAAAAAGCTGTGCATATTAATGGATCATACATTCGTAAAGAAGTAGTAGGGATAAATTAGATTACAGTAGGGTTATAACTAGAAGGGGTACAGAAATTATTAACTTTTTCTTTAAATACCTCTATATTGTTTGACATGGCAACATAGTTATTACCTTTGTAGTGAAATCTAATAAAGAGGGAAAACTATAGCATTTTCAATAGTGAGTTAATTAGACAATCTTTTTTCTTTATTAAATACAGATTACCAAATTATATAAATCTCAGAAACTTATGTTTCTATTTGTGCTAGTTATGAAATGCTGTTCCTACAATACCTTTTTGTATTCTACTCTAGATATAAATGCATGTTAGAAAAGGGTGATATGACTGCTAGAATCAAGTGTGTTGCGTACTTCTACTTACTTCCATTAAGATGAAATTAAAAATAGGTAATGTCAAAATACATACAATATTTTAGAGATCATAAAACCATTAATAAATGTACTCTACTCTCAACTATTATTTGGTGTCAACAATGATACTTTTACTATACTCTTATGCTTTTACTTCTTAATTTTGTGCAATAAAATAATACACAAAAGACAAAAGTCGAGAATAACATGTCTAAGGAAGTTGAATGTCATAATTAAAATTTCCTTTTTGTCCTAAGGAATCTAGTTTCAATGACTGGGTATTCTTGGGTAAATCAGAACTGGCTTGAACCCATAACCTGGTTCATTCCAGGTTAATAATGAACTAAATACAATTAACTATGAATACACAGATTACGCTAATGATGATCAGTTGAGACCTTTTTTCTACATACTGATTTCTGGCACCATTTGACTCTTGTGGTGAGAGAAGTTGGGTCAGTGCTAATAATGGAAATGTCTTCTCTCATACATAAACACCCACACTGAAAAGTAGCTATATCTAATTTAACCTCTAAGGTTCTGAGAACCTGGTCACAGAACTTGGTTAGATGAAATGGGAACATTTTATATAAACCCTCAGTATGACAGACACTCCAGGCACAAATTGCCATTACATTTAAGGTGGACATTTTTCATGTATTCATACCTCAGGGTTCAGATCAGGCTTGTAGGATATCCCAATTAAAACTAGCCATTGGGGAAAAGAAAGTTCAATAAGGGATAAAAATGAACTCTAAGCTACTTTGAAAATATGACGCAAGCATAAAAGAAAAACTAAAAAATACCATGTAGGCTGAAAAAATTACAGTCTTTTTTACTACTCTTCACCTGGATTGTGATAAAAATTCAGTTCTCTGTGGAATCCTGTAAGCAAAAAATCTAGCGAGCAGAGAACAGAATGGGGATCTTGCTTGACCACAAGTAGGCCCAATGCATTTTCTTAATATGAGGACCACAGCTAAGAAGTGTATCTCTGTAGCTTTTCCACACAATAAACAAATAATTCTAGACTATATTGTTAAATGACTTCAAATACAGGCTAATAAGCAACACACAAAACTGACACAATTAAAAAAATTAATTTAGGAGACACATACACTATACACAAAATTGTTCCCGTCAGAAAACCTATTTTGTAATAACAGAGAAGAAATGTTTAAGGGCAAAAATAAAAGGTGTTAGGTATGCCCCAAATACTTCTGGGAAAACAAATAAAGGTTATTGTGCAACTTAACAAATATGATCAACAAACCAATTGGCCGTTTGTTGACCATGGTGCTCCTTATGGTAATTAGAATCAAATTGTGTAATTTAAAGGGAAATTTAAAAGTACCTTTTTCCAACTCTGACTTTAATGTAGCAATGTACTAAGCACGTGGTATGAAAAGTTGATATTCAATAAATATGGAGGGTAACGCATACCTTAAATTCCTCCAAGATTTTGTAATTTTTCCCGTGATATTCACAGAAGTTTTTTACTTCTTTGCACTCAGGACAGCATCCATTGTGTTCCACTTTAGTACACTTTGGGTGAATTTTAGGGCATTCTGGTTGGTCGCAAACAGGTCCATCTAGAGCACAGACACATGGACAGTTGGAATGCCCAGGGAAAAATCGTTCTCCCAACTTGTATACAAAGCCGCTGTCATCGACACACCCTTTCCCTCGATAGTCATCAAAGATCAGATTGTCATTACTGGAGATCTGGTCACCTTCATCAGCAGGATAGTCTTCATGACTGATAGCAGCAGAGGTGACCAATCCAGGGATGACCAACAGAAGTATGCAAGCTTCATGAATATGAAGAGCCATCCCCCTCTTCAAAGACTTCTGGATGTGCTCCTAATATTAAATATACTCAGCTCCTTCCATGGGAATACAAGAGGGGTAGGCTGAAAATAAATATTTAAAAAGAATAATTTGACATATATAAAGTGAAGATAGATTCATTTAAGCCCATGCTCTTAAACTGGGATCAATTTGAAGATACTAAGTCCTCAAATAGACTAAGTTCATGCAACGATCCATGCCTTATTGTGAGGTTTGAAGAGTTGATACTTGGCAATATATGCATTAAAATTTGTCCTTTTGGATTATTTTATATAGGAACCTTCAGCTTGAATTTTCCTTCTGAATTTCAAAGGTCTAGCTTTGTCTAAATTTCAAAGAAATGGTTTTACTGAGCCCCAAAAGGTGATCACAAGGAGTAACTTACAAATAGCTCAAGAATATTTGAACTCACATTTTCTATTATTCTTTAAAGTGGACTAGTCAGTGATGGAACACATGTTATAATTATCTGTGTCAGCTCAAAAGATTGGTGAGAAAAAAATCTAATTCTAAAGGAAAGGGAATAAACCAACAGTTGAATATAAATTATATTTAGGAAGGAGCTACTATAAAGGATTTCCTACTTATTTATGCCCATAATTAAAGAACAACAGTGGTGTCAATGTCAGTTACCTGTTTAAGTGAACATGAGTCTGGATTTTTGAAATATAGTTGATAACAAAACAACATAACTATTCCATAGTGATTAAGAGAAAGAAAATTCGAAATAATAAATAATACAAGAGAATTCCATGTGCTTAAAAGAATTTGTTAAAAACAAATTTATTTGTATTATTGTCCACATTATTTTACATAGGAAGGAAGCTCTTAGTGGGCAGGAAAGATCTATCTATAAATTTATTTCACAGTAACTTGAATCTAGTATATATGTCATATTATTTAAATTAAATATTTCAATATAATATAAATGCAATTTATGAGATCTTGAAAACATAACTCTTGAAATGTCAAAAATATTTACATGTACACAATCTGCACAAAGATGCCAGCATAAAATTCTTTATGGAAGTTGCTTAAAACCGTAATTAAGTGTTAACCATTCATAGAAAATATGCCTTATTAATTTTGTGACACTGACTCTTGTAAACTCCACTTAGTATTGGTGCTTGATGTGAAGTGTTGGGAGTGGGCTCTTATTTAAATATTTAGAATAACTAACACACAGAGGCTCTGGGGAAACTGTGACTTTAGGGAGTAATAAATAAGAAAAAGTATTGCCAAATAGCTCATTTGTTTATTTAAATACTATTGGCTTCATGCCAATAACACTAAGATGGTATACAGGACATTTTCAGGTCAGTTATAAATGTTATACATTGGTTTATTTTCAGATTATATTAAGAGCAATGATAAATCATCTCTTTTCAGTCTAACATATACAGATGATAACTTAAAATAAGATAAAGATGACATTAGGAAACTTCATAAACTATTATATTTGCATTTTAAGGCAGATATACAAGTTCTAGTAATAGTAAAATGGAAGGTAGTATGCCCTCTTTCCGGAGAAAGCTGATATTAGAATTCCTCTGATATCCTCTGATATTAGAATTCCCTTTGGGTAGGTAATAAAGCCGATGATTTCTTATAAAATATGTCAAAAATAATGAGTCATGACAGAACAAGAAAATGCAAACCTATAATTCTACTTGAGAATCTGGAAGCTCCCTTTGACAAAGCATTTTTTTCTCTCAAATTACTACAGAGATAACAAACATAACAGAAGCTTCTGAAAAAGCATAAATATAATTTACTAATTAAAGCAAGCATTTATACGTCACATATTTAGAAAGTTTATCTTGGAGGAAAGAAAGCTACTATGCTTCCTTATAATATTCCAGCAATATCTGTCAATACATGCAAGATAAGCCATATAAAATACACATATGATTCTGCTTCAAAGAGACATAGAAAATGATCTCTTTGTAAGCCACAGGTAGGCATTAATGTGTTAGGTTATGGTAAATGTAAACTTAGAGGTAAAAATAGGAATGTAATATCTACTTTATATAAACATTAAATATGTTTTTATTAAATGAAATATATCTTAAAATCTGCATGGTAAAAAACAAGATTTTATTTTTAATATAACAAAGTTCTTAGGCTATTTTTTAAAAAGCCTTCATAATTGAGCTGCCCTAGTACAATTTGAGATACTATTTATTTGAGAGCAGAAACATGGGATAAATCAAATGTAATGTTTATCTGAAGATTTTTAAAAAGAAAGCAAACACTGCTAAACTGATGTTCACTTCCCAGCTTAACTTTCCCCCCCTCCCCATATTGCTACATATGATTTAAAATGACTGCATCTATTTCTTTGAGAAAACAAACATAATTCATGTCATAAGATACACTTACCTAGTCACTCTGGAGGTTAATGGTGGTAGTAGGGGTCACAGCCCAAAATGAACTAAAAGGTCAGGTATGTTTTAAGAAAGCAGTTCCTCTTTAATTACCCAAAGAATACATTTTTAGGCATGAATTAAAGGCAATCCATTCTCTCTACCTCCCATTTCAAAACACAGTAAAGAAGCAGTCTCCCGCCCTTCCAGAAAGAAACACAGCAGACACACATAAGAAATTTGCTTGGACCTGTCTTCAGAATTCAAAGCAAGAAGCAATGCTGGTCCTGTAGAAATCCAGACCCCAGTAGCAGAATCATGTTGAACTTATTTTTAGCATTTTCTTAGATCCTTCTATGAAATTTCCCGGCTGATTACGCCTCCTCCACACATGAGTTCACTTACACAGTGTTTGCTACGGCAGTAGAGGTGATTTGGCTAGGCTCTGAGGATCACAAACAGCAACAGCATGCTGTAGCTTAAAGCCCACTCCGCTGGCAATACCATCACCATCGTCCACAGTATGTTGCTTGAATCCCCTCTTACACACCGGAAAATACTAACTGTGGATGTGAAGGAAAGGAGCAACTTTAGCTGGGTTTCTGCATCAGTAAGAGCAGTTCGCAGATTGCTGATTTGGAGCTCATTCTGCCGGCAGCCGGGAATTCCTCAGCACCACGGACAGCGCCAACAACTGGCTTCTGAGCCCAGCTCTGTCGAAATCCCAGAGCTGCTTTAGAGGAGGCTAGAGTGCTCTCCAAGCAGTCGCACTTTATACAGCGGATGCGTGCATTAGGAGGGGTAAAGACATTCTACGTGCGAGATACTTATTTGCATTGAAATTACAATTAAATTTTTTTTCTAAAAAATTGTAATTTTACCTAACGCGTTCTTGGATGGGCTGCAGAGATGAAAGTTCCGGAAGAGGCTTGCATTTAGATTTAAGCCATCTGCAGTCCCCAATTATTATTAATAGATAAAGCATAATCATTGTCAAACAATCTGTGAAAACGTATGCTCGTCGATTCTGTTTGACCCTTTGGTGGCAGAAAGACTTCCCTGGTGCTGCATGATTAAACTTCAGGTCTTCCTGCAGCTTGGATCTGATTTTTTTTTTTTTTTTTAAAGTAGCCAGGTTTTCCTGCAGTTTGTTCTCTAACATTAAAAATCAGTCTCCTGTAATTCATCTAGTCTGTCATTAGGCGTCATTGTAAAGCTGTTTCTTTCAAAACCCCTAGCAAAGATGCCGTGTCTCTAAATTCTTATCAAAATGAGAGAGAAAAAGGACCCTGACACAAATGGGTGAGCATAAAGTTATTTTTTTATTAGTAACAGTATGAGCACTAAAATATATGTCCAAAGCATGTTTTAAAGCAGACTGTAAATGTTACCTGCTGGCACATTTAACCAGTTATTTACTGGTTTGGGACTACAGGGGGGCATTTTCAAGCCTTAAAGGGAATGCCCTCTGCAGCGGGATGTGCTGAGGGTGAAGACCACGTTCGAACTGTGCCGTCAGAGCCTCCAGAAAACAGAGTCTCCCCGTCGTGAGAAAACACAACCGTGTGTGCTTCGTTTTCGTGGCCCATCAATTTGTGAATCTCCCCAGATTTAAGATCTAGCAAATGGATAACACCATTGCCACTTGCCTGAGCTAAAACTTGACCTGAGGGAGACAGAGATAGAGGAGAGAGAGAGAATGAATCAAAGTTTTATTTCAAGTGTTCACAGTTTATAAGCAATGAAACATTAGATTTTTTTCAATTAGCATTCTGTGTTAGGAGTCAGTTATTAAATATGCAGTAGCTCCTGTAGGTATAAGAAATAAGTTGAGTCAAAATTAAGACACATCAATAATTAGGTTATAAAATTTTCGAATTGGAACATAGAGCCTAATGGTCTACCTCCTTTATATGCAGATTTCATCAAACATCCTACTTTTCTTTTATATTTGTGATTAATAAAGCATTTTGAGGCGATGAGATTGAAAGCAATTATGCAACTATGCAAGGCAACTTTCTTTTTCAAATAAATTATATGTTAAAAAGTTTTAAAAGCATAGCTTTCAAAATTTATGGAAAACATATTTGTATTCTTCTTTAAACTTATTTATAATAATTATGTTAATCATTACTTACAACTCAATATACATTCCTGCTTTAAAAATTGTGATACTCATGAACTCAACAAATATTTTTTTGAAGCTGAAGTGGAAATAAGTACTTCCATTTCAAAATGACTTGGGAGTTTTTACTCTAGCTTAGAATTCAAATTTTGATAAATTTTTGTTACATAAGATGGCTAAATACAGCACAGAGTATTTGCATAATTTTTGTACCATATATTTTTTAGTGGCTCATTTCCTCAAAGTGAAAACAAATCAAGGATCCAATTTTAATTAATATTTTTATTAAGGAAGTCCAGTAACAAACTATCATGGGACTTGGAGTTAAGTAAAACAATAGGATATGTTTACATAATAGGATATATTTACATAACATATGTTTACATATGTTTACTTACATAAGTAAAACAATAGGATATGTTTACATAAATAAGTATGACATTAGTACTATCCATGGGATTATTTAATCATACTTAGAAGGCATATTATTGTTGCAGTAATAACATTTAAAACTTATTAAACTCTTTTAATGTGATAGATACTATATTTAGTGCTTTATATGGATAATTCCGTATGATCCTTACAGTAATCTAATGATAAAGAAATAGTATTAACTATTCAATATTTTAAATAGTACTAATAGTATTAACTATTTAATATTTTAAATAGTACTAATAGTACTAGTAGTACTATTTAAAATATTAAATAGTACTATTTATCTGTATTTTAAATAGTTAGTACTATTTAAAAATGCTTAAATATCTGTTATGTAAAAAATGCCTCCTGTATGTAGGTGAAGAAATAGAGGCCTGGAAAGGCAAAGTAACTTGCTCACAATGACACCCTAGGTATAGAAGGAGCTAGCATTTAATCACAGCACTTTGAATCCAGAGCCTGGGCTTTTAGCCATTGCTTTCCACAGCCAGCATAGCATTGTTATCAATGATGCCTTCTTGACAGATTTTAGGTAAGTGATATATTGTGAAAATAGCATTGATCCATTTTATAATAAGAATTCTATCTTATTATAATAAGACTTATATCACCATAAAAGCTATAGTGAAATATTTAATCACAAATTTTACCCCCAATCATCATGAATACCTCTAAAACAGAAAAGTTATAAAAGTAAAGCTAACCATGATAAATACAGCCTATTTGCAAACCTTTATAACTACTGGGCTTCTTCATCTAGAACAAAACCTGACACAGCAAAGATCCTTAGGATGGATTAGAGTGTCCAAAGCAGCAGATGTGAATATTTATTATAAACCATTTTCTCCCAGGTCTTTGCTGACAGAGGCATTACATATGGATTTCACTTCCAACCTCACTCTATAGGCAATTGCTGTTTGTGACTTTCCCAAATAACTTTTTTTCTTGTAGTCTTTATGCAACTGCTGAAAAGGGGAGTAAATAATCTTTTCTATTTGTGAAACCAAACAACACCAGACAGAACCAAGTCCATAAAGAAAAAGAAAACTATTTAGCTTTAAATCATTATTCACATCTGTAAAAATAATAATTGGAAATATTTATGAAGGCTCTGGTAATTTCTGAAAGTTTGTTCAATAAAATACAGAACATGATATTGGAACCTCATATTAATTCAATAGCACCATGCCTCAGGTGTTCCAAAAATTTGTTTTTTCAAGAACAGATTTTGGTCAGCAAATTTATTATGAGATTTTTCAGGTTTACCTGAATTCATTTTCAGAAGATTGCAAGACTGAGTATGTATCGTAACTAATTCCTAAAATGAATATAAATTTATAATCATGTTCAACTTCATTTAAAGTATATTGGATTATTACATGGCATATAATGTGTGACTTAAAAATTAGTTTTGCTGGGAACAGGGATGCTAACCTCTTTCTAAGTTAGAAAATGTTCAAAATTACTTACCAGGGTATGTCAATTGCTACATTAGTACTTTAGTATCCAATTGGTTTGAGAGAGAAGAGGTACTCTCAGAAACAAAATAAAAAATGCCACAGTCTCATTACTGGTAGCATCTCCACAAAGTGGAGCATTTATAGAGAAAGCGTTTATGGAGAAGTGCATGGATATCTTTTTAAATCTCGTGATTATTGGCAATGAAAAACAAACCACCCTGCAAATCACTTGTCATATGAATGTCAGGGTCTTAATGATAAATTTAGGGAGAATAAAAGATATAACTATATCAGAACTTGGTCAATGGAATGAAAATATGGTAGAAATACAATTTTAAATAGTGTCATGAGAATTTATGTGAAACCTGAACTAATAATGTTCATGTTGAAGTAAATATGTCTCTTTAAAAAATGTGAAATTAAATAATTTATTTTTACTTTAAATCTTTTACTAAAATATTAAAAGCAAAATATTGTCTTGTAACATGTAATTTCTGAACAGATTATTAAATTGTTATTTATCTTAGTATTTTAACAAGAATAATTATAACAATTTATGAATACACACATTCCATAAAAATCACATGAATTAAATTTGTGATTAAAAACAGAGTAGTTTACCAACAGGTTAAAAATAAAAATGGTCAAAATTGATTTATAAAGGTATTTTAAAATACACATAAATGTTTAAACATCTGTTATGTAAAAAATGCCTTGCTTTTTTTCTTTTGTTAACATTCAAGTTATAAGGATGTCATACTTTTCACAGAATGGAAAGAAAATAAACAGTCTAGGGAGAAGATTGATTTAATTTTGTAACTGCTCCTTTTTATTCAAATAACTCAGTATATATCAACATTGAGTGATTATGACTCCTTCATATGTCTTAAAAATATAATTGATATTTATTTTTATCTGCCAAGACTTTAGAATATTTTCATGTTTAGTAAATCAATACCTTTTCTGTTGACCAGTAGGACTCAATGAGGAGCATATGCTGCTGTCCATTTTACTCTATTGGATGAATTTGCCAACTCCTTTTGGCTTTGAAGACAAGAATTAAATTTCTCCTAACCTCAAAGTATTGCTCTGCTATTAAATGATTCAATCAAATTGTATAAATTAGAGGGTCTCTCAAAGTTAGTTCTAAATAAATTTATAACTTTCTTAACACAACATAGTTCCTTTATATGCTGTATTTATTTTAATAAATAGCTTCACTAATATCTTAGGCATAACCGTTTCAATTGAATTTGGTATAAAAACTTGAATATTTGAATATACTTACTAATTTAAGCATTATTAACAATAGAATCCCTTGAAGAAGTTTATAGAATGAATTAATCCATACAAATTGAGTGGTAAAATTTTATCTGGGTGTAAAAATCACTTTATATAAACTAGCATAATTTGGAAACTCTTACTTTCATGCTAATAAAATGTGTAATATTGACACCTTTTCTAGCTACAATTTTTAAAACTTTTCAATCGATTTTCATTAATTTTTATTAAATTTTAAATTAATTTTAGAAACATGTGAGAAGTCAATTTGATTTTGACAGTGTACACCTAGAATAACCAGGAGTTATCTTAAACCTTTCAATACTTACTTTCCTTCTCATGTAGCCAAATTCTCCTTAAGGTTGAGATGTATGCTGCTTATTATTGCAATTTTTTTTATAATCATGGAACTTGACTTATCAGTACTTAATACGTGCTTGTTGCTTGAAGAGTCATAGTGTGTTACAAGTAGGAGCACAAAAACCTTTATGACATTTTTAAATAGAAAGGGTTTGAGCCCATTTCTTTGTCATCCAGGTTTACTGGAATGAGTTGATGGTAACCCTCATTTACTGAGTGTCTAGAGCTTTCTTTTTTACATCACATGTTTTTCACTCAACCCTGTGATGTAGCTATTCTTTCCTCCTAGAAAATGAAGAAGGAGACTCACAGAAGGTTGAATTGGGATTTACTTTATTTATTTATTTTTTTGAGATGGACTTTCACTCTTGCTGCCCAGGCTTGAGTGTGGTGGCACAATCTCTGCTCACTGCAACCTCCACCTCCCGGGTTTAAGTGATTCTCCTGCCTCAGCCTCTGGAGTAGCTGGGATTGTAGATGCCTGCCACCACAGCCAGCTAATTTTTTGTGTTTTTAGTAGAGATGGGGTTTTACCATGTTTGCCCTGCTGGTCTTGAACTTCTGACCTCAGGTAATCCACCCACCTTGACCTCCCAAAGTGTTGGGATTACAGGCATGAGCCACTGCGCCCGGCCTTGAATTGGGATTTGAATTGAAAACTTTATTACTCAAAAAGTCTTGCTTCATTTACTGGCTTTAGTTATAAATTAAGATTTAGGGCCAAATGGGTTTATGCCTGTAATCCCAAAGCTTTCAGAGGCCAAGGCAGGAGGATCACTTGAGGCCAAAGTTTGAAACCAGCTTGGACAACATAGTGAGACTCCATCTCTACAAAAATTTGAAAGAAAATTAGCCAGGCATGGTGGCATGCATTTGTAGTCCTAGCTACTGTGGAGGCTAAGGCAAGAGGATTGCTGGAGTCCAGGAGTTCAAGGCTGCAGTGAGCTATTCCCACTGTTACACTCCATTCTGGGTGGTAGAGCAAGTCCCTGTCTCTAAAATAATAACAAAAATAAGCAAAAAAGACTCAGATAAGTGTCACACTTTGGGGCTTCTTTATGAATATCACTGAATTCTCTAGTTGCTTAAGTTCTTAACTTTAATGCTCATGTTAATCTCATAATTGTTTTACTTAATGTTGATTCTACTACTTTGTGAAACTCCAAAACTAAAATATTCATGTCCTTGCAAAAGTAACTTTATATATATCCATTAATCTCTAAATACATACATTCTAATGCATATGTAATATGTACTAAAAATTGTACCCGATAACTAAAAACACTCATTTTACATCCCTTTCCATATCTCCAGCCAAATTATCTCTCTGATTCTACCATTTCTATTATGAATACTAATTATCTTTTTTCCTAGACTCCAAACTGTAATAAAATTCATTTCTCAGTTTGCCTCCCTCTCCACCTTCAATCCAAGTCCTAGCCATTCTTTTTTTAAACAAATTTTCTATAATCCAACCCAACCATTTATTAATATTTCCAACTGTTATGTCCACAATATTAGTTAAAATCCTTTTTCTTAAGATACTAGGACGACTGAAACGATTCTCAAAATGATCTTTTCATTTTCACATTTTTACTTTTAAATCTACCTATATTAATTCCTGAGGCATTTCTTCAGTAATGCTACCCTCATCCTAAAATACCACAAATATAAACAGAACAATGAAAGCAGTAGCAGCAGCAACAACGACAAAGAGGCCCTTTTCATCTCTGACGTTCTCAGGTTTTGTTTTGTTTTAGATCTAACCATCTTATGTTACAAATAAAACAGCTGAGCTGAAGTAACTTGGCCAAGTTAAGAAAATGCACATGTGGCAGTTGCAGAATATGGCTGAAATCAGATCTTTGGCTCCTAAATCGGTGCTCTTTTTACTATTTCTTTCAGACACTGAATAATGTCCAAGTATCTTAGCATGGGTTTTAAGATCTCGACACTCTGATACAAATCTGCATTTGCTAACTCAAGTACACTCTTACATGAACTCTGTGCTCTCCATCAATTTGCCCTCATTTCTTGAATATATTTTTCACTTCCCTACCTTTGGATTGTTTCTTCTGTAATTCCCTGTAGTGGAATATTTTTCCTACCTGTCTCCACGGTCCCTAACCATTACTTCCTAACAAAAATCAACCTACCTATTAAATCCTAGTTCAAAATGATTTTCTTCACCAAGTTGGTACAAGGGATCCCTCATAGAAGATCTGCCTTTTCTGAGCACTTACTGCATTTCATTCGTACCATTCATGTGATAATAAGATGTCAAAAATTCTAGTTAACTATGTATTTGTCTTACATTCTTAACTTCATAATTACCTAGGAACAGGGGCCATGCCATATATTTTTCCATTCCCCTAGCAGAGCAAGGAAGCTATTATAATCAATATCAGTGGATAATAGTAGCAGCTTCCACACTACCATTTGTAGTACGTATTATTTGCCAAGCACTGTTCTAAGTCCTTTACTTGCATTATCTCATTTTATTCTTCAATAACCCTATGGGGTAGGTTATACCTATACTATCCATTATAGCAGCTGTGACACACATGTAGCTATTGAGCATGTGAAATGTGGTTAGTACAAATTGGAATGTGCTGTAATTGTAAAATGCTCACCAGGTTTCAAATGAAGAAAGAATGTAAAATAGGCTATTACTCATTTTTATATTGATTACTTGTTGATATGATGCCGTTTGGGTACATTTTATAGATTTTAACATATTTTATATGTATATAATTAATAAGTATAAATATATCTCATATATCAACATAAATATATAAATAAATAATCAGTTTTACCTGTTCTTTAAAAATGTGTCTACTAGAAAATTTAAAATTATCAACATACTATTATCATAGTATGTCACATAACACATATTTTTATTAGAAAATACTAGCATATACTCTGCTTTACAGAGGTGGGAAATGAAGTTTAGAGAGAAAAGCAACTTCTCCAAGGCCACACAGCTTGTAAGTGATGGCATCCGGATTTGAGGTCTATATGACTCCAAGGCTCATGCTGTTATCCTTTATGATATGCCCAGATGAATTTTTTTTTTTTATTGGCTCCATGTCATCCCTTCCACTTTGATTCAGCTGTCCTTACTAAAACACAACATGATGGAGAGATGTATCTATCAAAGTCTCTCTTGAGTGTGCCACTCCAGTTTCCAGTGTGAATCTATGCTCATCTCTAGGAATATATTTAAATTAATTTGTACATAAGTAAAAGAAATATATTAAAAATTGTATATTCATGGTCACCCTAGTGGCATCTATTGATTCCAAGAATCCGGTTGTACAACTAGTTTCCTGAGAATAAGTGAGAAACTCAGGAAGGCTGCCCTATTCTTTTAGAGTTTCAGGAGACCATCCAATGTACGCAGTGCCTTAGTGGGCAGAAAAGACACTTCCATATCTTTGGGTATTTTATATTAAGATGTCATTAAAAAATTGTCATTTAATTTTTGATATAGGGGAAACAAACCGGATTATATTTTCTTTCCAATGCTTATGCTTTCTATATTGGCAAACATCCCCTTAGCCTCACCCAAATAATATTTTTGAATACAGTGAATATATTTTATCCAATTATTTACACTAATTGTTCCTGAAAAAAAATACAGTTCATGTTTTGCTGAAAGATCTCAACTCAACTTATTTTAAGAATTAAGAAGAGAAAAAATTAATTTGATAGATTGGTAAGGTAAAATCATCTAAGGTAGAGAGAGGTATTGGACCTCGGTTGTCAATATGAAAATTCCTATTCCCTGAAATTCTAAGGAAAAACCACTGAGAGGCATGAAACTTGTTAATAAATCCAAGTTTGAAGAAGACACTGGTTGAGGCACACTTACTGTGGTGGTGTATTAACTGGTCAAATGATGCCATTTTGTAATGGAGCACCCTATGTTAGTTATGAAATTTATTAAATAATGTTGACAGAAATATTTGATTTTTTGTTAGAGGAATAATTCACAACACTAGTTAATATATCAAGAGTTAAGAGTTGTGTTTCCTTGGGGGACTCTTTGATTGATCAAATACAATTTCCCCAGTGAGCTACCAGTTATCAGGCACTGTTAGTTAAGGTAACTGTGGATATATAAGTTGGTTGGGTTAATTAAATACAGTCATTTTTAATGAGAATTATTAAATGTCATATCTATCAAAACTTTAAATTTCTTTATGTTCAGAAAATTCAGAATATCTATTTTTCTTATTAGTCTGTGTCTAAACACATAACACATACACTAGCAAAAAGGTTACAAAATTCACTTATAGGTTTGAACATGTTACATTTTCCAGCAATATTATGAGTCAGCAATTGGCTAAAACTATGCACTTTTCTATTATTTATATAGTCAGTAATAGTGTCATTCTGGATTAGAGGAATGTGTCTGCATGAATGGAGCTTTGTTATAAGAAATAGAAGCAACTCAAACCTTTTAAGCTTTTTATAAATAATAAAAATGTGAATGAAATACATCATTACGTTTTTCATTACAATAACTTCAGTAATTTCTCATGATTATTCATTCTTTGGTTAAATTTTGAGCAATAGGTTTCTCCAGAGAAACAAAATACTCATTTTATATTTTATTCAAAGGAGTCTCATACACAGATCATAAGAAATTTACCACAAATATACAAGAATAGAGACAAAAACCATTGTGTGCCATATATGAAATAACACATCAAGGAAGAGAAACTTTGATCAATAAGGAAATGATTTTTATACACATCAGAACCGATTTGAAGAAATTCTCTCAATCACTATAGATAGGCAGAAATGCTTCTGAACATTTATTACCTGTGGAGAGTGTTATTGATTAATTTTATTGATTTTTCGAATGCATGTGGAGAGGCATCTGCTGTTTCTTTAAAAGATGCCTCAAAATGAAAAGTATCAAGAAACTACTTAAGTTTTGAGGATTTGCATTAATGGCTCAACCAGGGTCATTACTCAGAATTTCAAAAACACCACAGAAAGGAGATATGAAATGTGATTTAGTTTATTTTGTACCTTACTGCTGATCAATGCATTTCAGAAAAAAATATTGCTTGCGAATTTAACTTGCCTAAGTGCTAGTAACAATTTAAAAACTTTTCCAGCATTTTTTACGATGTGCATTAATGCTAAAGGGTCCTAACTTTTCTTTTGTGAGCAAAGATTAGTTGATGTCAAAGTGTAAAACATGGAGTATAAAACAAATGCATTTTAAATTTATCTTGGTAGAAGTTCATATCACAAAAAATGGTAACAGAGAAGGAAGGGAAGGCTTCAGTATCTTCAGAGCTCTAGTCGACAGATTTGTTTACCTTACTTAGAAAACATGAAATATTTAATGGACATCAAACACATGGAAGTTGAGGATAATCTACCATTATGTGAACTTGGTATGGAATGTGACTTATTAAGCAGGTGAATTTTATTGCACAGAGTCTGTTTTAGAAGTTTGCCAAAAACGGTTTTAAACAAATATAAGTTGCTCCTCTGTGTCTATGGGGGTGTTGGTTCCAGGTCCTTCCCAACCCACAGATACCAAACGCTTCAGATGCTCAAGTCCCTTCTATAAAATGGCAGAGTTTTTGCATATAACCTATGCATATCCTCCTGTGTACTTTAAATCATTTCTGGATTACTTATAATACCTAATACAATATAAATGTTACATAAATCGTTGTTATATTTTTATATCATTTTTGTTATACTGTTTTTTCGAATACTTTCAATCTGTGATTGGTTGAATCTGTGATTGCAAAATCTGCAGCCATGGGGGAACTGTAATCTTTTTCTGTCTTTAACATGAAATCCATGTCTTAGGAAGGCAGTTCTTTGATTCTCCAGAAATTCCTAAACTATAGCATGTGAATAAATAAAAAAAATTAAGTCTACCTTGCTAGGAACAGAACTTTTGGCCTATGTGTAGTTTTAAAAATATTTCCACCCATTAGAAGAGCATGAATGATGATCTTGAACAGGTGCTTTCCTACATGGGCTACCTTCTGAATATTACAGAAATCCCTTGTGAAATGCACCTAAAGTCCTAAAAATGTTCTAATTAATTATTGAATCTGTTTAAAATATCAACGGCCACCTGCTTTCATTAAGAAATCCTTGTAGACCTGTTTCCTAACTTGGTCTTCACCTATGCAGCTGATCAGTGTTGGAATAATATTTATTCAGGGACCCCACACATCTGGAGCTTTGCAAACATTTCAGAAAAGCTTTTGCTGACTGATGACAGAGGAAACGCAAGTTCCAATTCAGTTCTGAGGATTCCATAAGCCATCACAAAACATAATTCATAGCAAATCGTAGACTATGATATATTCTTCTTCATTGTTTAGAAATAGGCAAAGGAACGAACGGCTTATATTTAATATCAAAAATTTAATTAAAAAATTAATCATTTTTGTCTCACTGTAAAGTAACAAAACCACCCTTAGTATTGCTCAGATTTTACTACTCAAACCATAACTACATTTTAAGACTCTAAAAGTCAGAGTTATAATATTTTGGGTGTTTTTCTCTTAATGTACATTGGGGTCAGAACTAACTTCATTATAAAGGAATCCTCTTTCTTGAATGTGTAGATTTGTCTGTGGGGAAAGCCACTGTCAGATTCTGTTAGTTAATGTTCAGATGGTGAATCGTTAATAATTACATCCTAATTTTAGAACTTCATCCTTTCCTACTTCAGGGCAACATTGTTAGGTAAAAGAGCCTAAGTGATAAATCAGCATCACTACACCATTAATAGTTATAGTAGAAAAAAGATGTGCAAATATGTGATAAAAGAATTATAATTGAGATGGATACCCTCCTCACAAGAGCAAAAGAATGGCTGCAATATCAAATGTGAAGGTCTTGTATGAACTGGGAATGGCTAAATTAATTAGTTTAAATGTAGTATGTAGTATAATCTGATGATTAAAAACTATTAAACTCTCTGAAATCATAGATTAGCTCTAAATTTTATATATGTCACTATTTATTACCTGAGTAAGTCCCACAGACCTAATACCTAATGGAGATTTCCTTTTAAATAACTTGAAGTGCTTGATAAGAAAAGATGGAACCACTAGTTTACAATTATTATCTCACTTTTTCCCAACTACTTCACATCTGTTGTATTATCTAATCCTTACAATCAAATGCAAAGGCAACATTATTATTTTCATTTTACAGAGAAAGATATTGAATCATAGAGACATGAAAGACCTCCATTAAGATAACAGAGCTAGGATTTGAACAAGGATGCCAACCAAGTATGTCTATAAAATTTCCTCTATCCTGCAGCCTGAGGGGAAACAAAAGTAGTTATGCCAGAAAGTTAAGCTAATTTGGCTGCTACATGAACTGCTAAATAAATTTATATTAACTCATAATTCTGTGAAGGCATCTTTATGGAAATTTCAGCTAACATTCTATAATATTATATTCCGATGACCTGGCTTTATATCTCATAGAAAATTTAAAGCAACATGTGATTAGTATGTTCTTTATTCAGCCTCTCTCCATCATACTTTCTCACTGTTAACCTCTTCATCTGGTAGTCCACTTGGATCAAATGGGCTTCTGCTAACAGCTAGTAGACAATTTGAGATTAAGGGCACTGATGAGTACTTGGAGTTAAAGTAATGAGGCACGCATGATTTAGCTATATACAGGAGCCATAAAAATGGCAAAGTTGGCAGTGCAATTATTAGAAAATATGGACTTTGACTTGTCTGAATAAATGGAATATTAGGGTATTTTCAGCTGCAAGTGAAGGAAAGTCAACTCAATGTGGCAAAGGGAAAATTTTTTTTAAAGTTTAACAAATATATTTATCACACGGAAATACAAATAAACTGACTCCAATAATGGCTGGATCAAGAGGTTGGAATGATGTTATTAGGATGCCTTCTTTCATTGTCTCTGTATTCTGATTCTAGCAGTGTAAATCCAGACTGAGGCAGACTCTATCTACTTGGTAGTCTTGGTTCAGGCTCATGGCCTACCAAATTCAAATTCCATGGAAAGAGTACTTCTATTGCCTAGCAGTCTCATAAGGGGTAAACACTTTCCCTTATTGGTTAGCTTGGATCATGTGGCTGGCAGGCGGAAGGGTGTGATTTACTAATTCACCAGGCCAGGATTAAGTGCTGACCAGAACAAGTGAGAGTGCATAAGGAGAATTACCCAAATGAAGAACAAGATGCTGTCATTTTAGGAGGAATAACACCAGGCATTTTACAAAATTCTACTTCGGATAGTCATTCCAGACGTGCAATTCAGAGCCAATTTTTGCATTAGAGAAGAAAACAAAGAAATAATAAGCCACCTTGTAGGCCTTGAAAACCATACTTTACCTTCTATTGTCTTTACATTTGACTATCTACCCTCTTGCCTCCTAAAAGACTCTTATGCAAATAAATTGCATCTAGTTTTATCAAGAAATCAGCTGAAGTATTTTGTTAAATAGACTACCAATGTTTGGCGTCCCTTGATCTACAGTGGGGCTATTAAATGCAAAAACTCCCAAGGATAAACTGCAGGGAAGGTAGGGGTAAAGTGGGAATTATAGTTGCAAAGGAATAGAAAAATTTGAACACCTATACGACAAGCAATCTGCATTAGAAAATTAAAAAACATGGCCGGGCGCGGGGGCTCATGCCTGTAATCCCAGCACTTTGGGAGGCCAAGGTGGGCAGATCACGAGGTCAGGAGATTGAGACCATCCTGGCCAATGTGGCAAAACCCCGTCTCTACTAAAAATACAAAAATTAGCTGGGCATGGTGGTGCACGCCTGTAGTCCCAGCTACTTGAGAGGCTGAGGCAGGAGAATCGCTTGAATCCAGGAGGTGGAAGTTGCAGTGAGCCGAGATTGCACCACTGCATTCCAGCCTGGAGACAGAGTGAGACTCCATCTCAAGAAAAAAAAGAAAATTAAAAAAATTATATAAATTCAAGCTTTTTTGCATTAACTAGATACTATGATTATTAATATCTCAGTGGCTTTCATACACTAGAGTATCTCCCCAAAATAAACAATTACAGCAAGCTGCACTGGATTTTATTATATTAAACAGAATAAAATTGTTATAAACTCTAAAATTAGAAACACACGGTATAGTTTTTATACTTTCCTAGTAATCCCAGTATTTTTAGGAAAAAAAGCTAAAGAAAATTGCTTTTTTTAAGGGCTATTTATCAAAGATGATACATTTTATGTTTCAGTGGCAACTTTGCACGTGTTCAAAAGATCTTGATGTGGATCTATAAAAAGTTCTGAGTACTAAATATTTCAGTCATTTCTAAAGAAATCATTTTTTAAAATAATGTATAAGAACATAAACAACCAAATAGATAAAAATTATTTTGTGGAGTCATTTTGAGAAACCATACTATTTTGCTGTTGTCAATATTTCAATTGAAAAATATATTTTTTGGGAATTCAGAATCTTAAGAACAAAACACATGAGCATGTAAGAAGAAGGGATCAATGAAACAAAACTGACAAAATATTAATAGTTGTCAAACCTGGGTAGTAGATAAATGGGACTTATTAGATTATTTTCTTCACTTCTATGTATGCTTGGAAAATGAAAACAATAAAACATTAAAAAATATTAATCACAGATCACAATTATTACCATGTAGTCATTTCTTATATACAGAACTAAAAATTTTGAATTATCAGAGAAGTACGAAGTATTCTAAAACTAGGTATATACACATTGTGTCTAAGTACTTTTAGCAACTGCAGAGCAAAATAGTGAGTGATAAATGAAGATACTAAATATAATCATTAAAAAAAACTGGAGGACTTTATTAAAGTAAATAATGAAAAGCCAAGGCAGAGCCTGGTACAAAATATTTGCAAAAGACATATCTGATAAAGGACTATTATCCAAACTATACAAAAAACTCTTAAAACTCAAGAATAAGAAAACAACCTAATTAAAAAATGGGCCAACATTGTGGAAAGCAGTGTGATGATTCGCAGAAGAACTTGAAGCAGAATTACTATTCAACCCAGCAATTATTGGGTTTATACCCAAAAGAATATTAATCACTCTACCATAAAGACACATGCACACGTATGTTCATTGCAGCACTATACACAATAGCTAAGACATAGAGTCAACATAAATCCCATCAACTGAAGACTGGTTAAAGAAAAATTGGTACATATATACCATGGAATACTATGCAGCCATAACAAAGAATGAGATTATGTCTTTGCAGCAACATGGATGGAGCTGGAGGCCATTATCTTAAGCAAACTAACACAGGAACAGAAAACCAAATACTGCATGTTCTCACTTATAAGTGAGAGCTAAATGATAAGAACACAAGGACACAAAAAGGTAAAAAAAAAATCACCAGGGCCTATTTAAGGGTGGAGGGTGGGAGGAGGAAGAGGATCAGAAAAAAATACCTATCGGGTACTATGCTTATTACCTGGGTGATGAACTAATTTGAACACCAAACCCCTGTCACATGCAGTTTACCTATATCACAAATCTGCACATTGAACCTAAAATAAAACTTATCATAAAAATATTTAAAAATGGGTCAAATACCTTAAACAACCTTACCAAAGAAGATAGACAGATGGTGAATAAGCATATGAAAAGAGGCCCATTGTCATATGTCATCAGGGAAATGCAAATTAAAACAGCAGTAAGGTATCACTATACACCAGAATAATGACAACACCAAATGCTGGTGAGAATGTGGAGCAACACGAACATTCATTCCTTGCTGGTGAGGATGCAAAATGTTACAGCTACTTTGGAAGATGTTTTGGCAGTTTGCTTACAAAAGTAAACATACTCTTGCCAATTATTTCACAATTGTGTTCCTTTGTATTTACCCAAAGGAGGTGGAAATTTATGTCCACATAAAACACATAAAAGCTTGTACAAGAATGTTTATAGAAGCTTCATTCATAATTGCCAAAAGTTGAAAGCAACCAAGATGTCCTTCAGTAAGTGAATTAATAAAGGGTGGTACATTCCAGACAATGGAATATTCTTCAGTGATAAAAAGAAATGAGCTAACAAGCCATGAAAAGGCATGGAGGAAACATAAATGCATACTACTAAGTGAAATAAACCAATCAGCCAAGGCTACATACTGTATGATTTTTACTATGTGACATGTTGGATAAGGCAAAACTATGGAGATAATAAAAAGATCTGTGGTTGCCAGGAGTTGTGGGGAGGTAGGGATGAACAGGCAGAACACACAGGATTTTCAGGCCAGTGAAACTATTCTGTGATACTGTAGTATCATGATGGATACATGTCATTATACATTTGTCCAAATCCACACCAAAAGTGAACTCTTTTGAAGGATAATGATGTGTCATTTAGGTTCGGCAGGGGATTTTGATAATCGAGGAGGCTGTGCATGTGTGGGGATAGGGGATATATGGGAAATCTCTGTACTTTCAATTTTTCTGTGAAACTAAAACTGATCTAAAAAGACAAAGTAAGAAATAAAAGTTTGAAACTAATATGAGGTTAATAGCTAATTTTCAGTTGGAATTAAAGGTAAAATATCTCTTACTTAGGATGATATTATCCTAAGTGCTTTAAAATGTATTTTTAAAGTTTTTTTTACTCAAGTACATAATCCAGAATCAGCAAAATAGTGTCTTCTCTCAATTGTGAACCCTCTAGATGATTTTAAGTAAATGAAATAACTCAGATTTATACACTGGTATAGGGAGTAGCTATTTCCTCAAAAAAAAGTAACAAGCTATGCTGATATTTAAAAATAAAGCTCAAATTATTAGATTTCTAAAATCATCACTGTATAGCTCTTACTTGGAAAGAGAGAGAGAGAAAGAGAAAAAGACACTCAGAAAAAGAGGCACAGAGAGAGAAATAGAGACAGAAAGAGACAGAGACAAAGAGAGATGCCTATTTAGATGAGGACTGTAAAATGGAAACTAAATTAATACAAAGATTTTCATTAAGCAACACTATCCATCACAACCCAAAAGCAGCTTGAAAACACAGAATAAATTTCCTGGCCCATATTCTGTGTATTGGCCAATGGTAGTGCCCAAATACACCAGATAATTGCTCCACCATCTGCTTCACATTGATTACATAGTTGTGGTGGTACATTTCCTATGACTGGAGAAAGATTCCATTTTAAAAAATAGACATTATTTGAGCTTTCTAAATTAGGAGTCTCTTCAAAATAGCACAATATTCACCCTTTAAAACATTTTTTTTCAGAGCAAATCTAAAGCTTTGATATGTTTCTTTTTCTAGAAATTAATACCTTCATTATTTCTCATGTATAACAATTTTCTGGGTTTTTTTTCCCCAATTTCACATAATGAGTGTTGTAAAGCATTGGGGGTCTAAAATATCCTTTGTTCCAATCAAATGCAAAAGAGATATAGGATCATGTTTAATTCTGCGCAAACACACATTTTGAATTAAATGATCTTGATATGTATAACAATTTATTTTCATTAATTATATTTTATATAATTATATTTTAGTTTATTTTGCTATTTGGGGAAAATATTGATAAAAATTTTTTAGACCTGAAAATACTAATTTCCATTGAGTACATACTGAAATAAATATCTTGCCTTTTATGTTTATTATTCAGTGGACTAGTCTAAGATTAAAAAATAACATATTAAACTCAATTTGGGGCATCATTGAACAAAACTTCCCTACCTGGTGATAGATGGGATATGGCAAGACAAAGCCAAATTTTGTATATTTCCTTCAGGGGCTGAAAGCCAAAGAGCAGAGCATAAACTATTGTAACATTCAACCAAAACAAAGATAAGTTACCCACTATAAACTGTCTGAGATTCACGAAAATATGTTTAATTTCAAGAAGATATTAGATGACTATTTTCATACAAGATATTTGTGCTTCAATTGTAACTTTTGTTGAGAAAATATATGACATGGTTTAAGAAATCAAGTTATATAGACCTATAGTGAAAAATAATTTCTGCCTTAAACCCTTCCACCACGAGGTTTCATTCCCAGCAATACCTACTTTAAATTATTTTAGCTGCTTCTGCTTCTTTGGAAAACAATATATTTTGGATAATAATGAATTCCACTAGCATTTCTTAATATATCAATTTCAAACATTTTCTATGGACTTCTTATTAAGAGAGAATATTACTCTTATATAATTCTACCCAGTTATCATCTCTCTATTCTTTCAACTAATTTAGAACACAATTCTAGGTTCAGTGTTAGCAAATTAGCAGCTATATTATTGTAACTATGCACACACATTTCTATGGAAGTATTTCTCTTAGAAGTTTGGGTCCCTGCTTCTCCCACTCTGTTAAGTCAGTGACCACCCAATGATCTTTTTTTTTTCCTTTGTAGGTTTGTTTTCTATCTACCTATCACTAATTACTCCTAAACTCTTCTTCAAAATTATAAAACTTCTTTCAACACTATTCTTCCCCAGGTCAAATGCATCAAATTCATTTTTTGGATTATTTCTTAAAGACTCTACCTCCCAAACAAGAGCTTGCTGGCATGGGAAAAGCTCACCTTTTGGGGGTTCTTGAGGAAGGGTGAGTACAGGGATAAGATTCTGAGGTGTGGCACCGTGGCTCTCTCTTGTAATCCCAGCCTTTGGGAGGGTGAGGCAGGTGGATCACTTGAGATCAGGAGTTCGAGAACAGCCTGGCCAACATGATGAGACTCAGTCTCTAATAAAAATACAAAAATCAGCCAGGTGTGGTGGCTAGTGCCTGTAGTCCCAGCTACTCTAGAGGCTGAGGCAGGAGGATTGCTTGAGGCAGAGGTTGTAGTGAGCCGAGAGCCTGCCACTGCAATCCAGCCTGGGTGATGGGAGTGAAACCCTATCTCAAAAAAAAAAAAAAAAAATTCTGAGACTGAGTGGCAAGCTGAAATTTTTAATGTGGGACCCTCAAATGTCAGTATCTGTAGGCATTTTCTTTGGGTTCTATTCAATTTCTTCAGCAATGAATCTTGCGGTTTGCTCACTGGTGACCTGTGTTCCAGGAACTGGATGAGGGGAAAGATGGAGAGAATTCTCTTGGTCCAAATCTCTGCATTGTGTTCATATTTTGTGCCTTGTGTTCCTGAGTGCAGGGCCCCTTCTGATTTAATTTTTCTGAAGGACAAACCTCCTTTCTCTTGAGAATTGTGGTTCAAAGAGAACTAGTTGCCTGGTTGAGCAGGGTTGGAGAGAAGATCTAGGGGCTTAGAATGCTCTTTATACAATGTGTCAGATCCAAGCTTCATTCTTAAATTCTTTGTCGCTGGTGACATCAATTCCAGAATGGCTAGGGAGCTCAGTGGTGGAAATTAGCTCATTTATGTGGAAGTCTTCTTTAGGCATTTGAGTCTCTGCTTCTCCCACTCTGTTAAGTCAGTTACCATTCCATGATCTGTTTTCTGCTGACATTTCTTTCCCATTGTTGTAGCCTCTGTGTTTTCTTTGTCCTTGTGTGTTTATACTCATTTCCTTCTTTACTGTTATTAAAGCTTTGGCATTTAATCGACCATATTTAACCCATTCTTCAATGTGATATTTTCATTTTGGTGGATAAAATGTGGTGCCAATTTTCCCATTTATATTTTATCCAATAAATTAGGTAATCTGTTTTAAGAATATAGTTTAAAATTTATTTCATCAGATCAGAAGAAATACGTTTAATGAAATTTTGAATGAAAAAGATGAAGCAAAAATATTTTTATTTTTCCTTCTTTGACCTTTATTTTCCTTAAGTGTTTTACATGTATTAACCAATTTACTGCTCAAAATCATTCTAATGATTATCCCAGTTTTACAGAAGAGGAAATTGAAGCTACAAAGCTTAGGGAAGTTGCCTTGTATCATATAAAACTAGTAGGTAGTAGGGTCAAGATTCATACCTAATTATGTTTGGGTTCAAGGTCTCTGCTCAAATCCATATGCCTGTCTACCGTCAGGTCATGATTTTGTGATCTCTGGTGTAATAAATGTCCTCCACTGTCCTTAAGATCTTCTAAGAACCATCACATCTAAAGTCACAAATACCTAATCCTCTTGCCCACCCAGCTGTCTCTTCACAACCTTAGCAATATTTCTTGGTTTTACTCTGCACTTGTTTCAAGACTCCTTTCTCATGAAAATCTCCTTGTTTCTGCCTATCAATTTTGTACATGACCTTGTCTCTTTTGCCAAGCCTTCTATAGACTGGCAGCTCAATTTCAGATCATCTCTGTGACATTGATCTTGCTCTCTGTTGGAACTATGCTTCTAGTAACTTTCCCCTTGGCTCTACATATTCCATCCAGTTGGACTTTAGCACCATGACCCACACTTGCCCCTAGAACTCACGCTGTGCTCCCCTGCCTCTCCCACTCCATTGGGAGTGTGGGGGGAAAGGGGATGAATGCTCCACTATGGTTCTAATTGGATGATATTAGATTGAAGCTGCCCATTCACTTTATATCTTTTAGTCATATTTAATTCAGTGTTTGGATTATGACTGTTTTTAACCAGTTTGTGCTCAAAGTGAGCCTGAGATAAAGTGGGAGCTGAGTGGTGTAGAAGAATAGTCAATTGTTTGGCCATCCAGGAAGCCAAGTTTAATTTTAGCCTTGAGAGAATTTGAAATCATTATAATTACATGGGTATTAAAGCCCACGAGTGAAAAGGCCGTTTTTTTTTTTTTTTAAAAAAAAGCATACCCATTCATTTAGCATCAATTCACAACTGGCAGTTCACCCTCTAAAATGCACTACCACTGAGCATGCATACAGAGTTAGAGTAAAACATTTCTGTAGGAGTTCAAATACCTAGGAAGGAGGCCATTACTGGAGGTGTAATATTGAAACTGGAATTAACTTGAATACTAGAGAAATGCAAGAAATATAAAATGTGTATATATTTTTGGAGAGAAAAATTGTATTGTTTCATACATTTTATTGGTGGTACAGAATAACTGGACAATTGGCTTAAGATAATTACAAGGTATCCTGCACATAGTATCAGGCTTCAGCACAAACGTTGGTTAATAACCATTCCTGAACTTGGGCTCCAAGGTTGAAGTGCACTCCAACAAAAAATAGGCGATCATTTCACAGTCACTTCAACATTTTACGTAGGTTCTGCCTCGGTCCAGACTAATGCCCTAACTGAAGAATGTCAATGATATGATGGAATGAGGTATCTTGAAAAACAGATGAGGCAATATAACTGGCAGTTTAGTCTTCTATCCTTGCAAATGACTAAAAGGTATTTTTGTAATATTTAGCAAAAATGGATTCAAAAAATTGGCATTGGGATTTTCAGTGGAAAATAAAAGCAAGGACTCTTAACATAAGCAAGTTATTATCAATAGCGGCATCTCTATTAAGCTTGTTCTCTTACTTAAACACTCCTATTACTGTCATCTCTCAGGTTTGTCATACCCACTGCCCTGACAGTACAAACACTCTACAGTAAAATCTGTCAAAGAGGCCAGTTGATTTCCTACATCTTCTGACACATGCTGCTCTTTAATATCTGCCTGTCAGAACACCATGAAAGGCACCTGCTTTCATGCTTGGAGCTAAGGCTAGGACTACCATCATACTTTGCAATCATTAGCCTTGTATTGCTATGAAATTCTGCCTTTTGGAACCATAGCATCTCCTGCTGGAAAATACTGTTGGCACAACTCTATCATGCACGTTAGATTGCACAAATTTTGGTAGAACTAGTTATTTTGAAAAACTTTTTTTTCCTAGTGTGAATTTGCTTTAATTTCTTTTTGTGATAAATTGTTTTGAAATAAGTATTGGATTTTTCTCTGCCACAATCAACTGGTTCCCGCATGGATGTCTAGAGAAATATTTTTGGCTTGACTTGTCTTGATTATATTTTATTCTTGTGGGTTGCATACGCCTTTGTATTCATTTTATGTTTGTCTTATCTATAGAGAAATGTTTCTCTTGATTTCAAAACACGAATGATTTAAGTGATTTCAAGGTGATACAGTGGGTGTCTTTTATTTACCAGAGATGGTTTTCCTGGCACCCCATTGGTAGGTCACTGAGCTTTTACGTTCTCTCTTCTTATCTGATTCTCTTGTGGCATGTGTTTATGAGAGGCCTGGGGAACAGTCTATTAATACAGGCAATGTTCTCAGAAAAGAAAGAGGCTAATTTTGTATCAAATATAGCAGAATTTCAGAAACCAATATATGTGGTATATTCATATAGTAACTTTGGGAAGATATGGACTTATTCCAAAGACATCCAAAAAATTCCTTTTTTGGAATTCTTTCACATGCACATGCTTTTGTTCCCCACCCAGTAAAGGTTATTTCGGGATTGAAATTTAAAAGTAGTGCATTATCGCTGTAATAATGAAAATAAAGGTGTCTAAAAAATGATCAGACACACACGCGTGGATGCACACACACACTCCTACTTTATCTTACCCTCTGACTTAATTCTCTCTTGATGAAGGTGATTTTAATAATTTGGTTCTGCATTATTCCAGAGTTTTCATTTGCCCATAAAACATATACATAACATAAAGTGGTTTAATTTTTTTTCAGGAGAATGTAAAGATCATATATATTCTTTAACTTTTCCTCTTCCCTTTAACAGTACATAACAGACACAGGCAGGTATACCATGAAATTAATGAACCATGCATTTTAGGGCCCCTCACTTGTATAGGTCCTTCCAAGGCCTTAGGAGGGAGAGGACCCAGTAATTTTCTATTAATAATTTTTTTTTCTTAAATAGGGACCCTGCTATTTTATGTGCCAGGCTCTACCAAACCTGTATCTATTGGTGAGCTTGTTACTTGTTAATAAAACATAAAATATAAAAATATTTGTTAATATTTTTCCAGGTCAATAGATCTGGAATATGTGCATTCTTTTTGTTCTAGCATTTCCAAAAATGTGAATCTCTCCAACAGGAAAAATGTATCAAATACATTAAAAATACATACTAGGATAATTTTAGCATTTTAAGATTAAAATATATATTAAAAATATAGCAATAGTAGGTATTTTTTTCATCGCTTGGAGAGAAATGTAAAACTTATGGTATAACCACACGATATGGTTTGGCTGTGTCCCCACCCAAATCTCATCTTGAATTGTTGTTCTCATAATCCACACGTGTTGTGGGAGAGACCAGGTGAAGATCATTGAATCATGAGGGTGGTTCCCCCATCCTGTTCTCGTGATAGTGAGTTAGTTCTCATGAGAGCTGATGTTTTATAAGGGGCTTCCCCCTTCACTGGGCACTCATTCTCCTTTCTGCTGCCCTGTGAAGAAGGATGTGTTTGCTTCCCCTTCTACCATGATTGTAAGTTTCCTGAGGCCTCCCCAGCATGCTGAACTGTGAGTCAATTAAACCTCTTTCCTTCATAAATTACCCAGTCTCTGGTGTATCCTTATTAGCAGCATGAGGATGGACATATACCACACTTTTGAATATTTCTAAGGGTAGATTTTATTTTTTGAAAGCACCAAAAGGTATTCAGAATGTGGTGGAAAGTAAAAGTACAACTGGAATAATATCACCTTTGGTTAAAAATTAGAATGTGACTATAAATCATAAAATTATCTTATTTGGTCAGTTCTTTCCCTCAACAGGTATGTGTTAAGATGCTGCTCTGTTTCAGTTTCCTGATGGATCAAACATAGCCCTATTTTTAAAAGTGGAAATAACATATATATGATAATTCTACTTTAATATAGAGTATTAGATAGCAGAAATTCAATGAATATTTGTTAAAAGAATAAAAAATAAATCAATAGAATGCCTTACCAATATTATACATATGGCATCTTAAGAACACAAAAGAGGGAGAGACATTAAATGGTTAAGGTGTCAGACAATTCTTGCTTCACAGAGGAGATGACCTTTGAGCTAAATCTTAAAATATAAAAGGAAGTTGAAGGGAAAAAGAGTGAACAGAAAACAATCTGGGTAGAAGGAAGTAGTAAAAATGCTCCAGTTAAAAAGATAATGTGTCAAGAAATTTGACTTGGAGAAGTTAAATTAATTGGGTTTGGAGTGCAGGGTACCTGTATATGACTGTTAGAAGCTGAGGTGGAAAAGTTATGCAACTGTCAAAAGCAAAGTAGTTCTCCCTATTTCATAGTTTTTTTTTTTTTTTTTTTTTTTTTGAGACAAGGGTCTCACTCTGTTGTCAAGGCTGGAATGCAATGGCACAATCTTGGCTCACTGCAGCCTCGGCCTCCTGGGCTTAAGTGATCCTCCCACTTCAGCCTCCTGAGTAGCTGGGACTACAGATGTGTGCAACCATGCCAAGCTAATTTTTTAATTTTTTGTAGGGATGGGGTTTCTCCATGTTGCCCAGGCTGGTCTTTAATTACTGAGCTCAAGTGCTCTATCTGCCTCAGCCTCCCAAAGTGCTGGGATTACAGGCGTGTACCACAGTGCCTGGCCTGTTTCATAGTCTTACATGGTGTTCTCATTTTCATGCTTCAGTGGTCCTTGTTAGAACAACATTTCTCTATTTGATAAACTTTGTTTTCTGTATTTCCATATTTAGCTGACTCCACAGAGAAAAATGTTTCTTAAAAAAAAGTTCATAAATTTTGTCTTTTTTTCTTTTTTCTCTTGAGACAGGGTCTGGCTCTTTTGCTCAGGCTGGAGTACAGTGGTGTGATCTTGGCTCACTGACATCACCTCACTGCCACCTCTGCCTCCCGGGCTAAAGCCATCCCACTACCTCAGCCTCCCAAGTAGCCAAGTAGCTGGGATTACAGGCGAATGCCACTATGCCTGGCTAAGTTTTGTAATTTTTGTAGAGATGGGGTTTCACCATATTGCCCAGGCTGGTCTCGAACTTCTGGGCTCAAGCAATCAGCCTGCCTCAGCCTCCCGAAGTGCTAGGATTACAGGCATGAGCCACCGCACCCAGCCCTACTTTTGTCTTTTCAAGTCGTTTTATGAGGTGGTTATTACAAAAGGCAGATAATGTGTGAGAGCCAAATTGGAATATTAATAGAAAATCAAGATCCCAAAAAAAAGACCATGTGAAAGCAAATGGAAACCAGCAAATTCAATACAATGACTTTATTGTTGAACTTCATATTTGGATCTGTGCTTGTTGTCAGCCAACTCAAAAAATAAGTTTAGAGTTTTTTGTTGTTGTTGTTGTTTATTTATTATATTTTGAGACAGAGTCTCGCTCTGTCACCAAGGCTGGAGTGCAGTGGTGCAATCTCGGCTCACTGCAACCTCCGCCTCCCAGGTTCAAGCGATTCTCCTGCCTCAGCCTCCCAAGTAGCTAGGACTACAGGTGCGTGCCACCACACCCAGCTGATTTTTGTATTTTCAGTAGAGACAGGGTTTTGCCATGTGGGCCAGGCTGGTCTTGAAATCCTGACGTCATGTGATCCACCCGCCTCGGCCTCCCAAAGTGCTGGGATTACAGGCATAAGCCACTGTGCCCGGCCTAGAGTTTTAATAAAACAAAGATATAACCATAAAAATAAAAATATTCTCTCATGAGTCTTTATATAAAGAACTCATTAAGATCATAGGCTCTAGAGTCAGAGTGCCTTGCTGATAGTTATTTAGCCCTCTGTGACTCAGATTCTTCATATATCAAATAGAGATTGCATGTGGTTTAAATGAGATACTGATATATAAGATTTACGTAATGTTGACCGTGTGCCGGGAAGTGATCTAGGTGCTTTATATATATAAAATCATTTAATCTTCACACTAATCCCAAAGGTAGGGCCTGTTATATTTCGCCCCATTTTACAAATGAGGCACTAAGAAGTTAACTCTCTCAAGAGCATACAACTATTGAGTGACAGATTCAGAATCCATACCCAGGCATCTTGGCTGAACCGTGTACTGAACTACTAGCTATGCTGCTTGTCTGGAACAATGAAGCTGTGCCTAGCACATCATGATCACTTCCTATCTAATGACTATTAGTGTTATGACAGGACTAAGAACATTTTCAGTACCATTTGACAGTAAACATACCATGGGTTTTCTATGGTTGTCTCTGGTTGTCAATGGTGAAAATATAATGTTAAAATGGATCTCAGTTACAGTGAATATGGAAAGGGGATATCTAATGTGTTTCAAGTATGAGGACTTTAGGAATTCCACTTGACTCAGGGATAGAATTAAGGACATGGAGAAGAGTGACTCAATAGTATGTGCTTTAGTTACTCTCTCCTACATATGACTTCTTTTAGTTATTCTTCTACATTGCCACTTGAAGCAGCAGCCATATGCTTTGGAAAACAGCTCAGCAGATGGCATGTTTGATGACCTATTGCAGAAATTAGGGAAATGAAAAAGAGTTTTGCTGCCTGGAAAACATGTTCTGCCACTGGCATGTAAGTACATACCCGTTGCTTGGTGAAGGATACAGATCGTTTATCCAGGAGGACATCCAAGATGCTTGACATTCTTGTATATTATTCATGGGATAGGGAGGAAGAAAGCAGAGATACTGGTTGTGGAGAGGAAAATTTGTCAGACCTTCCTCCTTTGTATGCAATATGGCACCACTCTGAAACCCAACACAGTTTCCTGAGTAAAAGGTCACACTGGAGACATAGGTATTGTTGGTAGTACATTCACATTAACTGTTCCATTTAACTTTCTTCACCTCATGTTTCACAGGATTATCTATAGCATCTCTAGGGAAAAACGGGTGCTAACAAGTACCAATAGTATTTAAGTAGGAAAGGAAAATTCCACTTATAAAGCAAAAATGATTGGGGAAAAAGCATTATAACAACCATAGTGCAGATAGGCATTGTCATGCCTCCATGAATAGCAAGTCCTTTCAGACAACTCGAATATCTTCAGTGGCCAAGATTAAGGGGAAGTGTACTTTATGTTAAATGTTTTAATAGGTATATTCATTAAAAAACAGATTTTGTTTTAAATTGAAATGTTCTGAGATGGTCTTGGACACTTTAGTAGCTCATATTCAAAATAATGATGCTATCATAAGCTTTCTGAGCCTGGTGTCTTAAATACATATTAATCACCTGGAGTAAAAAAGTAATATGTCAGTGATAACAGGCTGATGGGCAAAGTTGTTTTATCAAGAGATTTATAGAAGGTTTGCCATGTCCATGAATTGTTGCAACAGCCTCTGCTCTGGTATAGAAACTTATCTTTTTCTGAACAATAATGTACACAATAGTCAGAATGAGTTTTAAGAAATCTAAATTTGATCATGTCATCACTTGTCTTTTGATGACTTCCCATTTTGCTTGTCGTTTACATAATCTCTCTCCCATTTACTTTTCACAACACTTGTCCTCACCCAACTCCCACCTCTCAGCCTTAACAAGTTAGATTCTGTCTGGCCGGAATGGTCTTCCCTCTAAACACCTTGTTATCCTCATTAAATGAATTTCTTTCAACTTCTAGTCTAAATATGCCTTTTTTTTTTTTTTTTTTGAGATGGAGTCTCACTCTGTTGCCCAGGCTGGAGTGCAGTGGTGCGATCTTGGCTCACCGCAACCTCTGTCTCCCCAGCTCCAGCGATTGGCATGCCTCAGCCTCCCAAGCAGCTGGGACTACAGGTGCACCACCATGCCCGGCAAATTTTTGTATTTTTAGTAGAGATGGGGTTTTGCCATGGTGGCCAGGCTTGTCTCGAACTCCTGACCTCAGGTTATCTGTCTGCCACAGCCTACCAAAGTGCTGGGATTGCAGAGGTGAGCCACTGTGCCCAGTGTAGTTTAAGTAAATCTTGGGGGCCTCTTCTGATTTCTTAGACTATGCTTAGGACCCCTTATTATATGCCTTCATAGTATCAGAACCTCTTTCCAGTGCAGTGCAATATGTAATCACTTAATTATTTGTGATAATCTTAACATAATGCCTATCTTCTCCATTGGATTATAAGTTCAGTGAAGGTTGAAACGTGTTTTTTCACCTCTATTCTCAAGGTCAAGCATAGTATGTTTTAAGAGGATAGCAGCTTTCAGATGAATGGAGTTGTATTTCGTGGGACAGGAGAGTGAGTCAGGGGGATGAAAGCAGGGTGGGGGCTTCATGAGCAAAGGTACAGGCATGGGGATAGGCATGGCCTCAGTTGTGTGACATTCAGGACTCCTTTATGAAACACTTTAGCAACAGCCATGCTTAGAGAGTCAGAAGCCCAAACAAGCTGATCTCATGAAGCCCCTTCTACTCCATGATGCTCTGTACTTGGCATATCTTTCCATAACTCTCAAAGGAAAAAGCCTATTGTCTGGCTGCATATTGAACAATTATTTGGAGACACAAAGGGACATGAAAGCAATGCTCTTCATTTAGAAAAAGGAGACTAGGATTCAATATGGAAACTTTCAGTGAGCATAGACCAATGTCATATACTTGATGGATACTCAATAACTGAGCTATTGTTGCTGAGAGAAGTTGGTGCCATCTCTAAGAATCTCTCCACCACTATTATCTTTTCAAGCACACCCTCCTCCATGAAAGAGCTTAAGTCTGACAGCTATTACCTGCAGAAACAAGATCTGCTGCACATGGCACCAGCTGCCATGAGTTATAAACATACTTATTACACTAATGTTGAGTCACTGGATAGGGGCCCACAAAATCTAAGGTCAGGTTATGAAAAATGTAGGTTTTATTTTGCAACAAATATGTTTTGGTTTAGAGATACTGAGCATTTCTTCACAGTGAAGTTATGGTAACAAAAAGCCATTATGCAGGGATGAATTATGCTTCTTTGCACATTTGTGATGGAATTTAGTTCTTAGTCAAACATGAAGCAGGTTAGAGTCATTTCTTGTTAATCAGATTTCTGTGAAGATTTGATCTTTCTGGTCATTGGCATCATTCATATGAGTGAGCCATAAATATTTTAATTATTTTCTATTCATCACACAGCATTGACTCTGGTTACTGGAGGGGTATTCAATGATTCTGTTGCTGCAAAACTTGGCCAACAAATCACTGTGATATTTACTTTTCTTTTTCCAAATCTCCAGGGAAATAAATTTATGGATCACTTAACCTTTTGCCCAAGGAACAAATCCAAGTCAGTTCTGAATTAATACCGCACTGAGGATGCAAAGCGAGGCCTGGTTTTCAAAGCAAAGCTGAGGGTTAAAGCAACACTCCAGATAATAGAGGCAGAACTGCTTGTCCTCACCTGAATTAAATGGTGTTCTAGCCCTTGGTGTATTTGCACAGACATCTAATAGAGTGTTTTTGTTTTCTTTAGCTTTGCTTTGTTTGGATTGGTTTAAGTAACAGATTGACTACTACTTTGAATTGGGGTCTCCAGGGCCAGAAAAACTATAGTCACCAATGTCTCCCTGGACATTGCACAGATAGTGACATTGCTCTTCACCTGTAGTCTCTGAGCTTCACCCATAGAATCCAGCTGCACTCAGCATCAGAATTTGTGAAGAATGCATCAACAATTCTGCAGATAATTCTGATTTCTACATGATATTCCAAACTTTGCCAAACATGCTGTAAATGTGATGTTCCAACCTCCTATTCAAATAATGAAATCTCTTGGGCATTCCAAAAATATTTTACTGTAAATGAAAAATGTTGGCTGAAAATAGGCAACATCTTTGTGAACTATGTCTCATTATGTCTTATGCTCTATGCAGAAAGAACTTGCCCACGTGGAAAGGTATCATTGTTCTTTCATACTTAGAGTTACTTTAATGAAAGAAAAGCACCTCTTGATTTGACCAAGGATCTGATTTGATGCAGAAATGGTAGAAAATTTAGCTTTAGCATGTGTTTTCTTCATAACAACTAAGCATTTAAAAATATTTAGAGAAGGCGCATGCTTTGTATATTCCTTTGAACTATTCTCTGTACAAGCCCTGAGTATTCTTTAAAATCATGCTAATCAATACTTTCAGAGGTACTGCTTCTTAGAATCGTCTTCATCAAGCATACCAACTTTCCTGGGGAAAAAAAAGGTAGCATTCTGCTTCCCTTGCAAAGTGGAAAAAGGGTTTTAATACATGCAGCAGGACCAAGAATTCCCCTAGGATCTAGAGGAAAATCGAAGTGATTATCCATACCCAATGGATTCAGTAGCAAATTGGACCCCCTTTCCCTTATTTACTGAAATTGCCTTAATAAATTCTCCTCTGGAGAGCAAAACCCAATTACACTAATGTAGAAGTGGAAGCAATAATTGACTTCACATCGTGGAAAATGTCCACTGGAAACAGTGATGCAAACAGTGGTGTCCATGTTCAGCATACTGCTGCTGCCCGACATGCTGTGGTGCTTATCATTTCTATTCTGTGATTTAAATTCACAACTGCTGCGAAAAAACATTTTGTGAATCCTGAATGCTTCTGAGCCATCTCATTTCGAAGATATGCTCTATTTTAACTTCTTTATTTGTTAATTTGCCTTTAAATTAGAAATAAATTAAACAACATACATGCTAGTAAATTATTCCTGGAAACTGACTCTAACAGGGTCTTTACATTTTTATTAAAAAATAAAATAAAAGAACCTTGGGTCCCATTCTGTTGCTCATTTTCTGCATATTAAAACTCTCACTCATTATTAACAGTTCTTGAACAATAAGGCAGAAGCAATCACACAGGACTACATGAAATGTAATTTCAGTGGAGTTCAATAGAAGCATTTCTGAAAATTGTTTTAGGCATTTTCTTGAAGATCGCCAGTAACTGGAAATGCTTTTCAAATGCTAACATTTTGCAAAACCTGAAAATTCATATGATCTTATTGGGTAAAAAGGCCTCTAGTTTCTACCCTGTGAACAACAATAGTGAAATTTGCACTGTTTTAAAGGCCATTACTATAGGTTTGGTCTACCTTGTTTAAGGAAAAGTTTTCCATAATTTTTCTTGAATAATGACATAAATCTAGTGCCCTTCACCACCATCTCACCATCCTGCTCTAACCTCCTTCATATAACACTAGTGATTTGCCAGGGGTCAGGCACTATGTCTGGAACTAAGGATGCAGTGTGTATACAATGCAGTGTGCCCTCATGAACCTTAGAGCCTTGCTTATTTATGTCCATTAAGTCTGGAGCTGTTTCCTGGAGACCAGTGCTATCCTGAGCTATATACATGAGTTGGGGTGATTTGTGTGTTGTTTCTCAAAGGATTCCCAGAAACAGAAAGATATTGAAGAATTCTCTTTGATGTTAGTCCTCTGCAAATGCTTAGAGCCATGGTTGAGGAAGAGTATGCTCACCTGGCAAGCCAGATTACCCTAATCAATCCTGATGATCAATGTGACTGTGCTTAGGTTTTCCTTAAAATTAAAGGAAAGAGCAGGCCTAAGGAGATCATTAAGCAACTCGATCTACTCTTGCTTTCTTCCGGAACTAGTCTAGAGGGATCTTTCCTCATCTCTATCTCTAATTTACATAAATTCGGAGAATGTCCGATGTCTTCAGACTTCTTACCCTCCCTGTAGGACACGAGGACCAGTTCTGGAATAAGCCTTAAGTCACATGGAGAGTATTAGAAGGAGGCATTTCTTGTAGGTCAACTTTATACATATATCCAACTCTTGGAGTGACTTCAAGGATACAAAAGGAAGAGCATGGGCTTGGGAATCATATTTCCCTAAGGCTAATAACAGCTCTGACATTATAGGCTTTGCAACTTAGTTCCTTAGTTCTCAAATTTCCTCTTCTGTAATATTAGAAAAAATAATTCATTGGAAGTTGGAGATTGAATGAAATAATTTCCCATCTGTCTCTTTTTCTTCCTGTTACATTGACTACAGAGTTGGTTGGGTAGGAAATTCCTCAGAACTGTCATGTTGGATAGTTATAAAACATATTAAGAAGCAAATTTTAATCACAGAAGAATGCAGTAAAGTATATGTATGAAGAGTTAGCAGTTTTCAAAGGAAATGCATCATTTTAGGGATAATTCACAAGAGGCTATCTGATGTCAATCTACTCCAGAGTTCAGTGACCTGCAGCAGGTAAGCCAGACGGTGGTATGATGAGCCAAGGTGCTGGGCACATTGCCATTCGCCAGGTGGAAAAAAGTCCAGTCTAACCGCCAGTCTAAGCCTGGCAGAACGAGTCATGAGGTTTTACTAACTGCTGATGCTCCTTCCATTATACAACTGTCCTTACAGAACAAGGGGAAACATTGCCAAGTAAAAGCTGGAACTTGTTTCCTAGGCCTGTGACTGAGGGCACAGTGTCCCTGGAATTTGTTTAACCACTTTTATTTATCCCTACACATTCTTGGCACAGGATTCTGTGACATTGTTTGTGGTGAATGGCAAATATCCTGTCTGGCATATACCCCCTCTCTCCTTTTCCTAATAGGACCCTGATTTTGTTCAGGCATGGGCCCTGTGACAGGTAGCCTTTAGAGGAGCTCCAGGGATGGGTCCTGATTAGTCCAAGTCTATCAAGGTAGATAATTATGAGCAGGTGGGCTCTTTCCTGATAAAAGTGAACAAGGACAAATTTAACTCCAATTGCTACTTGTAGCCTTCCCAAACTTGTAAGGGAACCAGTTTCAGGATAACATCAGTGAAACAGAAATACAGGGCAGAGATAGAGACAGAAGTTAAGTGGCATCACTGATGATATCCTTGAGCCAATGGAGCAACTCATTCTGCCCGATGTTAGACATCCTAATATCTAAGCCAGTGCATCTTCTTGCTATCCTATTATTTAAACCAGTTTGAGTTTCCTGCCATTTGAAGCCCCAAATTATCCCCAATGATTTGCCTGATACATTAGTTTCCAATTGCTGCTGTAACACATTGCTACAAATTTAGTAGCTTAAAAGACACAAATTTATTGTCCTACAGTTCTGTAGATCAGAAGTCTAAAGTGGATCAGTAGGGCTGTGCTTCCATCTGGAAGTTTTAGAGAAGAATCCCTTTCTGTGCCTTTTCCGGCTCCTACAGGCAGCCTGCATTCCTTGGTTTACGGCCCTGTGTCACTCCTACCCCTGCTTCTGTCACCACATCTCCTTTCTCAGCTCTGATACTGTTGCCTCCCTCTTTCCAGGACCTTTGTGATCATATTGGGCCAACCTGGATAATCCGCAGTAATCTTTCTTCTCAAGAGTTATAATTTAATCCATCTGCAAACATCTCTCTCACCAGATAAAGTAACATATTCTCAAATTCTGGGGATTAAGAAAGGGATATGTTTGAGGGGCCATTATTCTGCTTGCCAGACCTGCTTAACATAGCTGTATGGCTACATTCCTAAGAGAGATCTTTGTGGTCTGCTATCAATAAGCACTACTAATATCAACTATGGTTGACCCTTCAATACTCAAGGGTTAGGGGTGCTGACCCCACACAATTGAAAATTCCACACTTAACTTTTGACTACCCCAGAACTTTACTACTAATAGCCTACTGTTGGTTGGAAGCCTTATCAATAATGTAAACAGTCGATTAGCACATATTTTGTATGTCCTACATACTGTAGTTGTACAATAAGCTACAGAAAAGAAAATGTTATTAAGAAAATAATATGAAAGACAAAATACCTTTACTGTACTATACTGTATTTATCAATACCACAAATTCACATTGTCTGTGTACAAGATGAATCATCTGTCTGAAATGGCAGGCAACCACAGCTGCAGGCCTCCATCTACGGTACATATCAAGATATTCAACTTTTTCTCATAATGTTAAGACTTTTCTCTGCTTCCTGGGAGCACTTTTGGCATCACTAGTGGCACTTCGTATGGGTCCAATGGTGTTATTAAAGGTTTACGATATTGCACAAAGCACAATGAAAAATACACTGGAACCGGGAGAGATCATTTTTTATTGGGATCTGCAACTTACTGGAGAGATGAACTGCTCACAGGGAGATGGTTAGTGTCTCATGGTGTTTTAAGTGGAAACTCACAACACTTGAGCTCACCACAGTAGCAACAGGAAGTGGCTATGAAATTATTACAGTAGTACAGGGTTTTCTAGAGTTAACTTTAGATTGTTATTTAAAACTGTATCTTTACATTTGTTTCCATTTCTCTGCATTGGGAATGGCACCATGTATGGTCTGTAAGTGCCTGTATGTGTATGTTTTGCTAAATTTTAAATTTTTATAATAAATTTGCATAAGTGCACCGAGGCAGTTCAAACCTGTGTTGTTCCAGGGTCAACTGATATTACATTATGAAAATGTCTCATTCAGTCGTGTGATTTACTCACCATTTACAGAACACTCATTGCTAGGCGTTGTACTAAGCATCTCAGTTACAAAGATGAATGAGACCTTTTCCCTTTTCAAAAAGGTCAAACAGAGAAGTCGTTGGGAGATCTTGTCAGAGAATTTTCAGTGCCATGTGAACACAGAGAAGAACCCTCACCCTAAATGCTTGGTTAGGCTGACTGTAATAAGGTCTTTTTAATCAGAGATATCAAACATAATGTCAGTACAATACAAGATTATTATCAAGAAAATATAGTGTTAAACCAAACAATTTCCATTTTGGTCCTATTATTTTGTACTGTTTTTTAAGATTGCCATAGGTTTGGTTTCCTTAGGTCAAGCAGGCAGAGTTTGAAGAAATGCTTAAGAAATCTGAGAAATAGAAAATATGGTCTAAATGATTTTGCACAGTATATTTAAAAGCTAACTTACTTCAGAATCCATTTATTTAACCAATGTTTACTAAGTTACTAAGTTGTTAGCAGACAAGGTGCTGTATCCCAGAGGCAATTCAAAGGTGATTTAGATTTCACGGTCTCTTGTATTCTAATTTGAGATGAGACAGGTATACTAATAAGTTAAATACATTTAATTCGCCTTATAATATTTAATTCTGCCATGAATTGTTCCGCTATCAGCTTCTATTTTGTTTCTCAACAATTTGTCACATATTTTCTTTTTTTTATTCCTTCTTCTTTGTTATCTAAAAACTTTAAAAACACCTAAGATCATAAGAAAGCAAAAATCACCCATATGCTACTGCTTTAAAAACTGAGTATTTTGCAGAATCTGAAGCATATAGATTTTAAGATCACTGTTATTTTATGTGCCACCAAGAAAGAAAAAAAACTTCCAATTAGACCAACACACTATCAGTTGTAAAACAATTTCCAATTGTAGAAATGTTAACTTGTGAAATTGATACAAACAGTGAAATCTTCCTTCTCCATTTCTCTCATTCCAGAGGTAACCACTGTGCTTAGTTCATTACCAACTGTAGAAATGTTAAAAAAGAAAAAAAAAAAAAACACAAAAGCACAGTGGGTATGATGCCATATAGTTCCCAACTCTCCATGGCTAGAAATCTATATACCTCAAATCTATAGATACAGTGTTAGACAACAAAGCATACCTGGTTTACTCTTTCTTTTCTTCACCAAGTTACCACAACTTTACCATGTATGTTCACATTTCAGGAACAGTATTGTTACACAGTTATTTTTTCTTGTATGCAGTGTATAAGTTTGTGTGTTTGTGTGTGTGTGTTGTAGGTGGGCATAGACAAGTGTCTAGCGTGCACTCTCATACTGGTTGAGAGACTATTTGCTGTAGGAGATGTCATGAAAAGCTATATGCTAGTCTCAGATAATAAACCTAGAATTTGAAGGCCAAGGTAACGAAAAAATAAAAGAGGAAAATTTTTGCCCTACTTCGTAAACTGGTTATTGGCAACTGTAATAAGTTTCCAGAATACTAACATTGCCCATTTTAGAGACACTTCAACTTCCACATTTTCTAACAATTTCACATATTTTTCTTGGAAACCCAAGCACTTTTATTTACACTAGAAAACCATTTAAATTGAAGTTCTGTTTCAAAATTGGTTGAGGTCTGGAAAGGTCAGTTAGTGCGAGCTAAAGGAAGTGAGCTAAAGCTGCTGTCCTTCCCTAATCTTTAACATGTACCTGCCTGAAAATTAGTTCTGTGGCTGATTAAGATGAGATGTTCTGACACATGTTCAAGATCCAAGATTAAGATGTTCTGACACATGTTCAAGACCCAAATTCAAACTTCTACTGACAAACAAATACCATGCTTATCTTAAGGGTATTTTAAATATCTGAAAGCACGGTGATCTTTCTACAAAATACTAAGGACTGAGATGAATAGTTGAGGATATTGAATCATACAGACCACATCTCCATGTGCCAGAAACTTCAAGCACAAAAAATAAATAGAAGACACAGTGTCCTCTCCCAGGAAGGAGTGCTTACTAAAAACCATCTAATGAGCTAAATGATTTTGTGATGTTTTAGTTAATCGAATGAGGTATGCATCTACTTTGATGCAACTTTGTTGCCGAAATCAAATGTTCTATTTCATATAATGATTAGCTGAGTAAATTACTCTAGTGCAGCTCTGTTTGCGCTCCCTGATTATTCAACACATTTGCTTTTGGGGCTGCAGGTGCAGGCTGCCTCTCCAGCATTTTGCATATTTTTGAGACATTTAGAGTTGTTGCTGTTCTGCTTCACTCCATTCTATTTGAGAAAAGAGTTTATGATACCAAATATTTTAGAAAAACAAGTTGGTAAGGCAACAAGAGCTAGAGATATCAGCTGGTAAAGGATGAATGTGAACAGGCATACTTTTTATTTTTCACGAAATATCAAGAGGTTCATGTTCATAAGCTGGTAGCTCCTAAAATTCCCTGTCCTGTGCAGTGTATCATCAGATATATTTTATTGTAAGGATTAATTTTAACCTCTGGCAAATAGATTTTGGACAAATTTGCTTACTTGGGAATTTGATCTGAAGAAAATCATTCTGGATATTTTTAGAGTCATTTCTAGATTCCCTTCCTGGTATATTGCTGCCAAGCAGACACTTTTGGAAGTTCATTTAACATAATTAGCATAAAGGCAGTGTTTACAAGTTGCCCATAACATCAAATCCAATCTCTTTATCCTATAACTCAAGGTAGGTTCTTTGCCAGGCTGGCCTCAACCTACCTTGTTAACCCCATTGCCAGCCACTGCTCCTTACTGACTTTCCATGTTCTGTTATAGCCTTAGATCCTACTATATTCTAATTTTTCTAGCTTTGGCTTTCATTAGACTGACAAGCTCAGGGATAAAAACCATGTCTGTGTTACTTGCCTCCATATCCCTGGAACATGGTTCAGTTTTGTACACATAGTATGCACTCAAAGATTGTCGCTAAATGATCTTTAGTTGAAGGAATCATTCACATTCTTTCAAATATAACCATGATTTATGATGCTGTTGCTATGAGAAAGTAAAATCTGAAAAATCTTCTATTTCCATTCATCATTGGAAGGAGATAAAAAAAGGTACGCAGCAAAAGTAAATTGCTCACCTTCTCCACCTCTGCCTCTTTATTAAAGAAGGCCTCTCCTTCCCAGTTTGCACTCCCATCAGCAAACTCATCTCCCTCGTTGAAAGAGCTTTTGAATTAGGAACTAAGAACGGTTGTTCTGATAGATTGGGGTCTTTGCTCTAAGATTTCTCTCTCCCTAGTTCTATATACATGGATAATTAATAAATTGAACATTCCCTGCCATGGACAGCCTATTTAACAATTTAATATATTTCTATTTCTCACGTTAATAAATCATGTATTACCTTTGATCCCACACACAAATACACTACCTTTGGTATTTTTCTGAGAGGATAATCTGCATTATAAGGTTTAACTATACAATGTGTGGCTCTTGTGATCAGTTTCATTGCCTTTTAGTTATGTCTCATGTAATCAGTAGCATCATGAAAGGAAAACTGTAATTCTATATTTTTGCTTTGCCATATAGCACTGCCCTATTATCTTTGTATCTGTTGGTTGTTAGAAAGTGACATTTTATTAAAGATATTATAAAAATGCTCAAACAAATTCCTCAGTATTATAGTTTATTCTGAAAGCAATTTTTTTCTGAAGCAATTATTTCCCTGTATTAAGAAAGTGCCAGTCTGGAAGCATATTTAACCTCACCAGGATTTCATAAATATTAAAAACATACAATTTTACTACATTCTTTGGTATACTCTCTGATTTTCCCAGAGACTTGGAGCTACCTAAAATACTCATCATGATTTTCCTTCCCTTGTGAATACTGCTTTGTCATTGCAGAGCATCAGGAAATGCAGGTAGCACCATTTGCTGGTACATATATTTGAATAGTTCTATTTCAATACAAGTTTTATTTCTAATCTTAAAAACAGCAGGCTGGGTGACAGAATGTCATGGCATTTATTTGGCGGGGGGAGGGAAGTGGACAGTGATAGCAGAGGAAGAGATGGGATTTTCTACTACATGTTGGCAAACTATATACATATATCCCATTTCCTTACTGCTTTTATCAAGAAGTCATGATATTGTAAAACACTGTACATAGTCAAATGACATATTCTTTTGCCCTAAACTGTAAATTTCTTGGGACTAAGTCTCTGAAATCCATGTAATCCTCTCCGGGCATGTGGATAAATAACACAGAGAAAGGGCTTATGTGCTGACCTTGACACCTACCTTTGTATTCTCAACAAAAACTTGGAGTCTTAAAATTTGGTTTAAAACAATTCCCAGAGGTATATTTCAAATAGTGTTAAACAGGAAGATTACTTGTTTTCTTCTGTTTTCCCTCAAGCTTTTGTTGTATTCGTGACTATATACAGTTTGATTTTTTCTGTTTTAGGAGAGAAAGTCTGATCTTGTTTAAATTTGCAGCTTAAATGATAGAGACTTGTTTCTTACACTGGTATGATGCTTCAAGGAAAGTTGAAATCACTATTTGTCCCATTTGGCCATGGAAAGGAAATAGAACACACTGCAGGCTGTTTATACAATTTCTATAATAGAGACAAAACATAAAACAGCATGAAATTTAGGTCCCTAATCAGCTTTGTATACGATTCTTGAACATCAAACCTCCTGTGTAAAGAATCACTAATATCTGATTGCTGTATGAATCTGTTACCTGATATATCAATTTTATGCAAAAGAGGAGAGACCCAATAGGAGAGAACAATGAGACTGAAATATTCCCAAAGAGAAGACAGGAGAAGGTCTAGCAATGAACTACATATAAGATATATATAATTCATAATTTATTATATATGGGCTGAGTGCAGTGGCTCATGCCTGTAATCCCAGCACTTTGAAAGGTCGAGGCAGGCAGATCGTTTGAGGCCAGGAGTTGGAGACCAGCCTGGCCAACATGGTGAAATCCCGTCTCTACTAAAAATACAAAAATTAGCCAGGTGTGGTGGCAGGTGCCTGTAATCCCAGCTACTTGGGAGGCTGAGGCAGGAGAATGGCTTGAACCCGGGAGGCGGAGGTTGCAGTGAGCCAAGATCGCACCATTGCACTCCAGCCTGGGCGACAGAGACTCAGTCTCAAAAAAAAAAAATTATTATCTATAACTATACATTTATAATTTTATAATCTATATTGTTTCATATCTTATATGTTATAATTTATATTGTTGGCTTATATGAATTTTTCTTCCTGGAACCAAGCAAATACTAATGAGCAACATATACTTTTTTTTTTTTTTTTTTTTGAGAAGGAGTTTTGCTCTTGTGGCCCAGGCTGGAGTGCAATGGTGTAATCTTGGCTCACCTCAACCTCCGCCTCCCGGGTTCAAGCGATTCTCCTGCCTCAGACTCCCGAGTAGCTGGGATTACAGGCATGTGCCATGCGCCACCATGCCCAGCTAATTTTGTATTTTTAGTAGAGACGGGGTTTCTCCATGTTGGTCAGGCTGGTCTTGAACTCCTGACTTCATGTGATCTGCCCGCCTCGGCTTCCCAAAGTGCTGGGATTACAGGTGTGAACCGCTGCGACCGGCCAATATATGCTTCTTAAAACACTAAGTAGGCCGTCATTACACAGGGACAACACATTTTCCCTGTGGAGTATATATCACAGCAACCTCACTGAAGAATGTCCTCAACGTTAGTCTACATTCTGGAGGCCTCCAATCAGATGTGATGCATTATCCCAGTAATAGCCCACCTTAGTCTCTGAAACTGACAATGCCTCCAGTAAAGTGAAAACTCCTCCAGGACTCTAATGCTACCTGGAGAAGCATAGAGGATGGGGACTAAAAGCCTGGAAGTGGAACGTTCAGCTACAAGTGGGCCCGAAAGTATCAAGAAGTTTAGGGATAGAATAGAGACTTGGCCCAAGCATGACTTCATTTGTTCATCCCTTCAACAGAATTGTGTTATTATAGTTTGCTCTAACATATGTCTATGAGAAATAAACAGGTTAGATTTTTCAATAAAATGGCATCCTTAAACAAAGAGAAATATGTCTTAAAACTGAAAGCTTGTACTCTTTGACTAACATCTCTCCATTTCCTCCACCCCAGCCCCTGGTAGCTATCATTCTGCTCTCTGTTTCTATGAATGCAACTTTTTATCATTACATATATGTTAGATCGTACTATAGTTAACAATACTTTATTGTATACTTGAAATTTGCCAAGAGAGCAGATCTTAAATGTTCTCACCACACACACTCTCTCTCTCTCACTCTCGGTGAGGTGTTAAATGTGTTAACTAATTTGATTGCTGTAATAATTTAACAGTATGTATGTATATCAAGACATCACATTGTACACCATAAATTTATATAATTTGCTTATTATACCTCAATAAAGATAGGGAAAAAAGATCAATACATGTTATGGTGAGCACTGCTGTTTTAATATGCAGCACAGCAATCAAAATGAGAGGCATGGTAGAGACTGGATTAAGGACATGGATGGGAGTGGACACATAGCAATAATTTGAAAATTTTATCGTGACTTCTTTTTCTAAAAACAACTACTGAAAAAAATGGGTAGAATTCCATTTTATTTACATAATGTCAGTTTAATGTGGAGAGATTTGTGGTGGAATTGCAGAAGAGGACCTGGCAAAGATGGATAAACAAGGTTACTCAGGAAACTAGGGGGCAAATAAACCTGGAAGGGAAGCATTATAGACACCATGGGAAGATAGTTAAAAGGGAGGTTCTGGGCAATATTGTGGGAAAGTGTAGAGATAAGAACCAAATGAAGGGTCAGTGTTTGCCAAAGACCAGATCATTTTTGACCTTTGATAAAAGAGTTTTCAACATTCAGTACTGAGGTGAGGGGTACAAATGTATATTTTCATTTTTAACTTTTTTAAAAGCAGATTAGTTGAGTGGGGACATGATCCAGAGGTGAGAGATTACTAATGCCAGAGAAGAAATCATTGACAGAATATCATCTCAGCAGAGGCAAAATATGATAAAATCAATATTAGTGATAGACAGTTTGGCCTTGAAAAGAAGTTACTTCTTCCCCTGAGAGAGCAGGGGAAAATATCTAGGTAAGTGTGGAAAGAAAATTGAGGCAGTTCATAACCTCATGATTTAGAGTCTTTTAACTAGAAAAAGGAAAGAAAGAGGTCATGCCACTTGTTGAGAATCAGGAACCAGGTGTGGGGGCATATGTCTAAGGAAAACATTGAAATAAATTATTGTAGAGAATGAGAAAAAGAGTTAGCCGAGAAAGAATATTGAGATACTGTTAAAAGGTGAGTAGGTCACAGACCCTCTTTAAGTGGAGAAGGAGGTAGAAGCAAGCAGAATCATTATTTATCAAGTGTCTGCCCTGACCCAGGGTATTTATGTCATGTGGCTTTCATAAAACCTCCTATAATATGAAAAGAATCTTCATTTTACAGATAAGAAAACTGAAGCTCTCAGCATTACAAAACTAGTAGTGAGTTGCAGAAGAAGATTCTGGTCCATGTTAGACCAAACTTCTTCTTTTTCTTCATATACTGTCTTTATGTTGAGACAGTACTTAGATTGATACAAAGTGAGGGGTTGCCAAGAGGTGTGCCCATGATAAAGGAACACAGCACATTCAATGCATAAATGATATAATGCACAAATCTTAATTTGATACATATTCATTAAATTCTAAAATCTCCTGAGTTGTCCACTGAAATTCTCATTTACGGATTATAAATGGATATAATCCGTAAATGAGAATATGTATATACAACAGGACCGAGGGGCCAGGCAACGGCACATGAAATAATTAAACTATGGGGTTCTGTTGTGGAAGGTGAGAAGCAAATCCAAAAGGGTGAAGTTGAACAATGTAAGTATTGAGGAATTCTGGTGAAGATTTTTGATTAAGGGGAGATGAAAGAGAGTACAGGTGATAAAGAATTGTAAAGTTAAGATATTATAGGCAGAGATGGGAATTTCAGAATTTAGATTCTTAGAGGTATAAGGGTTTCAGCTAATTACAAAGGTCCATGGTGTGATTATGTGAATTAGTTTCTAAACTGACTTGAATTTCTGTCAGTGGAGTACAAGGAATCAAAGACTGAATTAGATTTTAATCTAAGTAGATGGACCATCTTTTACATTCGTTCAGGATAATAGTAATAGTGGAAAGAGGGTAACTATGGACTAGGTACTATTTTCCAAAAATAGGGAAGGCTGGCCCAGAGGTTGTTGACTGAGGTGGGATTAAGTTGATACGGGTAGAAATTTTGCTTCAAAACAGGGTGGACTACTTTATGCTAACCTGAGATGAGTAGCATGAGGTAGGATGAAACCGAACAAAAATAAATTTCTCCTTATGCTGAGAAAAGAAAAATGAAGTCTCTATTTGTGAAAATGACCTATTGGGCCTTATTGTGAGAGAACACCAAGTGTTAATGAAGCAAAGAGATACAGAGGAAGAAAATATTCAGGTTTTTCTTGACCACAGCCTAGGAAATCAGAGGAGATATCATAGTAGAAACGTTTGATAAGAAAAGAAAGGAAAAGATAGGGTTGGAAGCAAAAGCAGAATGAAATGTGGGTTGCAGGTATGAGTAAAGAAGAACATGGGATATCTAAACAGATGTGACAGTTTAGGAAAGAAACATATAACTAGTGCGATGAAGAAAACAGTGATTTCAAAAATATGCTAATGACAAGGGATTGATAGAGAGCATTTTAATGGTTTGTTTATGTAACTAAAGGGGAGGCTCCATAGACTTCATAGAAAGTTCACGCTATGATGATAGAAAAAACTCAATATTGAGATCCTTGTCTTTAAAAGGAGAACATTTTTTTCTAACCACCATGTCTGCACAAAAGCTTTCAAAGCTTTTTATCATGTATTTATATTCTAACCTTCAAGATATAGGTCAGAGAATTGGGGGAAAAATGTTCATATATTGTGAGAATGACGTTTATTGTGGGAAGAGATAGAAATTGATAGAATTAAAACATTTAGAGTGACAATCCAGTAACAGAATTTTCTTTAAGGAAAAAAAAGTGGAGCTGGTTGATACAGCATGATTATAATCAGAAGACAATGTGTCACACTGGACAAGTGGTAGGGAAAAAAGGGCATGAGAGAGTTTGGAGTATATTTAGATGAAACAGCAAAATCATTTTGTCTACAGAATTTTTAAAAAGTATGTTGGGAGTAAAGGCATTATTTTATGTAGTCTATCTATGTTCCCTGAAGAATCTTCTTTGAGTTCAGAGAGACTTCATCTTTTCCCTGTAGAACTGCTACTTCCAATCATGCATGATAGAAGCCTTTTCTCCTTTTAGGTGTTTACTATAAATGAATCATAAGTACTAAAATGTCATTAATCTATTAGGCTAATTGGGGTCAGTTAGGTTTGATGTAGAGTTTCTTTAATGTTATGAAACTGTTCCTCCCTCTCATACCAGAATAGGTGGTTTCAAACATGCATGAAAGATAATGAAAGTATGCTTTACAGGAAATCAGTCAGTACAAGAACAGCTAACTATGAGTCATTTGCCTTGTTATAACAGATGTGAAGTTTACTGATCACATGAATTGTTTAAGTAGGTTCCAAACTTTCCACTCTTGAGACTCTAGCAGTTTAGTTTTTTAAAATTTGTTTTAAATATTTTTTTCATCACTCTTAACCTTTTCTGTATGAAAGCATTAAGATATCACAGATTCAGTTCCCTGATACGGCATTTTAAAGCAATAAGAATTTTTTCTCTGCCAACTTTCCAAACCTGTCCCGCACTAGTTCCCCACAGGAACCCTCCTCCCTAGGCTGACCAAAGAGATGTAGTTGGAGAGATGCCAAGAGCAGTAGTAGATATAGCTCTCTCCTTCCTTACCACCTCTGTGTCATTGGGCTTGAGAGTTTAAGGCTTCGATCTGAAAAGAGTGTAACAGATTTGGGGATGTAACAGGCTAGGAAAGTTTACTTGGGGGGCAGCATTCATGCTAAAAAATCTGTTTTTTTTTTTTTCAACTGTATCAAGCTGTTTAGGTACTACATGTAGTCTAAGTTAAAGCAGATGGCAGGACCTGAAGCAATGGGCATTTAATTCCATTACTTATCTCTTTGTGTATTTACCTTTCCCCGCTGTGTTCCAATTGTTTTCCAATGATTAGAAACTCATTTGGGCAGCAATCAAACCATGTTTGGTTGATTTTATGATAACTCAAACATATTCAATGCATAAATGATATAATGAACAGATCTTAATTTGATACACATTCATTTAATTCCAAAATCCCCAGAGCTGTCTATTGGAATTCTCGTTTATTTATTATAAATGGATATAATCCATAAATGATAATATACAGGGACATATATGTTTTTAAACTATCACTTTACACCGTGTTGAATAATTGTTCTCTAAGAAAATTTAAAAATATTTCCAGTCTGAGTAATGCTTTACAAAAGTAGGTCGTACCAAAACTCTCCTCTGTAGTGGAAAAATCTACTGGTAGAAGCTATACACCTGCTATGTGACCACAGTCACAGGATCAGTAATGCACAGGAATCACAGTGTAAGAGTCTTTTAAAAAATACCTGGCAAGGCCAGATGCAGTGGCTCACGCCTGTAATCTCAGCACTTTGGGAAGCTGAGGCGGGTGGATCACAAGGTCAGAGTTTGAGACCAGCCTGGCCAATATGGTGAAACTCCATCTCTACTAAAAATACAAAAATTAGCTAGGCGTGGTGATGCATACCTGTAGTCCCAGCTACTTGGGAGGCTGAGGCAGAAGAATCACTTGAATTTGGGAGGCAGAGGTTGCAGTGAGCCAAGATCGCACCACTGCACTCCGGCCCGGGTGACAGAGCGAGACTCCGTCTCAAAAAGAAACAAAAACAAAAAAACCTGGCAAATAGAATCATTCTGATGACCAGCCTCTTAACATCTTTTTCCTAGGTGTGCATTTATAGAATTCCTATTTTTTGTTGTAAGGGTAAATTTATTGGTGCTTTATCAAGGCTACTTAGAATTTGATAATAGAATACATCAGACTGTCACTTGTAGAAAGAAATAGACCTTGAAGAGAGTGAAGAACTAGTTTTATACGACAGACTAATAAAGTTGTCATCTCTCCGTACAACCCTGTTTTTGAATGCCATTTTTCACAGCAGGGAAAATTAATGTATTTCAAAAGATATAAAGTATAGGACATGAGCATCAGTCACCTTTATATCATAATGGAAATGCTGTGAAAAATCAAAATTTTAATCAATTTGGGGAAACAAGGATGTTTTTCCATTCAGTTCTTAACACTACCTTCATATTATATAAAAATAATCCTGAAGCATGCATTCTCTTCTAGTTAAAATTCATAGGGTTACATTTCTTATGTCTTGTAATTTTGTTATTCACTTCACTGGTAGTGGTACTTTATGCTTCAACTGTTAGATCACATTTGGATGGCATCTTCCAATCAGTCAAAATGGCAGTCATTTATTGAAGGCTGCTGTTAGCAGAAAGAATTTGGTCTTGAATATCTGACCAACTGGCAGTTCTTCAAGTCACTTAATAGGGAAAGGAAAGCAATCCTGATATGAAGAGTTTAAGTAGGTGCTGATATTCACGTTCAAATTCATATTTGCTCTTCGAACTCACTATATCCAAAATTGAACTCATAATCTTCTCCCACAAACTCATGCTTCCTCTGTATTTCCTATCTCTTATTAAAAGCAGGAGCGTGCCTTCTGTCACTCAGGCTTGAAATCTCAGTTATCCTCTCTCTTCCTTATCCTCTAGCAGCCACATTCCTTAGTCCTTTGGAAGGTACCTTTACAATGTGTCTCCTTACCATTCTCTTTTTTTATTTCTCATTTACACATTTCTTCCCTTCTGGATTGCCACAATATTTTTCCAATAGCCTTTGCAGGCTTTGTACCATTTCACATGACATACTGACATCTGAATAACTTCCTAAGGCTATAAATTTGAGAAAGGTACACCTCTCTGTTCACAAACCATATATAGTTCACCTCTGCCCGAAGGAAAAAAGTGAATGCATTTATCTGTAATTCAGGAGACCCCACAATCATCTCTGATCTACCACCCCACCCTTATTTGCCATGAATTATTCCCCCAAAGTGTCCCTGTATTTCAGCTAAGGTAGCCTTCTGGGAACTCTTAGAAAATGCTCTTTACTTTCAGTTTAATCAGAAACCACTTTGAAAACAGCACTGTTTAAATGCTGTCTCTTTGGTGAAGCTTTTAGTAACTTCACATTCATCTCAATATCCAGCCCTGTGCTGATTGACCTAAACATTGCAAAGACGGTGAGGATACCAAAAATAAATAGACTCTGATGACTGTCCTTAAGAATGTCCATGTCTAATGGGGAAAATAAAAAGGCAAACAGTAGCATAAATATAACATAAAAGGTACATAACTCTTACCTATAATAGACTTATTAACAAAGTACTATGGGAACACAGAGGAGTAAGTACCTCTTTGAGGAGTCAGGGAACATTTTAAGGAGAAAGTGTGACTTGAGCTATTTATACAAGTACAACAAATGCAGGACATTTTACATGGAAGAAATATCAAAAGGTGGTAATGAGTTAATTCAACAAATATTTATTGAGAATCTGGTATATGTCCGACATTACTAGTCACTGGGGATACTATAGTAGAATAGAGGAAAGGAGCAGGAAGAATTACAAGTCATGTTGTAATAGAATGCAAAGATAATGGTGACTGTTTAGAAATGAGAAGGTGTGAAGGTGGCAAGAAGTCCACTAAATCTTTTGAGTTTCTTGATTAGAAGGGATGGTGAGCCCATTAGTCAAATCGGAGAATACTAAAGAAAGAATACATTTGGGTTGTAAAACGGAGCCACTTGTGTCAAATTCTAACAAAATGGAGTTGGGAGAGGCCATGAGAAAGAAGCTCCATGCTTAAATGTTTGTAACAGGACTTCTCAAAAGACATTCCTCCACTTAAACTGTCAACAAAACTTATAGCAAGAACTTTTTCAAGATTGTAGCATTCCAGGTAAGTTGCTTGCCCGAGGATACTCACCTAGAAATTAGCTAACACCAACTTCTGTAACCCCTATTACCTTGGGTCTTTGTAACCTTTGGTTTCAAAACAGCTTATATGAACTTCTTTACTTTGTCTTTAAAAGATGCCTTCTTTCCTCAGCCCCCCTGCATATGCCCATGACCTGCCATTGCTTGTGTACCCTGAATTGAAATTATCTGCTATTCCAAAATAAATTCATTTATTCTGGAGAGCTTGTCTCTCTGAGTTTCTTTTTAGGTTGACAGGGTCACTTTTTAACCTATTGCATTTTAATTGCATGTAAGATATCCATGTGGTAAATGGAAATGTGGGTCCATAGGACACATCAACATTAAAATAATATTTAAAAGTATGGAAATTGATTTAAAAATATGTACTTTGAGACTAGAGGTGTCTCAGAAACTAAGAGAAAATATTGCTTAAAGAAATAAGGAGCGGTCAACAGGTTTCAATAGTGAAGGGCAGAAATGTAAATTTTTGGATTTAGCCATCGAGAAGCCCTTTTATTTTTGAGAGCACAATTTTAAAAGGATTATAACAGGGGCAGACTACAGTGGTTTGAGTCATGAATGAGAATTGCAGAAGTACAGGTAGTACATAGAGACTTCTAGCTCAAGAAGCTTTAGAACTATAAGGAAAGTGAAATATATGTTCAGAAGAATTGATGGGGAAGAAAACTTGGGAAAAGTGGTAAGTTGCAGAAAGCATAATAACAAAAAGGTAGAGATTAAAGTAATAGGAGAGAGGGAAGAAATGATGAACCTGACCCTGCAGTGTGAAAGAAGAAAATGGTATTAAGAGTCTTGGTATTAAAGAATAGTTCAAGAACATTGAAGGAAGACAAATATGAATCAGTGGAACTTTAGAGATGGAAATGACAAAAATTGGGGCAGTTAAGTGGCTCCAAATTTGTGAGTGAATGGTTCCTATCTTGTGTTATTATGGCATTTTTTTATTTCTTGTTAAGCATTCATCACATTGCACCCTGAATTACAGCTATTTGTACTTTAACTTTCCTATAAAATTATAAGATGCTTAATATCAAGTACCACGTTGAGTTTTCTTGTGTTTCCTTAATGAACTTGGGACTATGCTTGGTGAATTGCAATTTCGAGAGGAACTGATATAAGGTATTTTTGCAGCTATCTCATTAAATAGTAATTGTTAAACATATATTTGTTATGTAATGCTATATCAGCTAGCCACAGTGAGGAGGAAACAATTGGAAAGACATTAGGCTATGAGGCTGGAGAGGATGCGAGATTGTCAGGATTCCCCAGGTTAAGAAAAAAAGAATTGTGAAAAATGAAATATCAAGTTAATCCACCCATTTAGAACAAATAGTTAGATAAAGTTATGTTGATATGCATTCATTATCTTTCTATGTTTTCCCTCTGTGGTAGAAAGCATTATTGTTTTAAATTCAAAGCATCATGTATGACCTCTTCCTTAAACATGGAATTCAGGCTTGGCCATAAGATTGCTTTAGCTCCTCAATGTGGAAGAAGTATACAGCCACATTCTGATGTACTTATGAATGGCTGTGTGACTTACTTTGACCAAATAAGTGTGGAAGTGACATGTTTTATCAATTTCCTCCTTCTCCTTATAATGAAATGAACAATATGCCAGAATAGTAGCTACTTCCTCAACCTGTATCCAGTGCTGAAGATGACATGAAACAGAATCTAAGTCCCTGCAATGAAAATTTATGTGATTGAGAAATAAAACTTTGCTCCTGTAGGTTACTGAAATTTGGGGATTGTTTGTTACCACAGTAAACAATCCTGACTGATAATTCTTCTCCCCAGAAGAGTAGTTATCAGATATATCTTCATTTCTAAAGATGAAAGGCCTATTGCCTGATAAACATTCACCCTGGCTGCAGATAAGATATAAACAATAAAACAATTTAAGAATAACATAAGGCAATTATCTCTTTGTGAAATATAATTTGAGGTGAATTTTTGAATGCTGTGCAAAATGATTGGAAACAGGTGAAGTAAATAAGTAAAAGACTTCACAGAAGAAAGGGTCTACTTAGAGTTGGGTTTTAAAAAGACATAAAGGACAGGAGCTAAAAAGAAAAGTGGGAATATTGTCTCTGACAAGTAGAATTTTACTTCCAGAATCTTCAGAGCCTTCTAAATTTACAAGTTAAAAAGCAACACAAAATTTGTAAGTCCAACCATCTCTACTAAAATAAACTTTAAAATTGGTTATATGCTTAAACAAAGCAACCTGGATGAAGTGTTTGAGTTTGTCTTCCTAAAGATAGCTGCAGGGAGAACTAAGGTTAGGTTAAGAAGTGATCTCACGGTTAGACTAACCATTCACATTTAATGTGACTCTTATAATAATAGATAAGCTTAGAAACAAAGGCCAAAACATAAATGAGTGTGTTTATATGTAGAGTGTAGCCTAAGAATTTTCATTTACTTGATAACTACATTTCTAAATAATGGTTAGTGTCCCAACCACTTGTGCAATAAGAAGGTTGAAGCAAATCAAGAAAGCACACATCAGAGTGCTTTTACTGATCAATATTACCGATTAATATTAAATTATTGGCCATTTCTAACTAGCATTGGGGGTCAGAAAATGATACCCCAATATATGCCATTTTGGACTTCAAGCTGAGAGAACATTGTGAATAGCAAATGCAGTGAAAAGGCTTTCTCTGAAGTTTCTCTATCTACCTAAAAGCTGGATCCTCCAGAATATATTCGGTTGTGAATCCCTTCTCCAGATACCTTGTTAACTGAAAGAAATTCATGAATACTGTGCAAGAAGGAAGACTAGAGTTGACACTACACTCAGAGTCCAGATGAACCTTGTCCCAGGCTGTGGTAGATTTTTGGGGGCCCATTCATTTCCCCTAAAAATCATTTTCTCTTCCTCTAAAATTGACTACATTCCTCGCTTTTTTCTTCCCCAGGAAGAGGGTATTTAAGCTTCAACCATCTGACCGTTATTTGAGTCTCATATATTTTGGCACTCCCCTGTGCTTGCACATAATAAATTTGTAAGCCTTGCCTCCAGCTAATTTGTCTATTGTCAGTTTATTTCAGCAGATTCAATTATAGAACCTTCAGAGGGAAAGTTTAAACTTCCCTGCACTAGTACAGAGCAAAGGATAATTTTAAATTGTAACAACATTATTATACTAAAGTGATTTCATCTATTTTGAAAAGTTTTGGCCCTAGTGGACTAATTTAAGTATATAACTGCATAGTGATAAACTTTTAGGATAAATGGATTTGCATCTATCTCAGAATAAATGACAATCACAATCTTGCTTAATATTATGATAAATTATAGAATTTTGTTTCTGTGAAAATTTTAGAGCTTTCAAAATTTATTTCAAATTATCTTAGAACTTGTTTATAAAGGTGAAGTTGGTGGAAAGTTAGGCTTTTCAATTTGTTCTCTTTGGTTAAAATGACATGTCAACACCCAGACTGAGTATAGCTATTTAAGAGTTTAAGAGACCTGCTTAAATATAGAAAATATTTGTTTTTCTTGCTCAAATAATATTCCAATATATGTTAAATCTAGGAAATATCTAATAACATTGATCTTTACAATTCATAATCCATCAGTTATTTGGCTGGGAGAGCTATTAAAGGAAAACTCCTGATGCTTCAAAAATTATAATTCATCTCATATTACAATAATTATTCATTATATCCTGTCCAGAATATTACACAATTGTGGTGATTTGTAGCTGACTGAAGGTGGTAGGGAAAATTGCTGACCAAGTTCTGTTCAACAAGTTTACTTGAGAGGATAACTTCCACCTTGTTTTAAAGTAGAGCATCTGAGACCAATCTACATGTTGACAGTGCTCATTAGCCAGCCAATTGTAGACTAAATCTTCTCTCTCAGAGGGACTTTAACCAAGTCAAAGCTCATTAGCAAAAAAGTCCTTGGTGGCCAAACAAGTTTCCTGCAGATTATGCAGACCAAGCCTTCTTCATTTAAATCTGGTTTTAATAATTTCTCTCAAAAATTTTCTCAATTAGAGCAAATTGACACTACATTTTCCTTAATACATTTAATTAATTCTTTACTGATATATAGGGCATTGAGATACATTCTGTTGCTCTCATCACTTATTTCTCTTGAAAATTCTCTTAGATTTAACCTACACTTTATGTTCCTTTGATATTTACTCTATTAAATATGTAAATAGAACCCTGGAGTGACCAATTTGAAAGTTAATAGTTCATCTGCAGTTGATGTAGAAATACAGGATAGGCATGCCCATGAGAATTAAATGCTCTTTGAAAAGCCAAAGCATTAAACTTTTTTCAGTTTGATAAAATATTCTCTCTCGTGCTCTAAAGTTATATTAACTCTTTAGCAACACCAAAAATGCTGTTTTGTTTTTGTTTTGTCAAATAAAAATATTGCCTCCCCAAATGCCCTATATGATTTTAGGAGAGTAGCCTATTTTGTATATAGAAAGGGTATAGGATCTGCAGTCAGGCAAACCTGAATTTAAACCCCTCAATTTATCATCATTACCTATACAAACTTGGAAAATTAACTTCTCTAAGATTATTTTCTCATCTATATAATGGGGATAGAAATAGCACTTAACCCACAGGTTGTTGTGAAGATTATAATATTTGATACATGTCAAATACTTAGAGCAGTGCCTGACAATAGATATCAGCTCTTATTACTATTACGATTGTTGCTGTTATTATTATCTATAAAATAGGAATAATAAAAATAACTCATACACAGTACACAGCAGGGTCTTATATTATGCCTTCAATAACTGATCCTTTCTTTCCTCTTATAACTCTGTGAAACTGTAAGAAAGTCCGTAACTTTTTAGAAGAAAAAAAGGTAGCAAATTAATATCAATGAATTCCTTATTAGGAAGTCATAGGTTCTAAATGCAGTAGGCAAAATTATTTTCTAATATGAAATAACAATGTATATGACAAGGGGAAGCTGAGAATACCAAACATAGGAACAAATGATCAACCTGACAAGTTAGAAGTACAAGTTTCCTCCTGTTCTCCCTTTCTAACTGTGTGCCCCTCAACCCCCAATTCCCATTATTATTCAAGTCTTTGGAGGCTCTCCATGATCAAAGAAATCCACTAGAGTACAGAAGATTGCAACAAGCAGAGCTCCTATTATCTGAAACCATGGCTAATGACACTTCTGCCCACAGGGGTGGTATGAGAAGCAGAAAGAAGAGTGATTAGGTCTGTTTTCAGAGGTAGATTCCACAGGTTCTGCTTTTGACAATATGATAAACCAAATGTCCAGAGAACCCCTTCCAGTAAAAAACATATAACAATAATGTACAGATTATGTGAGAAATCTTTTTAAATTCATTGATTGGCATGCATGGGAGAGTGGGCTATAGTTTGGCATGAGGGAAAACTAATAAGTAAAATTTCTAAAGATAAGGTATCATTAAAGCTGGCGTTTGCCCAGAGGATCTATCTGCTCATTTCTGGTGACCTAGAAAACCTTGTACTTTAATGGATCAAGTGATTCGGGGAAAGAAAACCAAGCTTGGGTAGACACAAGGGTCGGATCAGAGATGCTCATTTAAAACTGGAATGTCCAAATGGTAACAACCAAGAGCATCGCATAAGACACTACACACTTCCAGGGAATGCTTTTTACATGGACCACAATGTGAATAGTACCCACTGAAGTTGAATATTGCAGCTCTGGGAGACACTAACATTGAGTAAATTGGAGAAAAACTTGCACTTCAGAAAGATACATCAAGAATATGTGCAAGTTCCAGCATAGTTCTGGGTAGACAAGAAACAGGATTTTGTTTTTTAAAATCCAGGAAAATTGTTAATCATAAACTCAAGTTCCTAAGAGTTTGGACCCAGGATTCACATGAATTATGTGACCTGAAAAGCCCTGACTCTAATAGTTCGATATTTTACTTGAATACAAACATCCCTAGATACCTGGCAGAAGCATGAATAAGCCTTCCCTAGAGGAATCTCTTTAAATCTAGTTCTCAAAGAATTATTATGAAACAGAGGTCACAATAAATACAATTACAAAATAAATCAGGTAACAAGCCACATGAAGGAGAGTTATAAAAAATAATGGACTGCAAATCAGACCCACAAAGATTGTAGATAATAGTATTATCAATACTAAAGCACATTGAATATATTAAAAAATAAAGGACAATATCAGAAAATGATGAAGGAACAAGAGACTATACAAATGTCTAGTCACATTTTAGAGAGAACAAAATAGAATTTCCACAAGAGGAAAAAGAGAGGAATTGAAATGAGAAACTCAGTAGATTGGGGGAGGGGGTAGAGCAGATTAGACACAGCTGAAGGGAGACTTAATACACTAGAAGACAGATAAAAAGAAATTGAACAGGATGTAGCCCAGAGAGACAAAGAGATGGGAGTATTAAAGTTGACAAAAAGGAGAATAGTGTGAAGTGGTATAAGATATTTCTCATTGGCATTTCAGTAGGAGATTATAGGATAGGGAGAGAAAATATTCTAAAAGAAAATGACATAATCAGATTTGATAAAAAGCACCAATCTTAACAATAAATGTAAAGAAATTCATATTGGGCACATCATAGTGAAACTGCAGAGAACCCAAGATACAAAGGAGATCATAAAGTAGCCAAAGAAAAGACAGGGACCCTTCAAGGGGTGACTATTAGATTGAAAGTGATATCTCCATAATAAGAGTGGGAGCCAGAAGACAGAAAAATGTCTTCAAACTGCTTAAAGAAAATGGTTCCCTACAAATCCATATTAATAAGACTTTCAAGACAACAGGGAAAATGAGGGTATTAGAGACAAACACTGAGATTACTTGGGATGAATGGACTGCCAGTAATATTTTCCAGAATACAAATGACCACAAAAGAAAGGTATGAGATAGAAGAAGAAAACTTGAGCCAACCACATAGTAATCATATAGGTAATACAAAATCATTATTAAAATTGTAACATAATTTTTAGTGTTAAAAAATAGGATAGAGCTAAAATATCACCTTATAAAAGTTTAGCCAAGAGAGAAGACCGTGGCTTGAGATAAATTGTTTATAGGTTCTTGCAAAGTTCTGAAGAGTTAACATGGATTATCTTTATGGTAAATGTTTATGTTGAAATTTCTAGAGTAACTGCTAGAAGCAGCAAAATAGAGTATATAACTGTGAATTAAGAGAGAAATATGGTTGGGGTGGGGCTTTCAGTACATCCAAAATAAGAAAAGAAAAACTTAAAATGCTTTAGAAAACATTAATTTTTTGCAAGTACTGTATACATAGTTGTTTTGTTCTTTGACAGACACCAAATGTCCACTACAGAGAAGAGGGCAGAGAGAAGATTGATAAATTATGGGCGGCCTAGATATTTCTCCACTGTCTTCCCTATTGTGTCAATTGGGATCACTTGCATGCAATCCTATGTAGGAAAATGTTTTTCTCATTTTTCCCCATAATTTCTGACATTGATCAAAAGGACAAGGAATGTGTTTCTTTAACATGTTTACTTCAGGAGTAAAATGTATATCTTTTTATCAATTTTTTATTTTAATTTTTTTGGGTACATAGTAGGTATATATATTTATGGGGTACATGAGATGTTTTGATACAGGCATGCAATGTGTAATAATCACATCACATAAAATGGGATATCTATCCCTTCAAGTATTTATCATTTGTGTATATCTTTATTGAGGAGCATGAATGGGAAGAGACTGACATCAGTGAAGACAATTGGTTTCTACAGCTCATATTTTCAGATGTATATTTCTCATTAATACAATTCAGTCACTGCAAAACACATGCTACCATACTTAAACCACAAGTGTGATAGAAGCAGGTTGGAAATTAGTGGCTTTGATATATTTCATGTGATAATAATTGCAATTACAGGTTACACTGACCATATAAATAACATGGTGATTTTCTTGTGATTAAAGGAGAATTGAGATGCAGGAGAAGTTTAAATATCTTTGAAATCTAGGGGAGGAATCATATCTTTATGCAATGGCATCTTTCACTCCTGGGTGATTCAACACCACATATTAGCATTTGATCCTTGACTGACTGGGTATTTTGTTACCTGTGAAATACAGGGCTTAATTTGTAAAGGGAGTATGTGATCTGTTAACCTCCCTCTAGAAGTAAAGAAAGAATTTACTGAGACCTTCATCAAGATTTCTACATCTTTTGCAGATTGATTCTGGGTACCAGAATCTATAATTTAAATCTATAATTTAAACTAATCTAAACTAAATTGTAGGTTTGAAAATATGACTTTTTCTTTTAGCCTTGATTATCTTTTGAGCTTAAGAAATTTATTACACTGATCTCTCTATGCATAGTATTATCACAGAATTTAGAAAATGAAATCACTGTTGATTTTTTTCCTCAGTAATTTTATATATATTTAGTAGTAAATTTAAGAAATGTTGAATTAATCAGCTTGATTTTTAGCCTTTTGGTAAAGTTAACCTCCCTCTTTCTTGCGTGCATTTTTTCCACAGATTTTTGTGAAGTTTATCCAATAAAGAAACATGATAGTTAGACCAAATAAATATTTATATTATGACCCATTTGTAACAGGGTGATATAAAAGAATTAAAAGAACCAGAGAAGATGCAAGTAGAAAGGGCAGCAAGTTACACATTCAATGTATTAAAGCATTTGTAAGGGGGAAAAATAGAAATGGAGGACCCTAACACACCCATTTATGTCTAGAACCCACAGCAGAGAGCTATTAACACGGGGTGACAGTACAGTAACTATGTATAAAGTCTCTCTGTAAATGTTATGAGAAAATAATTGAAAGCAAGTTCAATGACAAAATAAAATGTATGTTGAAGTTAAATGATTAGCCCGTAGGCAGCATAAAAACGGAGGGAGTGTAAATAGTTTATATAGCCAGCAGTAAAAGAGCAAAAATATAAATAAAAAAGAATGAGCAAAGCACATGGATTTACCAGAATTTTTTATGTATACTTTAAATGTCAAACAGCCTCAAAAAGTAAAAACTTAGGTGGATGCTTCAATGCTGTAATCAATATCCAGGGAAGAGAAGAGATGAAAAAAAATGTTAGCAGATAGTCACACACACACACACACACACACACACACACACACACACACACACACAGAGAAAGAAAAAAAAGTCAAGGACAAAAAGCATTATCCATGTGACAAATGTTACAGCTCTGAGGCTGAGTATCACAATGGAATTTAAAGACTGAAGAAAGTCTAAATAAAGGCAGTTCCTTAAGGAGAATGTTACAATGGCATTTGGGGATTTTCAAGTTTATCACTTAATAAAGGGAACTAAAATGTCATTTATCCTTCAAATATACTGAAATACTTGCTCTCTAATGTGTCAAACCACTAAAATCAAAACTTTGAAAATGATGATAACTGTGAGGACATGATTAGAATATCTGAGATACTTGTTTGTTAACTGAAAAGCACTAACTGATTGCTGTACTCTGGTGTCTCTCCTGATTCATATGTTGAAATTATAATGCCCAATGTGATGGTATTAAGAGGTGGGACCTTTGGGAGGTGATAGGATCATGAGGGCAAAGTCTTCATGAATGGCAATAGGAACCTTAGAACACAGGTACAAGGCAGCTTTGTTTGCCCCTTCTGCCATGGGAGGACACAGCAAGAAGGTACCACCTATGAATTTGGAAATGTGCCCTCACCAACGCCAAATCTGTTGGCATTTTGATCTTGGACTTCCCAGCCTCCAGAACTGTAGGAAATAAGTTTCTGTTGTTTATAAGCTACACAATGTATGGTATTTTGTTATAGCAGACCAAACAGACTAAGAGACTAATAGTCCATTGAAAAAGACAGTATATTTTTTTCTGTGTTAAATAGAATACACGTTCATTGTAGAAATTAAAAAATCTAAAAACTAAAAAAAATTGATACAATTTTCCCATGCATCACTGTCAATATTTAAGTTTTGTTTTTTTGTTTTGTTTTGTTTTGTTTTTTTGAGATGGAGTCTCGCTCTGTCACCCAGGCTAGAGTGCAGTGGCGCGATCTCAGCTCACTGCAAGCTCCGCCTCCTGGGTTCACGTCATTCTCCTGCCTCAGCCTCTTGAGCATCTGGGACTACAGGCACCTGCCACCACGCCCAGCTAATTTTTTGTATTTTTTTAGTAGAGACAGGGTTTCACCATGTTAGCCAGGATGGTCTCGATCTCCTGACCTCGTGATCTGCCCACCTCAGCCTCCCAAAGTGCTGGGATTACAGGCGTGAGCCACTGCGCCCGGCCAATATTTAAGTATTTTACACACACACACACACACACACAGACACACACACAATCCTATCTGTGTATAAATATACCATGAAGGCATATAATTGATAGATAACTTTAATATATGGATATAATATGACAGAAGTGATCCTACAATGCTGCTGAATACATACAAACATACACACACACAGATACATATATGCAGACACTAACCTTATTCTTTCTCTTTTAGTAATTTCAAATTTGCTTTCTACATTCATATTTTTTCAGCCCTTACATTAAATATTAAACCCCATAGGTTTGCTAGTCACGGAAGGATTACAATAACATCTATTCTAGTCTGTTGATCATATATCCTCATTCCCAAGTAGTATTAAAATCTCCACTCTGATCCAATTAATGCTTCTCTGCTTGTCCAGCTTAGCCTGCAACAGGCTGGATGCTTGAAGTCAGGTGGAATATCTGGTCAAATTCTATTTTCTTTTCTTATTCCAAGTTGCCTTTTAGCTGATGTTTTGGGGCAACTTTAGGTTATGCTCAGAGGAAGATATCTTTCTTTTCATAGATTCATTTTAGAAATTTTTTAGAGATCTCCTGTTTAAAGATCTCCTATTACACATCCATTCACCTGGTATTTTGCCTTTGCTCCTGCTAGCTGTCAACAACCTTCTCTTTAGCTTCTGGGCTTTTAGGAGCTTATTACTATGACGGGATCATATGGTCTCCATGAGATTCTCTTAGGCAGAATCCCTTTTATGATGAATCTGAGCCTTCCAAGGAGACAACATGTAGACCTGGGGAAATACACACCATTGCTTCACTGTATGGGAGAGGAGCTCACTCCCAACTCAGGCTTCTTTTTCTTTTTCTGCCAACTCCATATAGCCTCTTGGTGTCAGATTTCTCTAGGTAGGAGTCAGATAATAATTCCTGTGTCTCTTATATATCAAAAGATATATTATCACCTCAAGATGGTTCTTCAAAGCCTTTTTACTAGGCTTAAGTAGACAGGAAAATTCTAGAACTGAAAAATGTAATCTGAAATAAAAATTCACCGTATTGGCTTAAGAGCAGAAGAGAGAAGACAGAGAAGAGAGCCCGGAGACATGTCCCTGTGGGACAATATCAAAGTGTCTATTATATTTGCAACTGGAGTCCTAGAAGAGAGGAAAGAGAGAATGAAGCAAAAAGTACTTGAAGAAATCATGTTTGACATTTTTCTAGATTTGCTGGAAGATTTAAATTTCAGAGGTAAGAAACCAGTAAAACCAGAACAGGATAAATAAAAAGAAAACCTTGCATTATGGTCAACCTGCTGATATTCAAAGTTATTGAGAAAAATCCTCTAAGTAGCCAGGAAAAAAAGGACAAATTAGATACAGAAGAATAGCAGTTCTCATAAAGTTTTGAGAGGAATCCAAAGAGAGGAACATTAGTTTTGCTAAGAAATGAATAAGCAAACCAAGGGGTAGGAAAAAATATGCACAACACATATATCTGAGAAAGGAATGGTTCTGAGACTATATAAAGCACCCCTATTACTCAAAAAAGTAGGTAAAATATTGGTGCAGACACTTCATAAAGATAGATACACAAATGCCCAACAAGCACATGAAAAAATAACTTATTCATCATAAAATAAATGCAAATTAAAATCACAATGAGATGCCATCCACATTCATTAGAATAACTAAAACAAAAAAGATTGACAACACTACATTTTGATGTGAAGGAGAATAACTGGAACTCTTGTGCATTGGTGGTGAGAACATAAAATGATACTAACAATTTGGAGAAAGCTCTGGTAGTTTCTTATACAACTAAAACTTACACCTACCTTATGACCCAGCTATGTCAATTCCATGCATTTATACCAATGAAATGAAGATATATGCTAACAGAAAGTATTTTGCAAGAATGTTCATAACTATTCAAAATGCCCAAAAGTTGGGACATAGCACAGGTGTCCATCAATAGGAGAATGGATAAACAGACTATAATATATTCAGATAATAAACTCACCAATGACAATAAATAAACTTCAACAACATGGATTAATCTTCAAAACATTATGCTGAATAAAAGAAGACTTAGACAAAAGATTACTGTATTACTGCATTTATATGAAATTGTTTTAGGCAAAATGAATCTGTAGTTTTCCTACATACATAATCTTGTCTACTACAAATGGTAACAGTTTCATTCCTTCTTTTTTCACATTTTATTTGTTCTTTTTGTCAGGAAATGGTAAGGGAATTCAAGGATTCTTGGGATTTGGCTATTTTGGTCTTGAATGTACACATGCAGGGAGTCTGTTCCCTGCAGGTAGGTGCCATGCAAAAGCAAAGGATCAATAATAGCCATGATAATATTGAATAATAATAAAGTGGAAGGACTTCAGATACCAAGACATTACTGAGTTACAATAATTAGTGTTGAATTTATTCAAGATAAGCAAATAGATCAAATGAATTGTAAATTTAATTGTAAAGGTAGAAAAGAAATAAAGATAACCATATATTCTTATAACCAGAATGTATAAAGGACACTAACAAAACAATCTGGAAAAGACAGCTATTCTGGTTATGTATCATTGTGTAACAAACTGCTTCAAAACTTAGTGGCTTATACCCACTACCATATTCTTATAACTCATGATATTCTTGGTGAGCAATTTGGACAGGGTGCGGTGGGGGATTTTTCTGCCCCATGTGGCACCAACAGAGTCATCTGGTGGTATATGCTGGGAGATGAGCTTATGCGTAGGGTCTGAGACAGCTTCATTTACATTTCTGTCACCTTGTTGGGGATGGCTGGAAGGCTAAGCCTAGCTGAGATGGGATACTTGCACTTGCTTCTCCAGAGTGGTGTTTTCATGGTAACTGGGCTTCTTATGTGGCAGCTCAGGACTCCAAAAGTGAACATTTCAGCAAATAAAGAAGCAGCTTCATAACTCTGGTAACCTAGACCTGGAAATCACATAGAATTTCTTCTACTCATACTCTATTGACCAAAGCAGCTGCAAGCCCTCAAAGATATAAAGGAAGAAAACAATGATCTTGCTATTTGATTGAAGGAATGTCAAAGAATTTATGGCCATGTCGTAAAATTGTCAGAGCTCAACCTCTGGTCGCAAATCATTTTCATTTCTTCCATGTGAAAAACACCCTCATCCCTTCTAAACTCCCTTCCCAAAGTCTTATCCTGTGTGGCTCAAGGTTCACAGTCTTGTCTCATAATCTGAATTATGTCCATGTGTGAAGGAGACCCTTTAGGTTCAGTTTCTAGGTTATCACTCCTCTTCATGTTACACCTTGTGAAACAGATAGACAAGTTATCTGCCCTCCACACAACCCATATACAATGGTGGGACAGCATAGGATAGTGACAGTAGACACTCTGCTCAAAAAAGTGGGAGATAAAAGGTGCACGGCAGTCACTGGTCCATAGTGATCCTAGAATTTCCCAAGTATGTGTTGCCAGTTCTTTGCTTAGGACCCAGAACTGCCCCTCTAAGAACGATTCTCCATGAATCTTGGCTCTGTCCTCTGAGGTCTTGATGCTTTCCTTGGAGTCCTAATTTTTCCATGGGGAGTAGCTTGTGTTCGCAGCTGAATGGTTTTCTGAGCTTACTCCCTGTACATAAAAGTTCAGAGTTCAAATGCCTCTTTTCATTTTGTACTGTCTATCCCCTCTAGTCCAAGCTGATATAACTCCTTCAGGTTGCTTATATATCAATTTATGAGCTACTCCATTAGACAAAAAGTTCACTCACAAATCTTTTTGAGAGTAACCTCACCAACTCATAACACCATTGTGATAATATCATCAGATATTATCTGATGATATTATCTGATGATATACCTTTAGAAGCACTATGTTCTAGCAGAGAGTTTTAAATCATACCCTTAACAGTACTTAAGACTCTTGTTTAACTGAGATGATCTATGAGACACCACCTTAAGTCCTTCTAACATCTTAATAAAGAAGCTTTCAGCCCTACCTGGATTCCCCAGGGTAATATTTTACTGGTAATGCTCAGGATTTGATCTTTGTCTTGAAGCTATATTTTATTTTATGGATATTTTGTGGGATATAAGACTACCTTGAGCCTTAATGTTTTTTTCCCAAATTCTACTAATAAAAACCCCTAACATTTTGTTCTTTAGTTCATCTGTCTCATCTCTCATTTTATTATAGGCAGCTAGAAGAAGCCAGGCAGCATCTTCAACGCTCTGCTCAGATGTCTCCTTAGCTAGATCATTAAGTTTATTAGGTACATTTACAACTTTTTATGTTACCACAGGCAACAGTATTGCCAAACTTTCCACAGCTACATAGCCAGGGTCTGCTTTCTTCCACCACCAATAACAGTGTACTCATTTTCTTTTGAGCCTTTACCAATAGCATCTTCAAGGCTGCCGGTCATCTCCAAACCGATGCCACATACTTTTGGTTTTATTATAACACTTACTTTCAGGTACCAAATTCTGTTAACATTGTCTATTGCAATATGACAAACCCCAAACTTAATGGCTTAAAATAACCATTTTATGATTCATGATTTTATGAATAGGGAGTTTAGGCAAGGCTTGGATAGATGATTCTTCCATTTTTAATGATGTCGGCGGAGATCATTCAGTAGTTTCATTTGGACAATGAGCTAGTGTTGTGAGTTCAGAACAGCTTCACTGACATATCTGATGCTTCGTTGGGAATGGCTGGAAGAATGGGCTTATTTAGCAGAAGTGCTTACACATGGCTCCTTTAAAATTGTAGTCTCATGGGAACTGAGCTTTGTACCTTGTGGTTCAGGGCTCCAAAAGCAAGTTTTCCAGTGAGCAATGTGGCTAATGCATAGCCTTTTATGACCTAGCCCCAGGTCACATAGCGTTATTTCCTCAGTTTGCTATTATTGAAATCACAAGCTTCTACAGATTCAAGAGGAGGGGACATAGACCCCACCTTTCAATAGGAGTGCCAAAGAAAAGAGGAGGGGACATAGACCCCACCTTTCAATAGGAGTGCCAAAGAAAAGAGGAGGGGACATAGACCCCATCTTTCAATAGGAGTGCCAAAGAACTTGTCACCAAGATACAGAACCATTACAAAACCCAAAACAAATATGAACAAGAGATTTGAATCAGGCATTCTTCATAACAGAGAATACCAAGATAGTCAATTAACTTGAAAAAGTTCTCAACCACATTAGTCATAAGAGAAATGAACATTTAAACTATAAGAAAATGCTACAACACACTCCCTGGAAGGGTTAGAATTTACAAATGAACATTTAAACTATAATAAAATGCTACAACACACTCCCTGGAAGGGTTAGAATTTACAAGACTGACAAAACTGTTTTTGAAAGCATGTGGGTATATTCTCATACACTATGTTTGGCACAACTACTTTGGATAACTGTTTGGCATCAATTATTAAAGCTGAATACACACATATTCTATCAGAAAAATTTCATACATTATAATTATAACCCAGCATATATGCATTTACATGTTTGTGAATGTTCACAACAGCATTATTTGTAATAAGCTAATACGAAAATAATTCAAATGTTGGCCAATTAATACAATGAATAATTAGTAGTATATTCTTACAATGGTATCCTGCATAGCAACAAACCTGAATGAATATTCCTAGATATGAAAACATGATGAATCTCTCAGATGTGATGTTGAACATAAGAGCCAGGGTACAGAATATATATGATGTGCTTTTATTTGTTTACAGTTCAATAATAGTGGCCTATTATAATATAATAATAATGTGTGGTGTTATCAGTCAGCATAGTGGTTACCTCTGGAGATGAGGGAGCAGAAAGGGATTGGGAGTGGGCTTGTGGGTGGCTTTTGAGGTGCTGATAATGTTCTATTCTTAGACTTGAGTAGTGGTTTCAGGGGTATATTTATTTTATAAGTTATAATTCAGAGGACTTTCGGGTTTAGACATTTTTGATGCAAGTAATAGTTGTCTTTTTAAATAGAGCATATGGTTTATATGTTGGAGTAGGAAAATAAGACAGAAAAATTGTCTTAGAAGAAAATTTTGTTTAGGCAAGAGATTAAAAAAAGTCTGAGTTAAGGCAAAGACAGTGGGGAAGGAGACAAAGGGAGAGATGAGAGCGGGCTGAATTGTTTGTCACTAAGACAGACAGAATGGGAATTAGCACATCCAAGAAATCAGAAATATTCATAGGGTCTGTGTCTGTGATCAGCGCAGGGACCAACAGCAGATATTAGCCAAATGTCAAGTCCAGGCAAATGGCAAGTCAATTTCAACAAAGTCTTACAAAAAGCTGTCAAAATCCAACTGTGGAGTGACTGGGCTCTGGTTAGGACTCCAGCCCTAGAAGCATTTAGGAAGACTGGGTTAGGGAAACAAATCTGGGATACTGGGTTCAGTAGTCAAATAAGACTACTGACCTATTTCATTCTTCTGTTGGACGTTAAGTTTACTAAAGGTAAGAATGATTGTTTCCCATCATATTGTGTGGCCTGGAATATAATAGACATGCAATAAAAATTGATAAATGGGTCAATGAATAAATACATATCTGAGAATAAGGAAAAGAAAAACTCATTCATTTGAACTGAGGTACCAGGGGAGGTCTTGGTCAAATGTGCGTGAATGAAGGGCCCAGTTACTAGAACTAAGGAAAATCATATGAGATGAGGAGCAATAGCTTCTGGAGCTGGTAGTTCAGAATTGTGTTTATTTTCTTCTCTGTGGAGAGGGATGATGTCAGAGTATGGTCTTAGTCTGAAACTGCAGCAAGTTTCAGTGATTCTGGTTTTGAACGTTATTCAGCTGCAGGAGCAGAGAATAACATACCTATAGAATTGCTGATCTTAAATTCCCATGTTATAATCCATATATGAATTATGATGTAGGTCACACTTTAGATAAGATTATGTTAAAAAATTCCAAGTTTGACCCTGATTTCATTATTTTTTAAAAATTATAGAAATGTTGAACTTTCAAAATATTGACCTTGCGTCTGGCTAATAAAGAAGAACATGCAATCATATTCAATTTAAAAAATTTTCAAAAGAACCTGTCAAAAGTTCATATTACAGTAGTAAAAATGATAATTTCTCCAAGCAATTCATATTTATAAAAGCAAGGAATTTGATACCCCAAATAAAAGTCTTTTGATTTTTGAAGTTTGAAAAGCAGAGTCAAGTTGAAGCTTCTGTAGTACTAGGAAAGCCAGTTTTTATTTCAAATACTTCAAAGCTACGACTTTCTGATTTTAAAAAGTTAAACAATTGAAAGGACTTTGACTTTATTAAGTGTTATCTCCTCTGCACAAGAAAGTAAGGTTTTGAATAGTCATTCAAATGCACAACATCTACACATACCTCCTTTTTCCAATACATACTGATACTCTCTCTTGAATATAGAACAGCATTTTCAATAAATGGTACTTGATGAATGTGCTTTCAGTGAAAGTATGAGGGTTAAGAAAAAAGAAAAGTTATATTGTAGAAATGGACACCCATTATTACTAAGGTAAGAGAACAAAAAATCTATTTGTTCTTCACAAGTCCATTCGTATATGGTTGAGTTTGAGACCCAGAACTGCATTCTAAATATGTACTCTCACCTTAGTATCATTGCTGGGTTCTTTCTATTCCATTGTTCATACTACTTTATTATTCCAGACTCAGTAAGCCAGATATTCAATTTTATTAATTATGCTCGGTAAAATTATTTACTGCATTGGGAGTCATTCAGTTATTTCAGTTATGGTTTATTTGAAGTCTGAGAGTTAATTCAGAAGACATTCTTGGGTAGAAACTAGATTAACTAAATGGAAATAGCTTTTAATTAATTTTTAAATCTATTTCCCCATTGTATCTCAGTTTGTCTTAGTTGGCTTAATGTCAGCTCCATAACCTGGGATAATAGTGTAATTACTATTACACTATTACACTATTTCACTATTACTATTACACTATTACAGCTCCATAACCTGGGATAATAGTGTAATTACTGACATATAACACCTATGTTAACATTTTGTCAAATATACCTTATTTGCAAAAACATACATAAACATTTCAGGATTTGAAGTGTTTTTCCATGTATTTTATACTTTGGCTTTCAATTTTAATTTTTTTTCTATCAGTTCCTATGACTGAATACAATCCAGTTTAAAATAATATGCTTTACCCTCATCACTCATGTGTGTTAAAAATAAAATAATATAGAAAGATCTATTATTAAAAGTATGTCTTCTAACACCTCTCTCTTAAAAATCTGATTCTCCAGTTTCTACTTTTAGTTTTACAGTCAGTTTGGCAACTCCATTTGTATACAACTCTGTTTCTTGATTTGTTTTCCTAATGAGGTATCTATTAATTCCTCCATATAAAAGATGAGGACTTTTTTCTTACAACATCCTCTTCTTTCTACTTCCACTATAGTTTGGTAGGACCCTAAATTTTTAAATAAAATAGTTATTATACTTTTTTTTTTGTAACATGGCATTTTTGGCAGTATCTTTGGTCTTCCCATTTTGTAACATGTACATTTTAAAGACTTGACTTTCCTTCAATTCCCTGCCTGTTGCCCTCACCCCTTTTCTCCATCATCTCCCAGATCTCATCTTTTGCCAGCTAACCTTTTCATTGTCAGGGTTGTGGAGAGTTACATTCAATCCTATGGCTTCAAACAGTATACCCAACTTTATTAATATGTTCAGTCTAATAATGGATAATGAAAAGTGTGTATATGCTTATGACTATGTTATGAATATATAAATATTGTTTAATAATAATAGGCCAAATAGATTGCATTCTTTTCTAAGGATTTTGTAACCTCTAGAACAGTGGTTCCCAACCTTTTTGGTACCACAGGCCAGTTTCACAGAAGACAATTTTTCCACTGGGGGTGGTTTTGGGATGATTCAAGTACATTACATTTATTATGCACTCTATTTCTGTTACTATTACATTGCAATATATAATGAAATAATTATACAACTGACCATAATGTAGACTCAGTGGGAGCCCTGAGCTTGTTTTCCTGCAACTAGATGGTTCTATCTGGAGATGATGGGAGACAGTGACAGATCATCAGGCATTGGATTCTCCTAAGGAGCACACAACCTAGATCCCTTGCACAGGCAGCTCACAATAGGGTTCCCTTTCTATGGGAATCTAATGCTGCCACTGATCTGACAGGAGGCAGAACTCAGGCAGTAGTGCAAGAATGTACTGTAAATACAGGAGTAGCTGTAAATACAGATGAAGCTTCACTTGCTCACCCACCTCTCACCTCCTGCTGTGTGGTCCAGTTCCTAACAGGCCAAGGACCAGTATCAGTCCATGGTCACGGGTTTGGGAACCCCTGCTTTAGGAACCCCTGCTTTAGGACATTTACAGAAGGATGTTCCTAGAATTAAAGTCAAATGAATTATTTTTTAAACATATAACCAATTACTTAAAATCGTTCCTTAAAATCAGTTTATACCAGATTTAGATCATGAGTTTTTGAGCAATTTTGTTTTTTTTTTTTTTTGGAGTTTCTCATTTTTTTCTAATTTTTCTTGTAGCATTTTTTTTTATTACATCCCCAACTAAAAAAAGAGAACTTTTAGTCAGTTTTATCTTGTAGTCTTCTGTTAACGGTGCTTTTTGCCTTGGAGACCTCCCTGCCAGAGCCCTTAGACCTTGGAACTTGTTCTCTAGGGCTGCAGAAAGTTAATCTAGAAGATTTCTTCATTGCCATCCTGGAACGAATCAGTTGTTTTCAAGTTTCCTGTTTAATTAAGAGGACGTTCTTTTGCTGGAGTACATTTCTAAACAAGTTGCTAAGGAAAAAAATGAATTGAACGTCAACTTTTTACCATGTCTGAAAATGTGCTTATCCTGATATTGCTTCAGGGTTGATAAGTTGGCTGGCTACAGAATTCTAGATTGAAAGTATTTTATCTCAGAACTTAAAAAACATTGATTCATTTTTTTTCATCTAGTATCTGCAGATGCTTATGAGAACTCAAGACTCTCATCTGATTCACATTCCTTTGCAAGTCATTTTTTTGAAATCTCAGAAGCTTTTCAGAATGTTCTCATTTACAAGTTTCCTTCTCTGCAGACTCCTTGAAAATTTGTAGTTCAAGGGTAATTCTATCTGTGAGTCTCTTATTCATTCAATATGCTGAGTTTTCAGTGAGCTCTTTGAATCTAAAGCCTTGGGTATTTCAATTGTGAGGAATTTTCTTTTATCATTTATTTGCTATCCTCCCTCTCTTTTAATTTTTTCTCTCTAGAACTGCTGTTGAATGAATATTAAACCTCTTGAGTTGGCCCTTGGTGTCTTTTGTATTTTCCATCCCTTGTTTTCTGTCTTTCTTTTTTACTTTTTAGGTTTCCAAATATGTATTTCTCAACTCTTTCTAGTTAAATATTTTACTTTAGCAATCATAGCTTTCTGCCTAGTACAGTTCTTTCTTTTTCAAGTTGTTCCCTTTTAGGCACCATGCAAAAAAATTATGGGGGGGACACCAGTGTATTCACAAATTGTTCTGAGTGTATTAAATTTTTAAAAGGTCTCTCTGTTTTCCAATGATCTCTGTCCTCCAGGAACAAATTTTATTTTATTATCTTGATATTTTCTTTATGTTAATTAGTTCCCTTTCTATACCTGATGATGAACCATTAATATGGAGAAAGGTGACTCCTTTACTTAGGTTGATTTTGTCTGGTTGCCAGTTAAAGAAGACTGTTTCTGAGTGGAGATGAAAACCCAGTGGGGCAGAGAGGGTGGATGTGGAGTGAGCAGGATCCAGGTGGGCCTGACCTAATCACAGCCTCAGCCAGCACCTTAATTACAGCCATGTAGGGCCCTAAGCAAAGAATCCATATATGCCATAATGGACTCCTGACCAACAGAAATTGCAAGATCATAAATATGTGTTATCTGAAGCTGCTAAGTTTGTGGTAAGAGGAAGAACCAAGCAACATACACCAGGCCTGCTGGAGCAGCAGCAGGTGCGCAGTTCACCCACGGCCCATCATGCTCTGGGGCAGGGCACTGGAATCCAGCAGAAACCACTCAAATACTCACATCCATATTCCTCTTCCTCTAAGAATGTTGCAATATTCTACATATACTTGGAAACTGCCCTATTTTGTTATATTCAGATTAATTTAAAATTTCAAAAATGATTCTAAAAAGAAATTGGCATCCCTCCAGGAAGTCTGTGTTAACTGCTTTTAAAAGCTCCTGATGCAAAAATGGGTAATGTTTGGGCAGGCGAATGTGGAGTAAGAGGTTGGAGCAGAAGAATGAGTAGTGTGGGTCTATTGTCAAAGAAAATTAAGGAACAGGAATCTGGATGGAAGACACCGATGAGAGATGAGGTACACATGTTTCTTACTCTCTTGCGTTCTTGTTCTTTCTTCAATCCTTCCCTCCCTTGCATGTAGAATGCATTGGTTTTCTATTACTGTGTAACAAATTACCACAAACTTGGCAACTTCAGGTAACACATATTTATTATCTTGCAGTTTCTGTGGGTCAGGAGTCCATCATGGCATAGATGGATTCTTTACTTAGGGGCCTACGTGGCTGCAATTAAGGGGCTGGCTGAGGTTGTGATTAGGTCAGGCCCACCTGGATAATCTCCTTTTAGATTAACTCAGTGTCAACTAATAAATAAACTAAATGACATCTACAAAACCCCTTTTGTCCAGTAACATAACCTAATCAAGAGAGTAATATCTCATCATAATCATAAATTCTGCCCAAATTGAAAGGAGGGAATTTTAAAAGACAAGATGGCATTTTAATTGGCATTTTAATAATAAAGTGTCAGTTTCTAAAAGTGAGAAATTTATATTGAGAAGTTTATTTTGCAGGAAACGACAGATAAAATAGGTGCAAGTAAGAACAAATAAGCATATTTTTCTAATACTACAAGCTGAGCAGAATGCTTTGTTTGGCTGAAATAGAGACGTTCAACTCCTGAGAAGCTCCCTTACAACAAATTTTCTATCAAACATTCCCTAGGATGGTTTGACTGTCTTAAAAAGAGATGAAATAGTGATGGAAAATTAAATTACAACATTATTTGGACTTAAACAGCAGGTGGCCCATCCAGCCTAAGTACTATACTTACTTTATTTTATAATACATTTTAAAATTAGTCATCTCAGTTATTTTTGCCTTACTGTCATCATTTAATCTGGTGCCTGATTGATTGTAGACCAACAAGAGACATTTGAAGAAAAAAAGTGTGTGGACTTGTCTTTTCAGTTTTCTGTAATTAAGGAGAAGTAGTTTTCCTTCTTTATATTACCAAAAAGGCAACTCAGTCACCTCTGAGCTGTTAACCCAAACTTAACAGGCAATTTCTTAATAATGCAATCAACCTCTAAATAGCACCTTACTTAAATCTAACTCTCTTTGAGCATAAGCAATTATCACAGTTTCATTTGATTGGGTATTTATTGATTTACTAGCCCTAAAACTTCAGAATGCTGTGGTTGAATACTTATGAAATATCAAAAATGCTTTCTGTTGGCAGAAATATCATTTATAAATATTAAAAATGAAGACAATACTAACTCGTGTTAATAAAACATTGAACTGGATGCTATCAAGTGTCAAAATACAGAGCTGATGTAACTACTTTAGTTCAAAGTTGTCCAAAGAAATAATCGCAACTATTCTGTAATGGCAATATTATACATTGGGACAGAGGCACTAGAGAATCACAAATAGTTAGGATTTCAGATAATTACAGACATACTTGAAATATGTTACAGTATTTCTACCAAACATTTTAAGAACCCATTACAAGTAGAAAAAGCTGATATAATTGTGGTTCATCTTTTCATTCTATTATGGAGCATCCTTATTTAGAAGCTATGTTGATAATAAAGGTCCCAGAGAGAATCAACAGAAGAGAGAGGAACAAAAGATAGAAGGACCAGCAATCTAATTTCATAACCATAGGAATCCCACTGGAGGATTTTTTTAAATTTTATTATTTTATTTTTTTGAGATGGAGTCTTGCTCTGTTGCCCAGGCTGGAGTGCAGTGGCATGATCTCCAGGTTGAACCTCCCAGGTTCAAGTGATTCTTTGCCTCAGCCTCCTGAGTAGCTGGGACTACAGGCGTGCACCACCACGCCCGACTAATTTTTGTATTTTTAGGAGAGACAGGGTTTCACCATATTGGCCAGGCTGGTCTTGAACCCCTGACCTGATCATACGCCTGCCTCAGTCTCCCAAAGTGCTGGGATTACAGGCGTGAGCCACTGCACTTGGCTGAGGATATTTTTTCCTTAAAAGTTACAGGAAATAGATATGCTATCAATTCAAAATGAATTCTATTGATTTTCTGCATAAATTTGATTTTGTTTCCTCCCTATTTGTAGTGGATATGCTAAACTGGATGGCTTACAAATAGAATTAAGTAACTTTGGGTTTCAACTATATATAATTTTTAAAGTGGATAATATCTTCAACTTCTAAAAAAAGAGTATCTTATTTCTGCCAGTTTAGATAAATATCTCATCATCTCTACCACTAGTCATGTCCTTTCTAGCAAGAATTTCTAGCAGGAATCCAAGTTCTTTGCTAGAAAAAAAAAATTAAGGTCTTAAGAGTAATCCTAGTTTACAGTCCCACCAACAGTGTAAAAGTGTTCCTATTTCTCCACATCCTCTCCAGCACCTGTTGTTTCCTGAGTTTTTAATGATGGCCATTCTAACTGGTGTGAGACGGTATCTCACTGTGGTTTTGATTTGCATTTCTCTGATGGCCAGTGATGATGAGCATTTCTTCATGTGTTTTTTGGCTGCATAAATGTCTTCTTTTGAGAAGTGTCTGTTCATGTCCTTTGCCCACTTTTTGATGGGGTTGTTTGTTTTTTTCTTGTAAATTTGTTTGAGTTCATTGTAGATTTTGGATATTAGCCCTTTGTCCAATGAGTAGGTTTCAAAAACTAGTTCAACCATTGTGGAAGTCAGTGTGGCGATTCCTCAGGGATCTAGAACTAGAAATACCATTTGACCCAGCCATCCCATTACTGGGTATATACCCAAAGGACTATAAATCATGCTGCTATAAAGACACATGCACACGTATGTTTATTGCGGCACTATTCACAATAGCAAAGAGTTGGAACCAACCCAAATGTCCAACAACGATAGACTGGATTAAGAAAATGTGGCACATATACACCATGGAATACTATGCAGCCATAAAAAATGATGAGTTCATGTCCTTTGTAGGGACATGGATGAAACTGGAAAACATCATTCTCAGTAAACTATTGCAAGGACAAAAAACCAAACACCGCATGTTCTCACTCATAGGTGGGAATTGAACAATGAGAACTCATGGACACAGGAAGGGGAACATCACACTCCGGGGACTGTTGTGGGGTTGGGGGAGGGGGGAGGGACAGCATTAGGAGATATACCTAATGCTAAATGACGAGTTAATGGGTGCAAGAAATCAACATGGCACGTGGATACATATGTAACAAACCTGCACATTGTGCACATGTACCCTAAAACCTAAAGTAGAATAAAAAAAAAAAAAGAAATTAGACATTAAGTGAAAACTGAGAAAATCTCAATAAAGTATGAAGAGTAGTTAATGGAAAAAAAAAAAAAAAAGAGTAATCCTTTAGTCACTTGGTTTATCATCTTGTTTTCAAGTAGAAATATTTAACACCAAGCCTAAAAAAAGAAGATAAAAGACAGGAAGCTCTGCGTTTTAGGGTTTGTTGATTACCAAAGTATAAATATTCCCACTATGGCCAAAAATCAACCTACCAACATAATATCACTTAATGCAGAATTGGATGTCACAATTGGCTCTCATGAGCCAAATGTGAACCAGCATTGTATCATTCCCTATAGCTGTGCACTTTCTTGTAAAAAATACCCATACGGGGTCTGTTGGTTTTATTTTTCTCTCCCTAGAATGTCAGAATGGTAGAACTGGTTTTAACAGGGCCCAAACAACATTATATCCTCACGGTACTCCTGAGTTAATTTGAAATATAAATGGATATGACTGCCATTTCCATGTAGCTGTTCTGCAGCTGTGATTCAGAAACAGCCATCTACATCCCTGATATCTGCATAGAAAATAATAAAACATGCTTGTGGAGATCTTCCAAGTCAATTTTTTGAGTCTCATTTGACAGAAAAAACTGTGTGAGCGGTGTCTAATGGTTAGATCAGGGTTAAGATTCTAGGGAGTGGATTTCTTAACAAGTTTGTGACTTCAGTATTTTTACAACAAGCTTCCTAAACATTCTCTTTTTTCTTTAAATGGTGTAGTCTATTTTACCCATTTCCAGTGAGAGAACTTTACTACGAAAGAGAAAAAATTAGTTTAGACACAGCAATAACCTCAGCAATTATTCATACAGAAAGGATTGGCACCATGATTTCTTAGAAGTTCCAGTGGAGTCCCAGTAGGATAAGGTTGTTCTTTCAGAAATGGGGGACTGGGGTCAAGTGCCTGTAGGCAAGTGACTGTTTTGCTTCAATTTTCTGTCTCTGTAGACTTGTCTTTGATCAGTTATATTGGAAGAAGTGAGGTAGTCTAGAAGCCTCATTCAACAGCAGAGGAGAACTCCTAGCTCTTAGTCTTTATACTATTAGAAAATTAACATCTAACATTAATCTTTTCTGAATATTTATAAACATTTTCTCCTACCTTAAATCTTACTTGTAGAGATACATCATTACATTACTTTCTTTAAGTAAAAGCTTACAATAAAAATACTCGATTTCTGTGCATTTGATATTCCTTTATGTAACCCAAACTGTACAGTTATCTAACTCAAACTGTAACTCTCACCTCAGCCTTTATCTGGCTCAATATGTCTAATAACAAATAGTCTTGTGTACAATGTAGTTTCCCGCATTTATATCATCTTTAATGAGCCTTCTCCAAAGTATTCAAAAATGCCTTAAGTTGTAATAGTGGCTATTATATTTATATACATGTTTGAAAATTCGCATCAGTTATCCTGGTTCTAAACTAGTTTCATTGGTGTTCTTCAACCTATTTTTCTAATCTCCAAAAAGGTATACACTAGAGCCTGACATGTCTATATTTGTGTTACTTAGTCTTCCTCATTGAATTATTCTTTGTTTATACCTATTTAATTTTAACTCCAGAGTGTCCAGATGTCTCCAATTTAGCAAATACTTTAAAAATTTAACTGGATTATGCTCCAAAGGGTGATTTGAGACCCCACCCATTTAAAGGAAAATATAATAAATATAGAATCTTCTTTGTCCAAATTAAATAAAATAATAAAAAATAAAAAGGCACCAAAGAACTTCAAATAATATGCCCTAAAGCTCACCATAAAAATGTTTTCAACTACAATTTTAACACTGTCTTCCTTCCAACAGCCAATTCAAATTGCAACAAGATAACTAAATCCATGTGTTCAACTACTAATGAGTACTTTATGTAAAATGAATCCTAATAATAGGCTGGGCGTGGTGGCTCACGGCCATAATCCCTCCCAGGCCAAGGCGGGTGGATCACGAGGTCAAGAGATCGAGACCATCCTGGCTAACATGGTGAAACCCTATCTCTACTAAAAATACAAAAAAATTAGGGAGGTGTGGTGGCGGGTACCTGTAGGCCCAGCTACTCGGGAGGCTGAGGCAGGAGAATCACTTGAACCTGGGAGGCAGAGGTTGCAGTGAGCCGAGATTGTGCCACTGTACTCCAGCCTGGCGACAGAGTGAGACGCCATCTCAAAAAAAAAAAAATCCTAATAATAAAATAATAGTCATATGATAGATATCTAAATATAACACAGGAAGAAAAACATTTATATGACACCATAAAAAGGATGGTAGAGCTACATAAATCCAAGGTTAGTGCTTATCACTGGACTATAGGCCAGAAGACTGCTAGAAATATATAGCTGGAACTTAAATACGCACATCAACATCATCACCACATCAGCGTCATCACTAAAATAATCATGTACAGTTTTTACTTAGATGTGGAAAGGTTGAAATTATATATATATATATATATATATATATGACATTATATATATATATATATATATATATTCCTCCATGTTAATTTAGAAAGCTTATCTGAAACAACCATTCATAGTTATTTCTTATTCACATAGGCAGTTCCTTCACTTCAACTATTCTGTGTTCAGTGTGTAGCAGATGCTGCGGGGCGTCACAGAGATGTTCTTTCAGGAATAGAAGACTTATTTCTCCAGTTGCTAGGAGTATTGGCTACTGACAGCTACAACTAGGCTCTATCACTGGAAATTTTATTTGGCCAAAACAGCTTCCTTGCTCATTGTTAGGCATCCACTGACTGGTTCATATGAGGGTACAGGACCTGGTCACATTCTTGATCTGGAACAGTTAAGAAGGGCCACCCCAGCTTCAAAACTCCCTATAGGATCAGCTGAGGCCTCTGTGGCAAGTTCATTACTATTCTTCCTCTTATCAGTTTTGCTTCTCTCACTCCCTACAGTTCTTTTCCTGAGAGCATCCCTAATAACTCTTTGACATATAAATCATTGCCTCAGAGTCTATTTCCCTGGAACCCAATTTTAAAAGATTTGGAACCAGAATAGGTCCTAGAAAGCAAACATTAAAATGAGATTGTGGATCTAGATTATTCATAGACCAGTTGGCAATGAGGACCCCATTAATGCTGGTAGGCTGTGTTGTACTGAGAGCTCTTGACATGTTGAAGCTTTGCAATTGTTAAACATGTTATCAGTGGTGACATAAAATGGAAATTCCAGTGACAGAAAGCAATCTGGAAATGAGAGAAGGGCAGGGCATGTCTCAGTTCCTTGAGAAATAGCCATTAGAAGGACTCTGAAACCTCATGGCTATTGCTGGATTCTAGGGATACATTGGAGATAAACAGTAAAAGGCTGAGGGTAACTAATCAGAGGATCTCCTTGACCACCTATGATATTTTCAACTCCACAAACTGGAGGGCAGTACAAACTGAGGATAAAGCTGGGTGGTAGAATTGCAGAGAAGATGGAATTCTCAGTCTTCAGAAAATGTGCTATGCCAAATTCAGAACCTTGAATGGGAAGGAAAAATGGGATCCAGAGAATTCAGATGGGACATGTGGGTCAAAATAATTAAAAATCCTAAATCCCCAGATTCCCCTGAGCCTTCTGGGTTATCAAAACTGGAGCACTCTTTTCTTAAATTTAGTACTCTCCTTATTTGCAGATGATTCAAAGAACTGGGTCTTGCAAGGCAATATGTGCCCCCCTCAGGATCTATTTATAGCTCCCCTCCTGGCGACCTGGCCAATACCTAGAGTTAAATCAGAGCATGACCAACCTGGAGAAGTGCTGAATCTGTTAGAAGAGGAACTATATGCTGAAGGAGATAGATGATGTAACTGACATGTATCTGGCAGCCCTACAGGATTATATAAATGGCTGCTTTCTGAGGGTGCTGGGTCAAGGGGCATGGGACATATTGGATGTGAGAGAAATTACCTATATGGGAGCACTCTCCTGTAATAAAGGATTAACAACCTGGCAATAGCCCTGGAAGAATGGGATAATATACTACTAGAATTATACTTGGAAAACTGAGTAAAAAGCAATAACCTACAATAAATAATCACAAACGCCACTGCCACAGTACATGGTGAAATCTGGAGATTTAGAATTTTTAAGTGCTTTGACTCAGTTGTCCCATCTCAATTCTTTGGGTCTCATTTTTTTCTTCCCATTCAAAGCCCTGAATTTGGTGTAGCCAATTTTCTAAAGACTGAGAATTCCACCTTCTCTGGAGCTCCAATACCCAGTCTGATCTCCAAGTCTCAGTGTGGGGATGGCAGAGTGGTATGTTACCTGAGCAGAGGAAACCTATCTCCTGATTATGTTCTCCGGAAGAGCCCACAGAGTATTCCATTCATCAAAGTGCTGAGAAGTGTTCTGGTAAGAGGGACACCAATGACATTGGGAAGGTAGTGGCAGCTGTCCTTTCCAGGCCAGTGCTGACAGTAAGATAGATAGTTACAGAACTGAGTTTTTGGGAAGCAAGGAGGATGATCGAATTCCAAAGTAGAAAGTGGTTGATGATATTAGACTGTCAGATGCAAGGTGGGCACAATTAGGTTAATGAGTGGAAAGATTAGAGTGGGTAGCCAGGGTGGCATGACATGCAGAACATTAAGGAGAAAGTGATTAAAACATAACATTGCTAGGTGCAAGATAGATAGCCAACTAGAGTATTGCTCAGTCTATGTAATCCAAGGAAATCAAGCATATATAATTGAGAAGCTGAACTCAGAAGCACCACTAAAAAGCCAAGATCTCTTTTCTAACTAACCAGACTTGAGTCAATTCTCAGATCTATGATATTTTAAAAGGAAAGGCATGACTCCCTTGTAGAAAGATTTTGCAACATCATGGAAGGGGTATAAAGTAGTCGTTCACTTGGTCCTCTCTTAAAAGAATCCTACAGCCATTTCCTCTGATAATGGGAAAAAAGAAATATTTAAACCATTTGCGAACTGCTGACAATGATATCTCGAGACTGAAGCATCACATCATAACTCTCTTTGTTAAAATTGAGGCAGATGGGCATATAAAGGCAAGGTAGTTAAGGAACTCCTATCCCCATTCCAGGTTACATGTGGCCATGGACGTGTCTAGTGATCATTTTCAGCTACCTGGTAGGTGACAGAACCCCTATATTAGTTCCTTAGCCTCTGAACTATATAATGGAAAAAATCAAATGTGGGGAGGGGGTGATTTTCAGGGATTAGAGTCACCCTTAAAAAGATAAAAAGATGAAGCGTGGTAGTCTCCATAATATCCCCATTGAACTAACTAATCTGATCACTTCAAAAATGAGACAGATATTGATTCATTATGGTGTAGCTCCAAAACTCCAAAAAATATTTTCCCTAATGCTTCTGAGGTATCAGATGTGGTACCTCTAATAGAGCAGAGGAACATAGAATGGATATGCAACCACTGTGTTGTAAATTACATGCTAATGTCTTCAAGAGAGCATCTACCATCAAAGAGGTACCAACAAGTCAATAGACAGATTGACTTAGCCATTTGACAACAGCCAGTATCTGCCATTAACCACCCCAGTAGCTGTGGTGTCAGGAACAGAGCTGTGTGTGGACAAAACAGCATAAAGTACCATTAAAAGAAACCAATGTTAGGTCACTGATACAGAAAAATTCTTCAAAGAATTCCACAAAGCAACATTGTGACAAAATGGTTTGTTTGTTTGTTTTTTCGTGAGGCAGAGTGTCACTCTGTTGCCCAGGCTGGAGTGCAGTGGTGCCATCTTGGCTCACTGCAACCTCCACCTCCCAGGTTCAAGTGATTCTTGTGCTTCAGCCTCCCAAGTAGCTGGGATCACAGGCGCATGCCACCACACCCAGTTAATTTTTGTATTTTTAGCAGAGACGGGGTTTCACCATGTTGGCCAGGCTGGTCTTGAACTCCTGACCTCGAGTGATCTGCCCACCTCATCCTCCCAAAGTGCTGGGATTAAAGGCATGAGCCACTGCGCCCAGCCCAAAATTGTTTTATTAGACACTTTCTATCCTGGCAGAAGTAGCCTTTCTTCTTATCTGAAATAGATACATTTTCCAGGTATGGGTATGCATTTTCTGCACACAAAGCTTTAGCCACCTCCATTATCAGAAGGCTTACAGAGTGTTGATTCAAATGGCATAGTATAACACCTAAAATAATCTCAGACCTAGAGACCTTGCTCGCAGAAAAGCAGATGTAGAAATGTGCTCAAGATGATGCTAAGGCTGTCTACCTGAGAAAGCTCTGGGGTGGCCTTTTGAGGAGGCCAGATTAGAGAGAATACTTTGCTTGAACGGGGTACCATTCTCCAGCATTCAATCTACATTCTAAAGCAATGACTATTATGTGGTGCTTTGTTCCCAGTGGATAGGAATATATAAATCCAGAGACCAAATGATAGAAGTAGAAGTAGCTTTACGTACTTCCCAAGGGCCCGATTGCAGAATTTTTCCTTTCTGTCCCTGCAACTTTAATTAATGTGGATGTATTCTCAGGGGAAAACACTTCAACTAGGTACACAGTAAGAGTTCCATTAAACTTTAAGCTGTGATTGCCACCTGGTCACTTCAGGCTCATCATGCCAATGGCCCAGAAGAACAGCAGTGGAGTCATTCCTTGGCTGGAGTAACTGACCTTGATGATCAGGAAGAGGTAGGCATCTACCTACCTACCTATGTTTGCTATAGAAACAAACAGGAAAAAGTATGTTTGGGACCCAGGTGATCCACTTTGCCATTCCATCGTTCTCCCTCTGCCCAATTTTGACAGTAAATGAACAAGAATGCTACTGTAGTCTGAAAAGGGCATAGAGACCAGTTGCCGGAGCCCCAGGAATTAGGATTTGGGTCACTTCACCAGACCTACATAGATGATAGCCCAGGGTGATGGAAATACAGAATGATAGTCAAGAAGAGAATCAATGAGTAACCTCAGGAACAACTGCTACATGGGGCTACAGTCTGTCTAAAAGAAACTTTCTCCTGTAAGTTTCTTCAGGAAAAAGACTAACCAAAATCTTTCTTTGAGGTGCTGCTCCCAGATGATATGAATTGACTACATGAAGCAAGGAGATCTGAGAAGCACAGGGTTGAGCCCTAATGGATGCTGTGATACCCCACTTGGATCCCTCATTCAGCACCGCAACATTAATTCTCCGAACTGAGAAAGTGTTGGCTTCTTTTGGCTCCCAGATGGGTCTGTCTTCAGGAATAGCCCTCAGCTAAAAGAAGTTACCTTGCTCAAGAGTTTGTCCATTTCCTAAGGCCAGCTAGCACAGAATGACTTGTTGATGTAGGGGTCAAAGGTTTCAACCCCTTTCTTTGATTTGAGACAAATATGAAGGGGCCATCTCAGCTCCAGATGTTCTGTAGGATCAACTGAGCTTCTGTTGCCACTGCATTGTAACTTCTCCTTCTGTACAATTCTGTTTCTCTCATTCTCTTATAGGTGTTCCCAAGAGCATTTTCTAATAAGACTCCTGGACGCAGATCTTCATCTCAGAGTATTTCTTGGGGAACCCAAAGTAAAACAGTGCCCTTTCATTTTCCTGTAACATTTCCGTTTCCTAATTTATCTTCAACTTCTTCAATTCTATTCCTATGGAGCTAAAAGATCTAGTTGTGTTTGTGCCGTGCCACAAAATTTTCTTTATTTCTTTTCCTTTTTTTTTTGAGACAGAGTTTCACTCTTGTCACCCAGGCTGGAGTGCAATGGCGCGATCTCGGCTCACTGCCACCTCTACCTCCCCGGTTCAAGCTATTCTCCTGCTTCAGCCTCCAAAGTAGCTGGAATTACAGGCACCCACCACCACAACTGGCTAACTTTTTTTTTTCTATTTTTGGTAGAGATGGGGTTTCATCATGTTGGCCAGGCTGGTCTTGAACTCCTGACCTCAGGTGATCCACCTGCCAAGGCCTCCCAAAGTGCAGGGATTACAAGCATGAGCCACTGCACCCAGCCTAAACTTTTCATTTTAAATTGCCTGCTTTCTGGCCTCTTTCATCTGTCTTCCCTTCTTTTTCTCTCTAATGGTTCCAACATACCTAGACTTTCAAGTTGACATCTCATTGATGACGTAGGGGCAAAGCTGACACCTTTACTAAAAGCATTTTTTTATAGTCTTGTGATATTTCTCCAGGTTAAGACACTATTACAGGGTACAGTTGCATTGATTTATATACTCCAGGGAAAGTACTTGGGAAGAAAATCCTGAAGGTAGGGCTTTAACAGAAACTAACTAAAAAAAGACAAAAATGCCAGAGTCTGAAACTTACCTTTTCAATCTTTTTTTCTAACTAGCTTTTGTTTTTAAACCTTCCATGCACAGCAAGTCAAATATTCAACTGTAGATTCTAGAAACATTTGTATTTCTTTCCCCACCATCCAAATCCGAGCAGATTTAAGACATTCAATAATGTATACAATCATCTAGCTTCAATTTGCATTTTCTTTACCTCTTTGTGCTGTTGCTTTCTCAGAACAGACAATACTGCTATTTGATTCTATGTTATCTATTCATTTGTTTGATTCAATCAAGTAGAATAAATGAAGACTTTTGAAGGTTAAACTGATTTGCCAAAAATATCAAAGAGAAGCTAACGAAGACAAGTTAGAAACATACATAAAACATAATAAGAATTCTTTAAGGTTTGGCACCAAAGGATTGTAAATAACTTTGGAGTTTTTTTGAACTTGATTTTCTGCTGTGTTGGCCACATCATGTCATACTCTGCACCCCACAGAGTTGATTTGAGATGGAGCCATCCCCAGCTTCAAAGGCAGCTTTGTTCTCTGAGCAGCTCTGCCTTGCACAGAATGGAATGAGAAACCTCCTTTGTTTTTGCATCACAGATTGGCTATTGTTTTTTGTCACAAAGATATGATGCTACAAAGTTACATTCTAGCCATCTTTGTATCCTTGGCTAATCAAGTAACTTAGCTTCTCTGTGCCTCAGTTTTCTTATGTATGTAATGAGAAATTTAGGTTAGTTTCCTGAACAGTCACTCCAAGCTTTGAAAAGACCACATACACTAAATAAATGATACATAAAGTACCTTCCCCAGTGCCTAGAACCTAATAAGTAGTCAATGAATGTTAACTTTTATTATTGTTATTACCACATATACATGAATTGAAGCTTTCATGAAGAAGTTAGAAAAGAATATGTCAACCAAAAGTAGATTTGGATAGTGTTAATAACATCATCAAAAGATAAATTGAAAACTGTCAGATTAATAGACACTTTTTTCTCATGTGCATTTTGAACTATATAATTTTATAAAATAATAGATTTAAAGATATAATTTGAGATACCAGGTTTAAATCCATTTCAATCCAATTGCACTGCCCAAGTGTGTAATTAATTTCTATCTTTCAGTAGCTCATGCAAGGAAATTGTGGGAACTCACTCAGGTGTCCAAAGTATACTTGGATCCAACACAATGTCCTTCAACCAAAATTTTCTCAAAGACTGCTAAACAGGCTGGGCACAGTGGCTCACACCTGTAATCCCAACACTTTGGGAGGCTGAGGCGGGTGGATCACTTGAGGTCAGAAGTTCGAGACCAACCTGGCCAACATAGCAAAACCCCATCTCTACAAAAAATACACACACAAAAAATTAGCTGGGCATGCTGGCAGGAGCCTGTAGCCCCAGCTACTTGGGAGACTGAGGCAGCGGAATCACTTGAACCCAGGAGGTGGAGGTTGCAGTGAGCCAAGATTGCACCACTGCACTCCCGCCTAGGTGACAGAGTGAGACTCCATCTCAAAAAAGGAAAAAAAAAAAAAAAGACTGCTAAACATTGTCAATTAACTCATGCTCATGAACAACTGTACAATATGAGTAAAAAGCATCTCTTTATTTTTTATTTATAAGCTGGATCCTATCATAGAGCCTCTAGGAACATACACACAGATGAAACAGAATTAATTGACTGTCAGATCATTTGTTTCATGATTTATAACCCAACCTGCTGATACTCTAGTATCAATAAGACAAGCGACTTATTAACCAGATAGGGCTTTTGCAAATTCCCCTGCAGGCCAACAAATTTTATACTTTTCCATCAGGAAGAGTAAATCAATTTCAGAATAATTGGGCATTTGAATAAAAAAGAAAAACCAAATTTTTCCTTCTTATTCTCAAATGCAGGATCTCTTAATGGTGGTCCTTTGAAAGTCTCATGACCCAAGAGAGGATGCAAAAAAATAATAATAATTTCTTTAATATCTAGAATCTGCACATTATATGACTTCATGTAGCTAAGTTAATGGTTTGAATTGCACTTAAAAAGTATACTATTGCCCTGAGACGACTTGAGCAATCAAAAGGCAGTTACATCATCTTAGTTTATTTTAGTCCAACTGCAGGTTTGAATAAATACACTCAACAAATACTGATCAAATTCTACTGTGTGCTTGTTGCTATATAGTAATGGCCACAATATGCCAGAGTCTGAGCCTTGAAATGTGGTCTCATTTAATCTTTACATGTCACAAAAGAATAATAATTTTTATTCCTGGGAAACTGAGGCACAGAGAGGTTAAGTAACTTGGCCAAAGTCTCGCTGCACCTGGATGGTAGAGCCATGATTCAAATCCTTGTCTGTCTTCCGACAAAAGTTGCCTGCCTCACCTTTATTCTTAACTACTTCCTCTTTTTATCATGCAATTGGACTAACTCATTGTTTAAAAGATCAGGAGCACTGATGTCTCACAAACATGGTCCAGTTTGATTATAATGTGAACATTTTATAATTCTTAAACTCCTTAAAAACTGGATGTTAAAAGGTATTTATAAAAATACTTAATTTTACTCTTGAGAAAGATATTCACAATCTTATTTTATCTAATATCTTGTCTTCCATGGATGGCTTGTAAGAGTTTAAAAACTAGTCAGATTTTATAAGTTTTAGTAGAGCAACACTAGTATACAGAATACTAGTGACTTTTTTTTTTTTTTTTTTTTTCAGACTTAGTCTCACTCTGTCACCCAGGCTGGAGTGCAGTGGTGCGATCTCGGCTCACTGCAAGCTCCGCCTCCTGGGTTCACACCATTCTCCTGCCTCAGCCTCCCGAGTAGCTGGGACCACAGGCGCCCGCCACCACACCCGGCTAATTTTTTGTATTTTTAGTAGAGACGGTGTTTCACCGTTTTAGCCAGCATGGCCTCTATTTCCTGACCTCGTGATCCGCCTGCCTTGGCCTCCCAAAGTGCTGGGATTACAGGCGTGAGCCACCGGGCTCGGCCGGAAGCAGTGTGACTTTTTAAAAAAAGATATTTGACAAATACCTCTATCATGCTGGGGCTGAGCAAATTTAGGCAACTTACTCTGCCACTCTGAATTTCTCTATTCTTATCTTTATGATTTCTCATATCTGTCCTCCTTCAGCTGTTCAGTCATTCCATGAATATTGGCTTTTTTACTGTTATTAGTTACCTGTGGCTGCCATGATACATTTTCAAAAACTTGATGGCTTAAAACAACACAAATTGCTTCTCTCCCAGTTCTGAAGATTAGAAGTCCAAAATCAAGGTTTCAGTAGGGCCATGCTTCCTTCAGAGGCTGTAGGGGAGATTCTATTCCTAGCCTCGCCCATCCTCTAGTGGCTGCTGCCTTCCTTGGCTTTGGCCGCATACCTCCAGTAACTGCTTCGACTTCCACATTGCCTCCTCTTCTGTTCTGTTTTGTCTCCTTTTCTGTCTCATATAAGGTTACTTTTTATTAGATTTAGAGCCCATCTGGGTAATCCAGGATGATCCCATCTCAAGATCCTTAACTCCATCTAAAAAGATCCTTTTTACAGATAAAATGACATTGACACATTATAGGATGGGAGGGGCTATTCAATCCACTATACCTATTATATTATTGGCCAGGCACTGGTCTTGTGTGCTAGGGCTAGTTTTGGAGAAACAGGCATGATTCCTAAGCTCATGGAGGGCAGTTTAATTACTGTTAACCCTTTGGGAACCATAAAATACTACAAAAATGGAAGTTACTTTTCCTTTAAAATCAATATCTCTATTTCCTTTTCTGCTTTTTATCTCAGTATGCTAACCAGTGAAAAAGTATTGGATGTCATACTAATACTATGCTTCATCTTTAACTGGAATACATGTAAAAAAAAAGCTAATCAATAATAAGGAATAGTCTGGAAATAATTTAAAGAAGCTTTAATCAGAAACAAATGTTGGTGAGGATATTGCCAACTAGAATAAGAATAATGATAATGTGGCATGATTTGACTGGAGATAATTTGTAAACAAATTAAGTTTGGTCCGGTTTAGGTTGCTAGATTAAGATAATATCCCTCCAGATGATGTCACATTACATCATTTTTATAGATTATATTATTTGGGTTGGATTTTTAAGGCTTTTCATTATAATAACCAACCCACCAACCCCCAACACACATACTTAAAAGTTCTAAAAAGAATAATGCCTTGGCTGACAGGCTAGCTATTAACACGGGGAAGAAAACAGTTTTGTTCCTTGATACTAAAAGTTTGGTCCACAGATGAGCATCCTCAGTGCCATCTGGTAGCTTGTTAAATAAGGAGTCTCAGGCAACTCCTAGACCTACCAAACCAGCACGTCCATTTAACAAGATCCCTAGTAAGTAGTAGGCATATTATGCTTTGAGAAATAATTCAGATCCTTTCTAGTTAGTGCAAAAGGTTGAGCCACGGCATTTGGTATTATAGTTCTCAAAAGCTGGATTGTGGGCTTATGTTGATTTATGACAAACATCACCATTGTATGAAGAAATGAGAAAAATAAGTAAGTTTGGGAAGCTAAACTTATTTCATTTAAAGAAATATTTTTTTCTGATATTATGGGTTTTCTACTATTTTTGGTATTAAAATGTCATTTCCTTCATAAAATGATGATAGCAGATGGTCATTATGACATGCATTTGACATTCTGTGTGCAACTGTATGTCACAAATGACATGCCTTTGAGCATGCCTGTGTGTATGTTTGTTTATTTGCAAAATAAATTTGACAAACACCCACAGCATATTTTCTGTTTAAATTAAATCAAATGACCCATCAAAATCCAAAAGTAGTCTGTATAGATGAGCCACTAAAGAGAAAGATGGAGTTAGTAGAGGAGGAGAAAGGAGGGGGTGGGATAGAATATCAGAAACTTTTCTTTACATTTTTGTTTATATTTTTTTCCCTTTATGCTGGACCTCTTTGGAGATGCTACACAGACATGTCTTGGCAAGTCACCAAAATGCCACTAGGCTTGGGAATACTATTTGATAGGCTCTTCATCATGCTAGGAATGTTCACAGAATACGGATACTCTCATGAGCAACTGGGAAAATTTTGAAGTAGTAGACCATGGTGTGGGAACGTATTCTTAAGTCCTAGGATATTCTTAGAGAGGAAATTTTGCTCGTGCATCTTCACCAAATATCGCGTTTTGTGGTTTGAAAACAGAAGTTCCTATTAGAGCTTTATTCTTTGCTTCTGAGGTTACTCCATTTTCGTTATCCTGCATCAATATTAAAATACTAAAAACTTTAAAATGAAAACTACATAAATGTATAAACTTTCTTCCAAAGTATACTTGAAAAGAAATATCAAGGGGAGGTGAAAGGTGAGGAGGTCCTAGAAAATGAATATCATAACATTTATGCATTCTTTGAGTAAAGTAATGACATTTAAGGTTGCTAAATTAATATTTTAATTTTTCTGAAGCAGCTCACTGATTCTAGAGGCAAAGTCCTAAGCTATTTTCATTTTTCTATCAAGCCCATTGTTTCTGATGTAAATGTGTTCCATGCATTCATTAATTAAAGGTTACTCTATGGCAGATTCTTTTCTAATTTACTAAAGATCAGACCTTTTAATCATTAGGACATGCATGTTATTTAGTAAATAAAAAGTGCTTATGGATCAAAGACCAAAAAATTCAAGTTGGGAAAATTATTCTTATGCAGCTTTCTTTACATATAATGTTGCTTACCTTTCTTATAAAATTGGAAGTAAAATAGAAACACATGAGCAAATAAAAATTTGATCTTTCCTAGCCCTTGCATTTTATAATTAATGGTGTGATGGGATTTTAAATGTTAAGGAAACAATAATTTGCCATCAGTGGGAATGGGAGAATTTTGTTTATTAGTTTAGTGTAATTCAATTTGTGAAAATGTGCTTCATTGATCTTTGCAAAAGAACTTTAATTGGAAAGAAATATTGCAATCTATTTGCCACACCAATAAGTCCAAGTCGCTGCAGTTCATTAAGTACTACACCTGCTATTTAACTTTCTAGGCTGAGAAAAATCCTTGATTTAATACACTTAGGGGTGGCCAGCTTGGGAAGTCAAACAACAGCAGTTTAAACTACTTATTTCTCTACTCACCCATGTAGTTAAAATATGTCCTATTTCCCATCTTGAGATAAATATGACATAATACTTGATATGGATATTCCTTTATATAGACATAAATTCTTTCTTTATATATATATATATATATATATATATATATATATTATATTTTAATCACAAGTAATGCAGTGCATGCACACAGAGGTATGCCAGGTCACTCTTTAAAAGCAATCTGAAGCTCAGTGGAGGTAGAGAGATGGGGAGAGCACAGAAGAAAGAACAGGCTTTTTATATTAGGATAAAAATCATAGGACAAATATTAAATATGCAGTATCAACAGCCACCCTCAACAGGATAGGTACCTTTCAGCAAATAATCAAGAAACAGCAGTAGAGAATAAGCAACAAAGTGCAGAATAAATTCCTTTAGATGAAAGAGCTAAAAGCAATGGACTAGAGTGCCCAAGAAAGACTCCATAGCTTTCAGTTTATTTGAAAAAATGAATTCTCACATCAGTGAGTAAACGGATTTGCAGGGATCCTCTGTGTTTAAGTTGGAAACAAAACTAGGGTCATAGGCTTGGTTCCCACAAGGATTAGTCAGTGCCACCATGAAGCAGTCTGGCTACTGGCTGCTGCTTCCCAGTGTGATTGTAAGGTTATGGGGGCATAGCTTATTACCGACTCACCTTCTTCCCTGGAGAAGTAACTATCACTGAGTAATTTTGATTTTTATAAATAATGGCTAGTATTTTTCTGGTGGTAGATGAGTGTGCAGGTTAATTTTTAACCATAATTTAATTATACTTGAAATATGCAAAACTTATAATTTAACTTGTTAGAGCCAAATGTTTCCATCTAAAATATACCCCAACTTTATATAAATTCTATAAGAAAATGTAATTTATTTTTTGGCTACATATTTTGCTTTCAGTTTTCTGATGCATTTTTTTTTTTTTTGCCTAAGGTGAGGCATTTCTGTATGCAAATTAGAAATATAAGATTTGGTATTCTCTATTCCAATTAAGGCAATTTTATCTCTTTAAAAACAATCAATTTATTTAACAACCATAGGTACCATTTTCTTATGAGACTTCAAGATGAGGAAGAATAAAAGATGTGGAATACAGAGGTAAATCAAGTAGCAAGAACACTTGGGGTGGTTTTAAAAATACAACACCTGGTTTTCACCTCAGTCAGACCATTGAAATCAGAATTTAGGGAGGAAATGTTGGTATATTTGAGTGTCTTGAAAAATGTCCTTGGTGATTCTAACTTGCAGCCAGAGATGAGATTCAATGGGAGAGGGGGATCTAAAACAAACAATTTTAAGTCAGTGTGGTAACAGCATGGTTAGAAATATGTCCAAGACAGAGAAAGATGTGGAGGAAAATCCACAAAATTATCTCTTTTCATACAACTATGTTTTCATTTGTTTCAGAAATGCAGGTATAACTTCTGAAACTTAAAAGTCATCAATTAATAAGGAAGACTAAAACAATAATGTATGTACAAAGTATTGTAGAAGCACAAAACAAAGCAGCTAATTCAGGTTGGGGGTACAGAAGGATTTCTCAAGAAAACACAGGTTTAACCTTAAGGACAAGTAGAGTTTTTGGGCAATATACCTATTAATCACTTTGAAACTGTTTTGAATTTTCTTATCAATATTTTATTATTTACAAAATATAGAGTTCATTTGCAGTGTTTATTTGATTTCAGTAATATACCAGTCTAATAAGCACATAATTATAGTGTAGTAAACAAAAGAAATTATGTCCTAGACTTATTGGAATCTAAACTAGTATTTCTGTACACTAAAATAAAAAACTCTGGTCTAAAATAATTAAATGTTACAATTCAAGAAATTCCCTTTTGACTATATAGTAACTTTAAGTAAATTAAAACAATTTGGGGAATAGAGCAGTTGTGGATTAGTAAATAGGGTAGAACCAGAGCCACTGCCTTCAACTGTGTAGGTTGAATGCACACTTTGTGTTCCTGGGCAGAACTGTGCTCACCACAGTGATTTGTAAACCTGAATATTAACATCAGCAAAGAATGCTTGCTTTGCCTTCTGTGCAAATGCCTACTAATATCTTCAGTGGCCAAAATAGTTAAATATTCAATCATCATTTATTCTCATCTATTCATGTCTATTCACGAATTTTGCAAATTCCTTGTTCTCTTTGGCTATATGAAGACATTTTTCCTTCTTTTATCATTGCTTTATTAAACTCTGTGAAATTATTTTAATCATACTCTTGTCAAACAAACCTATTTAAGACTAAGGTGTTCTAATTATTCTTTCTCTGATAGCCATTATCTTATTCTTCTCTTTTTCCTGGGAAGAAAAAGGGAGCACAAAATAGACGAAGTACAGCTTATTGTAGTACTTTCACTGTACTGTATGCCAATCTGTAGGCAATATATTTATACTAATATATCAACATGTTTATGTGATTCTACAAGATGATTAATGGACTTTTTAACAAATACTTCTAACTTTGCCAACCAACATACTTTACATTTATTTTCTTCATTAATTAATTTCATAGTGTTTACTTCACAATACTTATTTCACAATGTTTATTGAGCAACTGCTAAGTACAAGTGATATGGTTAGGCTTTGCGTCCCCGCCTAAATCTCATCTTGAATTGTCATCCACATAATCTTCATGTGTCAAGGGAGAGACCAGGTGGAGGTAATTGAATCCTGGTGACAGTTTCCCCCATGCTGTTCTCCTGATAATGAGTGAGTTCTCTGCAAACAGGGACAATTTGACTTCCTCTTTTCCTAATTGAATACCCTTTATTTCCTTCTCCTGCCTAATTGCCCTGGGCAGAACTTCCAACACTATGTTGAATAGGAATGGTGAGAGAGGGCATCCCTGTCTTGTCCCAGTTTTCAAAGGGAATGCTTCCAGTTTTTGCCCATTCAGTGTGATATTGGCTGTGGATTTGTCATAGATAGCTCTTATTATTTTGAGATACGTCCCATTAGTACCTAATTTATTGAGAGTTTTTAGCATGAAGGGTTGTTGAATTTTATCAAAGGCCTTTTCTGCATCTATTGAGATAATCATGTGGTTTTTGTCTTTGGTTCTCTTTATATGCTGGATTACATTTATTGATTTGCATATGTTGAACCAGCCTTGCATCCCAGGGATGAAGCCCACTTGATCATGGTGGATAAGCTTTTTGATGTGCTGCTGGATTCGGTTTGCCAGTATTTTATTGAGGATTTTTGCATCAATGTTCATCAAGGATATTGGTCTAAAATTCCCTTTTTTGGTTGTGTCTCTGCCAGGCTTTGGTATCAGGATGATGCTGGCCTCATAAAATGAGTTAGGGAGGATTCCCTCTTTTTCTATTGATTGGAATAGTTTCAGAAGGAATGGTACCAGCTCTTCCTTGTACCTCTGGTAGAATTCGGCTGTGAATCCATTTGGTCCTGGACTTTTTTTGGTTGGTAAGCTATTGATTATTGCCACAATTTCAGAGCCTGTTATTGGTCCATTCAGAGATTCAACTTCTTCCTGGTTTAGTCTTGGGAGGGTGTATGTGTCAAGGAATTTATCCATTTCTTCTAGATTTTCTAGTTTATTTGCGTAGAGGTGTTTGTAGTATTCTCTGATGGTAGTTTGTATTTCTGTGGGATCGGTGGTGATATCCCCTTTATCATTTTTTATTGCATCTATTTGATTCTTCTCTCTTTTCTTCTTTATTAATCTTGCTAGTGATCTATCAATTTTGTTGATCTTTTCAAAAAATCAGCTCCTGGATTCATTGATTTTTGAAGGGTGTTTTGTGTCTCTATTTCCTTCAGTTCTGCTCTAATTTTAGTTATTTCTTGCCTTCTTCTAGCTTTTGAATGTGTTTGCTCTTGCTTTTCTAGTTCTTTTAATTGTGATGTTAGGGTGTCAATTTTGGATCTTTCCTGCTTTCTCTTGTGGGCATTTAGTGCTATAAATTTCCCTCTACACACTGCTTTGAATGTGTCCCAGAGATTCTGGTATGTTGTGTCTTGGTTCTCGTTAGTTTCAAAGAACATCTTTATTTCTGCCTTCATTTCGTTATGTACCCAGTAGTCATTCAGGAGCAGGTTGTTCAGTTTCCATGTAGTTGAGCGGTTTTGAGTGAGTTTCTTAATCCTGAGTTCTAGTTTGATTGCACTGTGGTCTGAGAGACAGTTTGTTATAATTTCTGTTCTTTTACATTTGCTGAGGAGTGCTTTACTTCCAACTATGTGGTCCATTTTGGAATAGGTGTGGTGTGGTGCCGAAAAAAATGTATATTCTGTTGATTTTGGGTGGAGAGTTCTGTAGATGTCTATTAGGTCCGCTTGGTACAGAGCTGAGTTCAATTCCTGGGTATCCTTGTTAACTTTCTGTCTCATTGATCTGTCAAATGTTGACAGTGGGGTGTTAAAATCTCCCATTATTGTTGTGTGGGAGTCTAAGTCTCTTTGTAGGTCCCTCAGGACTTGCTTTATGAATCTGGGTGCTCCTGTATTTATTGGGTGTATATATGTTTAGGATAGTTAGCTCTTGTTGAATTTTTCTCTTTACCATTATGTGATGGCCTTCTTTGTCTCTTTTGATCTTTGTTGGTTTAAAGTCTGTTATCAGAGACTAGGATTGCAACCCCTGCCTTTTTTTGTTTTCCATTTGCTTGGTAGATCTTCCTCCATCCCTTTATTTTGAGCCTACGTGTGTCTCTGCACGTGAGATGTGTTTCCTGAATATAGCATACCGAGGGGTCTTGACTCTTTATCCAATTTGCCAGTCTGTGTCTTTTAATTGGAGCATTTAGCCCATTTACATTTAAAGTTAATATTGTTACGTGTGAATTTGGTCCTGTCATTATGATGTTAGCTGGTTATTTAGCTCATTAGTTGATGCAGTTTCTTCCTAGCCTTGATGGTCTTTACATTTTGGCATGTTTTTGCAGTGGCTGGTACTGGTTGTTCCTTTCCATGTTTAGTGCTTCCTTCAGGACCTCTTTTAGGGCAGGCCTGGTGGTGACAAAATCTCTCAGTATTTGCTTGTCTGTAAAATGTTTTATTTCTCCTTCACTCATGAAGCTTAGTTTGGCTGGATATGAAATTCTGGGTTGAAAATTCTTTTCTTTAAGAATGTTGAATATTGACCCACACTCTCTTCTGGCTTGTAGAGTTTCTGCCGAGAGATCTGCTGTTAGTCTGATGGGCTTCCCTTTGTGGGTAACCCGACCTTTCTCTCTGGCTGCCCTTAACATTTTTTCCTTCATTTCAACCTTGGTGAATCTTACAATTATGTGTCTTGGAGTTGCTCTTCTTGAGGAGTATCTTTGTGGTGTTCTCTGTATTTCCTGAATCTGAATGTTGGCCTGCCTTGCTAGATTGGGGCAGTTCTCCTGGATAATATCCTGCAGAGTTTTTTTCCAACTTGGTTCCATTCTCTCCATCACTTTCAGGTACACCAATCAGATGTAGATTTGGTCTTTTCACATAGTCCCATATTTCTTGGAGGCTTTGTTAATTTCTTTTTATTCTTTTCTCTCTAAACTTCCCTTCTCGCTTCATTTCATTCATTTCGTCTTCCATCACTGATTTGCTTTCTTCCAGTTGACTGCACAGGCTCCTGAGGCTTCTGCATTCTTCACATAGTTCTCAAGCCTTGGCTTTCAGCTCCATCAGCTCCTTTAAGGACTTCTCTGCATTGGTTATTCTAGTTATCTATTCGTCTAATTTTTTTTCACAGTTTTTAACTTCTTTGCCATTGGTTTGAATTTCCTCCTGTAGCTCAGAGTAGTTTGATCGTCTAAAGCTGTCTTCTCTCAACTCGTCAAAGTCATTCTCCGTCCAGCTTTGTTCCGTTGCTGGTGAGGAGCTGTGTTCCTTTGGAGGAGGAGAGGTGCTCTGCTTTTTAGAGTTTCCAGTTTTTCTGCTCTGTTTTTTCCCCATCTTTGTGGTTTTATCTACTTTTGATCTTTGATGATGGTGATGTACAGATGGGTTTTTGGTGTGGATGTCCTTTCTGTTTGTTAGTTTTCCTTCTACCAGACAGGACCCTCAGCTGCAGGTCTGTTGGAGTTTGCTAGAGGTCCACTCCAGACCCTGTTTGCCTCGGTATCAGCAGCGGTGGCTGCAGAACAGTGGATATTGGTGAACAGCAAATGCTGCTGCCTGATCGTTCCTCTGGAAGTTTTGTCTCAGAGGAGTACCCGGCCGTGTGAGGTGTCAGTCTGCCTCTACTGGGGGGTGCCTCCCAGTTAGGCTGCTTGGGGGTCAGGGACTCACTTGAAGAGGCAGTCTGCCTGTTCTCAGATCTCCAGCTGCATGCTGGGAGAACCACTACTCTCTTCAAAGCTGTCAGACAGGGACATTTAATTCTGCAGAGGTTACTGCTGTCTTTTTGTTTTTCTGTGCCCTGCCCCCAGAGGTGGAGCCTATAGAGGCAGGCAGGCCTCTTTGAGCTGTCGTGGGCTCCACCCAATTCGAGCTTCCTGGCTGCTTTGTTTACCTAATCAAGCCTGGGCAATGGCAGGTGCCCCTCCCCCAGCCTTACTGCCACCTTGCAATTTGATCTCAGACTGCTGTGCTAGCAATCAGTGAGACTCCTTGGGCGTAGGACCCTCCGAGCCAGGTGCAGGATATAATCTCCTGGTGTGCCCTTTTTAAGCCTGTTGGAAAAGCGCAGTATTAGGGTGGGAGTGACCCAATTTTCAAGGTGCCATCTGTCACCCCTTTCTTTGACTAGGAAAGGGAACTCCCTGACCCCTTGTGCTTCTCGAGTGAGGCAATGCCTCACCCTGCTTCGGCTTGTGCATGGTGCGCTGCACCCAATGAGTGAGTTCTCAAGAGATCTGATGGTTTTATAAGAGGCTCTTCCCCCTTTGCATAGCACTTCTCCTTCCTACTGCACTGTGAAGAAGGTGCCTTGCTTCCCCTTTGCCTTCTGCCATGATTGTAAGTTTCCTGAGGCCTCCCAGCCATGCTGAACTGTGAGTCAGTTAAACCTCTTTTGTAAATTACAGTCTTGTGCAGTTTTTTATAGCAGTATGAAAATGGACTAATATAACCAGGATATATGCTTGGGGCTTATAAGAATATGGTTCATAAAGGAGGAATGTAGACAAACAGGCAATTAAATAGTGTAGTACATGCTATGTGAAGAAAGCCTAGAGTACCATGGGAGCAAGGGAGGCCCTTACCCCATATGTAGGAGTACAAGGAGTTCTGGAAGGAAGTAACTGAGCTAAAAGCTTCGAAAGAGCAGGACTGTGACACATAAAGGTAAAAGCGGAGTAAACATTTCCAGGCAAAGGTGGCTACCTATAAATAAGGACCCAAAGAAAAGAGCATGGCATTGAGAAATCAGAAGAGTCACTGTGGCTAGACAGAAGAATTTAAGGTTAGCGATAAGCTGAAGTAGCAAGGGATGAAGCTGGACCGTTTGGTAGGGGCTAGAACACAGAGGGGTCTGGAAAATGAGTATTAGCTTACTGAAATTCACAGAACGATTTCACCTGAGCTTGTATCCTGTGTGTAATTTTGTCACATTAGAGATGGTGCTAGAGTAGCATTTTAAGATGTGAGGCAATAGAGAAATGCTCTATGCTATAGATGAAGGCAGCTATTTGAAAAGCATATCCTGAAAAATGCTTGACAAAATTAATTTTCATTGTTAATTTACCACTGCAGTATCATAGTATCAGAGACATATCGATAGCAACTAAATGACAAATCAAGCTCCTATTTCTTCAATAATATTAATGAGCATATATTGTGTTCCAGGCATTGTAGGAGATATTCTGGGGTTACAAATATGAGATGTGAGGAAGAGAAGAATGCCATCTTTTTCTTCAAGAAAATATTGCGGTCAGGAAAACAAAACCACTGATGCTCCTTTAAAAAAAAATCTTCATTTCTGTCATTGTCTCTGTCACCCAGCCTTGGCCACTAGAGTCAACTTCTACCATGACTTTCATCTAGATTACCATAGATAGTCCTCCATTAATTTCTATTATAGTTTTTTTTTTTTTTCCCCAATGGATCTTTCTGCCCCAGTTATTTCCCTGGTTTGGGATTTTATCACTTCTTTATTTTATTCTTCCCTAGTCTCTTCTCTTCTGCTCTTCTCTCTCATACAGCCCAACCACATTAATGTCACTGAAACCCTGGTTTCATTCTTTCCCAACTCTGTACATACCTCCTCCTCTGCGTCTCTTAGTGCATTATATAGAATACAAATAATTTGGCCTAACACTAGGAAACCTTTCAGAATCTAAACACAACCCGACCTTTCAGATCTTTTCTACACTTCTTGTGTGTGTGTGTATGTGATGTGTGTGTGTGCAAGTTTATTAGGAAAGGAAAGAATAAAGAATGGCTACTCCATAGGTAGAGCAGTCCTTTTCTCCACTTCTTTGAAACATAAGTGAGGAGAAGAAGGGGGTTCTAAGCCTGAACACATTTTCAAAACTGGCATTGTTTCACTAGTTCATTAAGGTAATATGTCCTGAGAAGGGTTTCTAGCAGCATAATGAGAAAACTTTAGAAGAAATAATGTAAAAAGTAAGATGTTTATAAAAGAAAACTGGAAAAGGGTGGCATCTTTTAGTTGCTCATAACTTATCTAGATCCTCACTCCAGGCTTGCCTCTCCTTCAGCTCAGGTTCTGGCAACACCTCTGTCAGGAACTGTCGGCTAGAGCCAAGTTAGTCTACTCCGTGTGTTTTGAAGACAAGGTGCCTGTTGTTACCTCGGCTTGCCCACTTGCAACCTTACCCTACTACCCTGTTGCTTAGGCCTGGTCTAAATTTTGAAGCACTATAAAGCCTGACTGTTAAAGAGTCTACTCTCTGGGCTGGGCACAGTGGCTTATGCCTGTAATCCCAGCACTTTGGGAGGTCAAGGCGGGTGGATCACTTGAGGCCAGGAGTTCAAGACCAGCCTGGCCAACATGGTGAGACCCCGTCTCTCTACTAAAAATTAGCCAGGCATGGTGGTGTGCACCTGTAATCCTAGCTACTTGGGAGGCTGAGTCAGGAGAATTGCTTGAATCCAGGAGGCAGAGGTTGCAGTGAGCTGAGATCGCACCACTGCACTCCAGCCTGGGCAACAGAGCAAGACCCTGTCTCAAAAAAAAAAAAAAAAAAAAAGAGTCCACTCTCGCTCTTTTATTCAAGTACATCTGGGAAAGGGGCTGGGGTGAGTAAATCAGATCTTCCACTACTGCTTATGTTAAAAGTCTTGTTCTCTAACATTTGCTGGGTTTCCTGCTTCTGTGAGTAGAATAATGATTCTTCCAAGTATTGCATATCAGTCATAATTGGCACAGAAGTGCATATTCCCAGGTGCCATGTTATTGCATGCAACAGATGCTTCCAGATTTGGCCACCAGAAGTAGTAACTTGTTAGATGCTGATGAATCCAGGATCCTGATATCTTACATCATAACTATCTTTAAAAAGAATCATGTTTCTAGTAATTAAGAAATATAGCACAATTATATGAATCAATCACCATCCTTACTCACACACATCCTAATTCTTTTTTGCCAACAGAATTCTGATTTTGTCAGGATACTTTGAAGGCTTTCTGCTTCACAAGAATGTTGATTACTCTAAACAAATTGTGGTAATTCCATTTTCTAGACTGCGAATGGCTATGGCAGGGACATGTGATGCAATTCTGACTAATGAGCTTTAATATACTGGAGAAGGTGACTGGGACAATTTTCCTCAACTCTGAGAAAAGGGACACAGGCAGGGATTAGCCACTTTTTCCCCTGCCCATGGTTGTGTCTAATGCCTGGGAATACAGTGGCATCAGGAAAGCAAAGCTGATACAATCACAGAGAACCAGAACCCTGACATTGTTAAACTGATGAATTAACTAACTCTGGACTTCCACCACCTCTGGCCTATTGTTTTGTGAACTAATAAAGCTTCCATTTTTTACATTATTTTTAGCAGTAATTACTAGTATATTTGTAGTCTAAAGCATCCAAAGTATTCTAGAAATTTATTAACATGGGTTCAGGAATCTTAAGGGTCTTAAGTGACTGACAGGCATCTCTCTAAAATGTGAGAATGATCCAAGGTTGTGCTCACTCCATTTGGGAGACCGATGTTTCAGTTCACATTTTTGATATTTTAATGTAGTCTGTTTTCAATGGAGTATGTGCTCAAATTATTTTTATGTTAATGTTAATGACTCGGACTTCGTGGCAGTAAAATGAAGTGGAAAGAGCATTAGGCCGGAAGTCAGAAGACTTAAATTCTTGGCCTTATGTTGACACAGAGTCTCTGTGTGACCTTGGTCAGAAAACTGAACACTCTTGGATGTGGTTTTCTCAACTGTGAAATCAGGAGTTGATACTTGATTATCTCTAATGGGGTTCTGGTTCTAATTTTCTAGAGCCCAAACATACCTGCAATTTGCATTCAGGAATCAGCAGCAGGCACAACAACCTGGGATGTTTCTAACAAGGGGATGTTACATTTTGTGTTGCATTATCAGCCCAAGCCCATAGCATGAAGTTTTGCTGCTAGTCCAATAATTAGAGCTTTCTTATTAACTTATTTGGATCACAGTGCTAAGGGCCTAGGGTCTGGCAAAATTAGGCCCATTGATGATTTAGTGGAGAGCTGGATACAGCAGATGTGGCTGTAGATGTATAGAATCCATGAGAATGGCCAAGATGGGGGCAGTATATCAGCTGCTTGTTAAGTTAGTGGGTCGGGGTGAGAATATGAGGATTTATATTATTTAACATTGATAGAATCTTGAGACAAAATATCCTAGATAAAAAATTGAAGAAAACTATGCTTATTTATTTAAGATTGAGTATCTAAAAATTTGGATTAGAGCTATAGAATTTAATATAGAAAATATTTTCTATAAAAGTTATTTTATTCAAATCTCAGAGCCTGAAAATGTGGGTATAGGGAAAGGAGATTTCTTCACAGTTACCATCTACAACTTTCATTGCTGGTCCTTATAAAAAGAGCCCCAAATAAGGTGCTAGCAATGTTGCAGGCAAGAGTAAAAACTGCTCATTATTGACCAATAGCATTACAAGCAAGGGGCTGTGTCCATAAATAAAAATGAGGATTCATATGCAGCTTACCTGCTGATGAGGCTAAGAAAGTTTCTTGTTCAGCAGCCCATAAACGATCTGGGATGTCCTCCCATCTCAGTTAAATTGCCTCTTATGGTATCTCTAACACTGGCTGCATTTGTTAATGGGATTAGTGCTGTGTTGCATTTCTAGTACAGTGTTTTCCTTTATTGCAACTCTGCACAATAGGCTACCTACAGAGGCACTTACTTATTAAGACACTTGAGGTTCATAAATTGCAAAGAAAAGCTAAAAAAAAAAAACAACAACAAAAAGTAAAAGGTCAAAGGGAACCTGGTCACCACGGTGACCAAGGCTCCTGTAATACAGAACCAAAGAAGTTGTTATCCAGAAGACCGAAAAATCAGTACAATCACCTCTTCTCTATTACTCCTTCATGAACAAAAGAAGCTAGGGCAGATCAATGACAGGATATTCTCAAATCTCATTTTATTTACTGCCGTCACTGGATTAAAAGCTAGAGGTCTGCACTACTTTAAAACGTGTATTTCTATTTTAAATTAAATCTAAACACCCCAAACCAATCAGGGAAATACTTACGCATAATTTGGTAAAAAGAAAAATAAGGACCAGGTGCAGTGGCTCATGCTTGTAATCTCAACACTTTGGGAGGCCAAAGTGAAGGGATTGCTTGAGCCTAGGAGTTTGAAACTAGCCTGGGCAATGTAGTGAGATCCCATCTCTATAAAAAAATTAAAAATTAGCCAGGCATGGTGGCTCACGCCTGTAGTCCCAGACACTCAGAGTATTGAGGTGGGAAGATCAACTGAGCCTGGCAGTTTGAGGCTGCAGGGAGCTGTTGTTGTGCCACTGCACTCCAGCTTGAGTGACAGAGCTTGCAAGACCTTGTTTCAAGACAAATAAATAAATAAATAAATAAATAAATAAATAAATTAATTAATTAATTCACCTGAAGCTAACTGAATTCTTTCCTTAGATAACCTCATATTCAAGATGAAATATCTCATGCTTTTTCTTCCATCTGAATGCCAACACAGAACCTTTTAAATATTATAAGTGGAGATTATAAGGGAACCAACAGTAGCAAACATATTTAAATCAGTTCAATACATTTAGAAATAACACTATTTATAAATTTGACAGTAGCCCTGGTTTTGAGAAATGTTGTTAACAGATGGAGGAAATAGGTGGTATGGGGCTATATTCTTTGGTGTCACTCAAGATGACACTGCAGTCTTCCCGTTCCCTGACTGCTCCACCCCTCATGCACCCTGCCCCTGTGCTGATGCTTGCCTCAGTTAGCTGTTAATTCCTCTCTTGCTATTGAAAAACAGTGAAACAAAATAAATGAAACCAGGAATGGTGACTAGGATGTGATGGGCTTGGAAGTGTTCATCCGTGCAATTATTTCATTAGAATTCTCTCATATTTTTCCAATTCCTTCTTTTTTTTTAAATACAGTATTATATTGGTTTAACCTTCTCCACTATTCATCAGGCTGAATGCAGTAGCTACTTTCTTGCTTCACAGCATTCATTTTTTATTCTTTCCTCATGCATGAGTTACTCTTGTAGTGTTTTTAAAAGAGCTTTCATTATAGTACCTTTCACCCAACTATTTCTCTGGATGTTCAAGAATGTCTTCCATAATGTGAACCCATTCAACCTAGCTACTATTTTTTTTTAACATTTCCAACTTATTATACCATGTGCATCCCCTAACTTAATTAAGTACTTCTTTGGGTCTCCTGCCCATGCCTTTGTTAAGCTGTTCCACTTTATTGGAATATCCTCTTTTCTTACCTCCATTTATCCTAAAAGCAGTCATTCCAAATTCAACAAGGTATTTGAGAAGATGTTAAGTAACTTTCCTAAGGTTTCTCTAGTGAGTGATAAGGGTGGGATTCAAACCCACAGAGACTGACTGTAGGGTCTTTGATCCTATTGCTGAATAAATACCAAAACTAAAAATTCAAAATGAGACTTCATGATGTCATTCATGTTTTAGAACTTGGAAACAAGATTAAAGTTAGCACTTAGTGTAAACCTGGGGTTTCCCAAAGCACTTTTAGAAATCCTGTATAAGTAAATGTAACTTAATATTTGTGCTAATTGTCATCCATAAGTTTTAACACTAGGCAGCTACAACCATATTTACATAAATGGAACTAACTTATGAAAAGATATGTTAAATATGTGAAAAATGATATTCATGGGATAGTAATAATTCCATTTCTAAGAAAGTATAACTCAAGGCAAAATTAAAATTATTTATTTTCAGAAGCAACTGACCACGTGCATGCTGATTTTCAATTCATCTAGTTTGCAGTAACAATGCAATGTTAGTCACTGAAGCACAGAAAAATTGGAAATAAATACCAAATTATTAGGGCTAGATACAAATACAATGCTGCCAGTTGACAAATCAATAATGCTACTATTAAGTAGATTTAATTGGAATAATTACCAGTGCATAATCATATATTTTGAATTAGCAATAATCTCTTTAGAATACTTAGGAATCATTTCAGGCAGCTAATAAAGATATGAGCCATTGTTTAGTTGTATAGAAGAAAAAAAGCAGTAAAAATTAAAAACAAAAGAATAAAACATTAAATGTTATGTGGCCATTCACTGCTGATGGTCATTATCCTGACTGTGGCATTTAGATCTGCTTGTTCATTTCAGGAATTTTATTTTGGAAATAAAACCAAAGAACTTGGAGAAGAATATGGATAGAAGAATTTGAAAGAGATCATGTGAAAAAAGAGAAAAATACAAAAATTATTTTATTTGTAGAAATACTTTAAAACAGTGAATGTTAATTAGCAGGAATTACAAAAACTTTTCAAACTAGATAATATTTATGCAATTCTTACTATGTGCCAAGGCAGTACACTGACCTATTTAAGCCTTACAATAAGGTATAATGTTTGCATGTTTTTGTCCTAATTTTACTAAAAATGAAATGGCAGTTTAGATAAATGTTCCCAAACATATCTTATCAACATTCTAGAATAAAATGAAAGTAATCAAATCCTTGGGAGCACTCTGACACATGTAAATTAAAGATCTAGGGAAAAGAAAGTCCTTAAAATTAATGAAAAGTAATGTAACTTCACAAAGGTCCTTTCAGGAATGCACATAGTTTGGTAGATAGTAGTATTATTAGTTGGAATAATTAGTATATATTGCAGCATTGACAAATATTTATGGTGATTTTCATATTCTTAAAGATGGCACTTAGGTAAATCATAATTTCAATTTCACTAAAGTAAATGTTTGATTTGACTTACCTCTTTTTTTAAGGTATTTTGTTTACTGAAAATAATTTATCTATAGTTAAGTTGTTTAAAATTATGTAATGAAATATTTGCAGGTAGCTTTGTTGGTTTTCTTCCTGTCATTTTTTTAATGCTAAGTGAATTTTTGTTTTTTTAGCTTTTAATGAAAAAAGAAGTTGTTTCCATTTTCCACTTCATTTTGACAGTGATAACCCTAACTTGAATGCTTTGTCAGCAGATCTCTCGCAATAGAAAGGAGCTTAGATTATCTGCTTCAAAAAAAGCAAGAAATGGAAAGTCCATTCAGAAATAGAGTACTAATTATATTACACTGTATGAGACTTTTTGCTTAGAATATCTAAATGATACTTCAGAAAAGTAATTATAAATCACTGTTGTATTCTAAGGATAGACTCCTGCAAAAGCCAAAAAATAACCCAATGCCTTGTGCTCCCCATGCATAAGGTGATAAAAGATTATTAGTGTGAATGATCAACTTGCCATAAATCCAATCAACACAGCTCAGCAGGTTAGGGCACATGGAGGTCAATACATTGGTTTCTGTTTGTGAGAAGTGAGCATTTAGAGGATGATTAATCTGCTCTGGAATGTGCTAGACCTATACTAAATAATATACCAAGAACCCTATACACACAGCTCAAAGTCAGGTCCATGTACACCTTATGAGCAAATTTACTCAGGATGAAAATTATTTTCTCCATAGCTATTGATGTTCAAATGATAAAAAGGATATAATGAGTTATCTTTACTCTGCATGAAACTAAAGTATACTTTGGTGCAGCAGGTACATTTACCGAGTGGTATTCAAGTACATAAACTGAGAGATAATACTTCTCTAAAAATTACTAACTCACCCTGGGAGGGTTTTTCTTTTGTTTTTAATTTGGAAGACTCTGATATATAATTTTCAGTTTGAATTTAGAAGATTTATCATAACTGTTAAAAGATATGATTCGCATCATTAAACACGATCATTTTCATCACAAAGGAAATGATTCACACACTAAAACCCATGTAAAATATTTTTTCTTTGAATAATTCCTCTTATTAGTGTGGAGATACTTTTATGCTTATAAATTTACAGTTTTTCATTTTTAAATATATACTGTCAGTATTAACACATTTCATTTGATAAAGGTTTTTATTTTATTACTTCTAATAAAAAAAGAGTGAGGGTGGGATCCACATCACTGACTCTAAGTATGCTATGTAGAGTGGTGCATATATTTCAGCCACAAAAGAGAGAGATTATCATTATTTCCTGGAGGAAATCACATTTTAAACTTAACTAACTAAAGGAAAACATTTAGAAAGTAAATTAGTTTTTTTCCCCAGACAGTTGACTAGAGATGTTGGATGCCATTTCTCCTCAGAAAAAAGATCAAATTTGCAGGTGAATAATCATAACCCAAGTGGAACTGAGGAAAGTGTGCTGAAACCTGTTGGAGAACCCGTATGAAGAAGTTGGGATGCGGAAAAGGAAGGCAGCCAGAATCTGGCAGAGATTGACCCCAGAGAAACTTAGAGTCCTGACAAAAGGTCACCATAGGGGGATCTCTTGCTCCTCTCGCCTGTGTGACAGACTACTAACAGCCAAACTGTCGGGGTGCCCCTATCAATCAACCCAGAGCAATGCTGTTTGTTGGTGGCAATTTGGGAACTTCCAGCAGGCACAGCACCAGGCAGCCATTTCCTCCACGTGTGCTCACACTCACACCAAACTCAGACTCAGGTGGCAGGGACCACACTGTTTGTGCATCTGTTATGGGTCATTAACCTACCCAGGGAACCTCAAAACCCACTGTGACTTTGGCAACTACAGAGGTCCACCAGGTCCCTGGGGAGCTGTGGGATTCCCTAGAGGTATAGTCCTTGGAGTGTGCCGACCCTAGAGAGGGGGGGAGTGCAGACTGCCAAAGCGCTCCTCGGAACAGAGGAAATGCAGGTACAGTGCTGATCTCCAAAGGGGGCACTGTTCTGCCCTAGTGGATAGGTGGCACCAGTGGCCAAAAATGGATCTCCCACTGCCCTGTACACTGCTGCAGAGGTAGCCAAGGCCTTTCCTGTTGGAGGTTGCCGTAAGTGTCCTCCTTCCAGCATTATTTGGAATAGCTGTGCCCTCAGTGAAGGTGTGCCCACTGCTTAGGCTTGTACAAAGAACGGGGCCCATTTCTGCCTTTCTGCACAGAGTGGCAGCATCACTGCAAAACAGTGTGGACCAACTGCGGAGTCGTCTGTTTGGTGTTGGGGGAAGAGGTTCTGCTCCAAGGTCATTTCAGCAGTAGCCACCAGACAGGCATTTCTCACAGACCTAAGTTGCATTGTGGCCTCTAGATAAAGGACAGTGACTATCTGAACTGAAGGCCATGAACCCTGAGATAGGGGCATGATATGGAAGTGGATCATATTCCTGACTTCCCAGGATGGGGAGCTGGTGCAGCCCCCTCTTTATCACCCTGGAAACCTCAGTGCATCCCACCACAAACTCCCTCCATGAGCTTCATTAGGGCAGGTGCTTCCACTCATCATCTCAGTATCCAAAGGGAAACTGGCTCTGGCACCACCTACTGGAGACAAAACTTCACCAAAAAACAAAACAAAGCAAAACAAAACAAAAGGTGGCTGACAGAAGGACACAGTGCTAGGGAGGACATCAGCTACCTGAGATCCCTGTATTCCTGGCCTCATAGAAGAGAGTGAGTTGGCTCATATGCCCAATGTATAGCTACAACAAGCAGAATTTGAGAAAGCCACCACACAAAAGCTATCTATAACCAATGAACTCATGCAGAGCCTCAGTTGTCTAAAAGCACCCAGAAGCCAAATGATCATACAAAATATGTACTACAGTCACACCTTCAAGGGAGGAAAAAATAAAGTCCCTTGCAAACAATAGCAATTTCAAAAAAAAGAAAGAAAATGACGGTTTCTTTAGAAGAGAAGGAATCACCTCAATAACTCCAGCAGTGTAAAAAGAGTGCTTTGACACCTCCAAAAGATCACACTACTTCTATGGCAATGGATCCTCAATAGAATGAAAATTTGAAAATGACAGATAAAAAATTAGAAATATAGACTATAAGGAAGCTCAATGAGATCCAAGAGAAAGTTGAATATCAACAAAAAATAAACCAGCCAACATCACCTCCAGTGCAACAGCACAAACAGTCTCCAGCAGGACACCCCACAACCCGCTGTCCCAGCTGCTGCCTTGCGTCTACCACTGTGGTGAATGCTCTCAGGGAGGCAGGCACGCCTGCATCCACTAGCACTTTGCTGCAGCTGCCACACTTTGGTTCCCCCAGCAAAGTGAACTCCAAACGTCAAGGAGCCAGAGAACAAAGTTGGGGCCCAATAGAAGTCCCCCAGAATTATAGTACACAGTCCAAAGCTTGGGAGCTGAGTGTTGGCCCCATAAAATCTCCCAGAAATGAAGCTAGTCAGCTGGTCCACCTTATAACACAATCAAACCCTCAAGTTCATCAAATAGGATAAAAGAAGAAAAAAAACCTATCCAAAGGTCAGCAACCTCAAAGATTGAAGGTAGATAGGCCCACAAACATGAGAAAGAATCAGCACAAGAATACTAAAAACTCAAAAAGCCAGAGTACCTTCTTTTCTCCAAATGATTGCATCACCTCTTCAGAGAGGGTTTAAAGCCAGGCTGAGGCTGAGATGGCTGAAACGACGACAGAAGTAGAATTTAGAATTTGAATGGAAAGGAAGTACACTGAGCTATAGGAGTACATTGTAACCCAATGCAAGGAAGCTAAAAATAATGATAAAACATTACGGGAGATGACAGACAAAATGACCAGTATAGAGAAGAACATTGCCACCCTGACAGAGCTAAAAAACAAGAATTTCGTAATGCAATTACAAGTATTAATAGCAGAATAGGCCAAGTGGAGAAAAGAATCTCAAAGCTTGAAGCCTGGCCTTCTTAAATAAGACAGGCAGAGAAGACTAGAGAAAAAAAGAATGAAAAGGAATAAACAAAACCTCCGAGACATATGGGATTATGTAAATAGACCAAATGTACAATGTCTTGGTGTACCTGAAAGAGATGGGGAGAATGAAACCAATTGGGAAAACATATTTCAGGATATCATCCATGAGAACTTCTTCAACCTAGCTAGACAGGGCAACATTTAAATTCAGGAAATGCAGAGAACCTCAGTAAGACACTTCACAAGAGGATCATCCCCAAGACACATAATCTTCATATGCTCCAAAGTCAAAATAAAAAAACAAATGTTAAAGGCAGCTGGAGGGAAATTCCACATAACCTAAAAAAAGGGAAGCCCCAGACTAATAATGGACATCTCAGCTGAAACTCTACAAGCCAGAAGAGAATGGGGGCCAATATTCAACATTCTTAAAAAAAAAAAAGAAATTCCAAACCAGAATTTTATATCTGGCCAAACTAAGCTTCATAAGCAAAGGAGAAATAACATCCTTTTCAGACAAGCAAATGCTGAGGGAATTGTTACCACCAAACCTGCCCTACAAGAGCACCTAAAGGAAGCATTAAAGATGGATAGAAAAGATTGTTACCAGCTACTACAAATACACACTTAAGTACACAGACCAGTGACACTATAAAGCAACTACATAAACAAGTCTGCAAAATAATCAGCTGACACCATAATGAGAGTCAAATCCACACATACCAATACTAACCTTAAATGTAAATGGACTAAATGCCCCAATTAAAAAACATAGAGTGGCAAGCTGGATAAAGAGCCAAGACCCAATGGTATTCTGTCTTCAATAGACCCATCTCACATGCAATGACCCAAATAGGCTCAAAATAAAGGGATAGAGAAAGACCTACCAAGCAAGTGGAAAACAGACAAAAGGAGGAGTTGCAATCCTAATTTTAGACAAAACAGACTTTAAACCAACAAAGATCAAAAAGGACACAGAAGGGCATTACATAATGGTAAAGGGTTAAACTCAACAAGAAGAGCTAACTATCCTAAATATGTATGCACCCAACACAGGAGGACCCAGATTCATAAAGCACGCTCTTAGGGACCTTCAAAGAGATACAGACTCCCATACAGTAATAGTGGGAGACATCAACACCCCATTGATGATATTAGACAGATAATTGAGACAGAAAATTAACAAAGATATTCAGGACCTGAACTCAGCACTGGATCAAATGTACCTGATAGATATCTACATAACTCTCCACACAGAAACAACAGATATACATTCTTTTCATTGCAACATGGCACATATTGTAAAATACATAATTGGAAGTAAAACAATCCTCAGAAAATGCAAAAGAACAGTAATCATAGCAACCACTCTCTCAGACCATAGCACAATCAAATTAGAAATCAAGATTAAGAAATTTGCTCAAAAAACATACAATTACATGGAAATTGAATAACCTGCTCCTATATGATTTTTGGGTAAATAATGAAATTAAGGTAGAAGTCAAGAAGTTATTTGAGACTAATGAGAACAAAGATACAACATATCAGGATCTCTGGGACACAGCTAAGGCAGTGTTAAGAGGGAAATTTATAGCAGTAAATGCCCACATCAAAAAGTTAGAAAGATCTCAGGTTAACAACCTGACATCACAACTACAAGAACTAGAGAACCAAGGGCAAACAAATCCTATAGCTAGCAGAAGACAAGAAAGAACCAGAATCAGAGCTGAACTGAAGGAGATTAAGACATGAAAAACCATGCAAAAGATCAATGAACCAGGAGCTGTTTTTTTTTGGAAAAAATTAATAAAATAGATAGACTGCTAGCTAGACTAATAAAGATGAAAAGAGATAAGATCAAATAATCACAATCAGAAACAAAAAAGGGGAATATTACCATTGACCCCACAGAAATACAAACAAACGTCAGAGAACATTATGAACACCTCTGTGCATATAAACTAGAAAATGTAGAAGAAATGGATAAATTCCTGGACATATATACCTCTTCCCAAGACTGAACCAGGAAGAAACTGAATCCCTGAACAGACAAATAATGAGCTCTGACATCAAGGCAACAATAAATAACCTACTAACCAAAAAAAATCCCAGAACTAGACGGATTCACAGCTAAATTCTACCAGATGTACAAAGAAGAGCTAGTGCCATTCCTACTGAAACCACTCCAATAAACTGAGGGGAGGGACTCCTCCCTAATTCATTCTATGAGGCCACCATCATCCTGATCCCAAAGCCTGTCTGGGATACAATAACAAAAAAACAAAACAAAACAAAAGAAAAAAAAAAACTTCAGGCCAATATCCCTGATGAATATTGATACAAAAATCCTAAACAAATACTGGCAATCTAGCAGCACATCAGAAAGTTTGTCCACCAAGATCAAGTCAGCATTATCCCTGCGATGCATGCAAGTTCAACACACACATATTTAAAAACTGTGATTTATCACATAAACAGAACTAAAGACAAAAACTCGATTATCTCAATAGATGCAGAAAGGGCTTTCAATAAAATTCAACATCCGTCCATGCCAAAAACTCTCCAATAAACGAGGTACTGAAGACACATACCTCAAAATAATAAAATCCATCTATTACACACCCACAGCCAACATCATACTGAATGAGCAAAAGCTGGAAGCATTCCTTGTGAAAACTGGCACAATATAAGGATGCCCTCTCTCACCATGCCTATTCAACATAGTATTGGAAGTTCTGGCCAGGGCAGTCAGGCAAGAGAAAGAAATAAAGGCATCCAAATAGGAAGAGGGGAAGTCAAATTATCTCTATTTGCAGACAGCATGATTCTATATCTAGAAAATCCCAGAGTCTCAGTCCCAAAGCTTCTTTGACAAGTAAACAACTTCAGCAAAGTCTCAGGATGCCCAATCAATGTGCAAAATTCACTAGCATTCCAATACAGCAAGAACAGTCAAAGAAAGAGCCAAATCAGGAACAAACTCCCATTCACAATTGCCACAAAATGAATAAAATACCTAGGAATACAGCTAATTAGGGAGGTGAAAGATCTTTATATGAAGAACTACAAAACACTGCTCTAAGAAATCAGAGATGACACAAATTGAAAAACATTCCATGATCATGGATAGAAAGAATCAATATCATTAAAATGGTCATACTGACTAAAGCAATTCATAAATTAAATGCTATTCCTAATACATTCTTCAAAGAACTAGAAAAAAAACTATTTTAAAATTCAGATAGAACCGAAAAAGGGCCCAAATTGACAAGGCAATCCAAAGCAAAAAGAACAAAGCTGGAGGCATCATGCTACCAGACTTCAGACTATACTTCAGGGCTACAGTAACCAAAATAGCATGGTTCTGGTAAAAGAACAGACAGAGCAATGGAATAGAATCAAGAACCAAAAAATAAGACTGAACAGCTACAACTCTCTGATCTTTGACAAACATGACAAAAACAAGCAATAAGGAAAAATTCCCTATTCAATAAATGGTGCTAGGATAACTGGTGAGGCATATGCAGAAGATTGAAACTGAATCCTTTCCTTATACTATATACAAAAAATTAATTCAAGATACATTAAAGACTTACTTAAATGTAAAACCCAAAACTATAAAATCCAAGGAAGAGAGCCTAGGCAATACCATTAAGGACATAGGCACCGGCAAAGATTTCATGATGAAGACAACAAAAGCAATTGCAACAAAATGGAAAAGTTGACAAATGGGATCTAATTAAAGTAAAGAGCTTCTGCACAGCCAAAGAAAATTATCAACAAAGATAACAGAAAACCTACAGAATGGGAGAAAATTTTTGCAAACTACACATCTGACAAAGGTCTAATAACAAGAGTCTACAAGAAACTTAAATTTACAGGCAAGAAACAAAGAACTCCATTAAAAAGTGGGCAATGGATATGAACAGGCACTTTTCAAAAGAAAACATACATGCAGCTAATGAACATATGAAAAAAAGCTTGACATCACTGATCATTAGATAAATGCAAATCAAATCCACAATGAGATACCATCTCACACCAGTCAGAATGGCTACAATTAAAAAGTCAAATAATAACAGATTCTGGTGAGGTTGTGGAGAGAAAGGAACACTTACTCATGGTGGATGGGAGTGTAAAACAGTTCAGCCATTGTGGAAGACAGTGTGGTGATTCCTCAAAGACTTAAAGAAATACCATTTGACCAAGCAATACCATTACTGAGTATATACCCAAAGGAACAGAAATCATTCTGTTATAAAGACACATGCACGTGTATGTTCATTGCAGCACTACTCACATTAGCAAAGACATGGCATCAACCTAAATGCCCATGAATGATAAACTGGATAAAGAAAATGTGGTACATATATACCATGGAATACTATGTAGCCATAACATGCCGAGACCAGCTCGGTCGGGGAGACCCTAACCCAGTGGCACTAGAGGAATTAAAGACACACACACAGAAAGATAGAGGTGTGAATTGGGAAATCAGGAGTCTCACAGCCTTCAGAGCTGAGAGCCCTGAACAGAAATTTACCCATGCATTTATTAACAGCAAGCCAGTCATTAGCATTGTTTCTATAGATATTAGATTAACTAAAAGTATCCCTTATGGGAAAGGAAGAGATGGGCCGAAATAAAGGGATGGGTTGGGCTAGTTATCTGCAGCAGGAGCATGTCCTTAAGGCACAGATCTCTCATGCTATTGTTTGTGGTTTAAGAACGCCTTTAAGCAGTTATCTGCTCTGGTGGGCCAGGTGTTCCTTGCCCTCATTCCGGTAAACCCACAACCTTCCAGTGTGGGCATTATGGCCATCAGGAACATGTCACAGTGCTGCAGATATTTTGTTTATGGCCACTTTTGGGGCCAGTTTATGGCCAGATTTTGGGGGGCCTGTTCCCAACAATAACAAAGAACAAGATTATGTCCTTTACAGGGATATGTATTGAGCTGGAGGTCATTATCTTTAGAAAACTAACAAACACAGGAACAGAAAACCAAATACCACATGTTCTCACTTATAAGTGGGAGCTACATTGTGAGAACACATGGACATATAGAGGCGAACAAAACACACTGGGGCCTATTGGAAGGTGGAGGGTGGGAGGAGAGAGAAGATCAGGAAAAATACCTAATGGGTACTAGGCTTAATACCTGGGTGATCAAATAATCTGTAAAACAAACCACCATGATACAAGTTTACCTGTGTAACAAACCTGTACATGTACCCCTGAACTTAAAAGTTAAAAAATGAAAACTGCTCTTTTGAATTAATTCAGTAATAGAAAAAATTTAAAAACCAAAATTTAAAAAGGAAAAAAACTTAAATACTGGATTATATAAAGTGAACAAACCTATAACTTGTAGGCATTCCTGAGGGAGAAGAAGAAAAAGAAAAACATATTTGATGGGCAAACTCAGGAAAATCCTCAGATTTTGCTAGGAGTGTTGTTATCATATATAAGAAATTCAGAGGACACTTGAAAGATACTATACAAGATGAATATCAGCAAAGCATATTGTCATCAGACTAAGGTCAATGTGAAAGAAAAAAATCTTAAAAGCAGCTAGAAAGAAGGATCACATTACCTATTAAGAAAATACCATCAGAATAAGTATGCATTTCTAAGCAGAAACCCCATAAGCTCAAAGAGATAAGGGCACTGTTTGTAGAGTTCTTTAAAAAAATGCCATCCATGAATTTTATATCCTAACACAAGTAATTTCATAAATGAAGGAGAAATAAAGTTTCTCCCAGATAATCAAATACTAAGGGGATTCATCACCACTAGAACAGCCCTGCAAGAAAAGCTCAAAGGAGTCCTAAACATGGATACAAAAGGATGATCCTTGCCCTCATAAAAACACATGTAAGTACAAATCTCACAAATTCTATAAAGCAATTACACAATTGAGACTACAAAGCAAGTAGCTAACAATATTATGACAGGAACAAAATTTCACATATAAATATTAACTTTGAACATAGATGGCATACATTCTCCACTTAAAAGATAGACTGGCTAATTGAATCACAAAAGAACAAAAGACCCAACTATCTGCCGTCTTGAAGACACTTACATAATTGATAATGACACAGTCTTAAAGTAAAGTGGTAGAAAAAGCTATATCATACAAATGAAAAACAAAAGTGAACAGGAGAAGCTTTTCTTATGTTACATAAAAGAGACTAAACCAACAATAGTAATAAAAGACATAGAAGCACACTATATAATGAATAAAGGGTTCAATACAACAAGAAAATTTAACTATCACAAATACATATGCACCAGAGCATTATATTCATAAAATGAAGTATTTGGCCAGGCACGGGGGCTCACGCCTGTAATCCCAGCGCTTTGGGTGGCTGAGGCAGGTGGATCACCTGAGGTCAGGAGTTCAAGACCAGCCTGGCCAATGTGGTAAAACTCCATCTCTAATAAAAATACAAAAAAATTAGCTGGGTGTGGTGGTGCACACCTATAATTCCAGCTACTTGGGAGGCTGAGGCAGGAGAATCGCTTGAACCCAGGTTGTAGTGACCCGAGATCGTGCCACTGCACTCCAGCCTGGGTGACAGAGTGAGACTCCATCTCCAAAACAAACCACAAAACTGAAGTATTCATAAAACAAATAGTATTACACTAGCCCTACAAAAAGAGACTGGCAGCAATAGAATAGTAGTGGGGGACTTTGACACCCCATTGACAGCACTATCACCAGTCGTTACATGACAGCATTATCAATGAGGCAGAAATCAACAAAGAAACTTTGAACTTAAACTGAACTCTAGACCAGGTGTACCTGATAGACATTTAAGGATTATTATACCCAACAACTTCAGAGTGTACATTTTTCTCATGTGTGCATAGAACATTCTCCAAAAATAATTATATATGCCTATAAAGTAAGTCTCAATAAGTTCAAAAAATCAAAATAACATCAAGTATCTTCTGGGACCATAGTGGAATAAAATTGGAAATCAATACCAAGAGGAACTATCAAAACTGTATAAGTACATGGAAACTAAACAACTTGCTCCTGAATGACTTGGGCAAACAACAAAATTGAGGCAGAAATAAAAAAAAATTCAATGCAAATGAAAAGAGACACACAACATACCAAACCTATAGGAGAGAGGAAGCTCACTGCTAAGAAAAAAATTTTAGTATTGAATATCTACATCCAAAAGATAGAAGGATCTCAAGTTGAAGACCTAATGTTGCACCTCAAGTAACTAAAAAACAAGAACAAATAAAACCCAAAACTAGCAGAAGAAAAGAAATAATAATGATCAGAGGAGAAATAAATGAGACTGAAATAAAAAACATAATACAAAGGATCAGTGAAATGAAAATTTGGTTCTTTGAAAGAATAAACAAAACTGATAGACTTCTAGCTAGATTAACCAAGAAATAAAGAAGATTCTAATAAATATAATCAGAAATTATAAAGGTGACATACAACTGATATCACAGAAATGTAAAAGATCATAAGAGACTACTATGAACATCTCTATGCAAACGAACTAGAAAACCTAGAGGAAATCGATAAATTCCAGGAAATTATTTTCTGTTTTCCAATCTGGATGCCTTTACTTTCTTTCTCTTGCCTGGTTGATCTGGTTAGGACTTCCAGTACTATGTTAAACAGGAGTGGTGAGAGTGGATATTCCCCATCTATCTTGTTCTATTTCTTAGGGGAAATGCTTTCAACTTTTCCCCATTCAATATGATGTTGGCTGTGGGTTTGTCATATATGGCTCTTATTATTTTGAGGTAGCTTTTTTTTTTTGATACCTAGATTTTGAGGGTTTTCATCATGAAGGGATGTTGGATTTTATCAAATGCTTTTTCTACATCTGTTGATATTGTCATATGATTTTTGCTTTTTATTTATGTGGTAAATCACATTTATTGGTTTGTGTATGTTCAATTATTTTTGGATCCCTGCAGTAAAACCCGTGTGATCATGATATATTTTCTTTTTGACGTGCTTTAGGATTTAGTTTGCTAACATTTTATTGAGAATTTTTGCATCTGTGTTCATCAGGGACACACTGGCCTGTAGCTTTTGTTGTTGTTGTGTCCTTGCCTGATTTTGGTATTAGAGTAATAATGGTTTTTTTTTTAAATGAGTTAGGAAGGAATCCTTAGTCCTCTATTTTTAGGAATAGTTTTAGTAAGACTTGTGTCAGCTCTTTGCACATTTGGTAAAACTTAGCAGTGAATCCATCTGTTCCTGGGCCTTTCTTTTTCTTGGAAGATTATGAATTAATGGTTGAATTGCATTATATGTTATTTGTCTGTTCAGGATTTTTATCTCTTTCTGGTTCAATTCTTAAATGTCTTAGTTATGGTATTAGTAATAATTATGATAATCATGTTAAATTGTGTGTCACAAAAATAACAACATTTCCTTATCAATTATGCCTTTATCCGTGACTATTCTAAGACTTTTGTCATCTATAGACAATTGTTGGCTTTTACTTTGATTCTTCTACAGTCCAAATTTACTTCTTTAAAAAATTTGTAAAAAAGACTCAAATATAGGTTTCTAATAATTTTAAAAATCATAACATTGGACTAATAAAATACTTCTAGCACTCTCATTAAAAAGGTGATATGTTCATGAGGATTGCTAACCCAACATCCAGCAAAATACTAAACCAATGGAGGACTAAAATAATTTTTAAATTTTACTTAAAAGATCACTTATTCTTTTCGTTTTGTTTTCCAGAGGAGAGAAAATCTTTTTCTTTTGAAGTACTTATAGCTTTTAACAATGGAATAAAAATTGTTACAAGTAATTGTTTATTTGTAAACAAAATTTGAAACATATTTCTTTCTCTCTACCTAATTTTTCCAGAATTTAAAAACTATTTGTGAGAATTCCTAATTTGTGGCAATTTAATTATTTACATAAGTTCAATAAAAATCTGTTCTCTTTTATAATAGGAAACAATTAGAGATACCAGCTATTTTGCCAAGGCTTTGATTAAAATAACATATTTTCAGAAATGATCAGACTACTTTAAAAAATTAAAGTTGACTTATAGAGTTGATAAAAGTCCCTTAAAAATGGCCTTGTACCTTGTCTATGCAATTTCTTTACAAAGTTACTGAACTGTAATAAATAAGAAATGTCACTTTCTAATAGGCCCAGAAACACCAAGTTATTTTGATACTTCAAAAAGAGAAAAATTTACCCAATTCATACAGGTATCTACAGGCATAGATAAATCATTGACTTGAGTAATCTGAAGAGACTTTTAAAAAGTTTAACCAGAGATTCCTTATTAAAAAGTTTTAGCAAGCCAACTTAAAAGAGCCTATATGGCCAATCACCATTTTTGCTGTATTTTATGCAAATAATCAGGCCATGTATAAAAAGATTAAAACTTACTTTGCCAATAAATTTTTTACTATTATTTTTTGTTTAATAAAAGTGAGAGACTGGAAAACAATTATGCTACACAGAAGTATAGGCTGGGCACCGTGACACATGCCTGTAATCCCAGCACTTTCGAGGCCGAGGCGGGCGGATCATGACGTCAAGAGATCAAGACCATCCTGGCCAACATGATGAAACCCCATCTCTACTAAAAATACAAAAATTAGCTGGGCATGGTGGCACACACCTACAGTCCCAGCTATTCAGGAGGCTGAGGCAGGAGAATCACTTGAACCTGGAGGTGGAGGTTGAAGTGAGCCGAGATCATGCCACTGCACTCCAGCCTGGGTGACACAGCAAGACTCTGTCTCAAAAAAAAAAAAAAAAAAAAGTATACTACACTTGTTTTTAGATTCTAGCCTTGTCCATTATATTTAGATTTTTACTATTTGTCCACAATTTATTTAGACTAGATTGTACATTCATTCCTGACTATAACATTTCTTACCACAGACCCTCTGTCTGACTGGTTTTCTGAGCTTTTCTCACAGATACTCCAAGATTTTTACTTCACTTTACAAGGAGTCTTAAAGTTTGGATTCACAATTCTGTTAATAGGGCTTATAATTTACCTCATAGTTCACTGTTCAATTAAATGTTACACTAAAATAATAGACAAAAGTACCGAATTTGTTCATACTATATCCCTGACTAGGCACTCACAAATATTTAGAGTTACTACCTGAGAATTTCGTTCCTCTAATCCTGACTCACACCATGGCTATGCCCCTTGCCAAGAAAAAAATCTAGAGCAGTCTTTGCCAGATTTGGACCATATTAATTCTTACACCTCAAGATTGAAAAAGAGATCAAGCCTAGGGAAAACTAAAACTGCTCCCAAGAACACTTTATAAAATTAAGGGGAAAAATAAAATACAAATAGACTTAGAATATAATCAGCAGTAATCATTAAGACAGTTTACCCTTCAGCCCATTTTCTTGTATTAAGTTGCTGCTTACTTCCCCAGGAGAAGGCAGCGCTTGTCACAAGACTCTGTTCCTTTTCTGTACTATAGATAAAATCTGAGACATTACAAGATAATGAGTTTTCTGTTTGATTTTCTCCTTTAGGTTCCACTTACCGATAAAACTACCATTGCCAGCTAGTCTAAAGGGCACAGCAAGGAGCTGAATCATAAAAAAATACAGTTTCTACATTCTGATAATTTCATCATCCTCCTTATCTCTGTTCACTGATGATATGATATTATACGTAGGAACCCTAAGACTCTTCCAAAAGACTCCTAACTTTGATAAATGACTTGAGCAGAGTTTCAGGATACAAAAATCAATGTACAAAACATCAGAGGCATTTCTATACACCAATAACATTCAAGCTGAGAACTAAAACAGGAACTCAATCTCATTTAAAATTGCCATGCAAATATATATATATGTGTGTGTGTGTATATATGTATATGTGTGTGTGTGTATATATATATATATGCCTACATTTAACCAAGAAGATAAAATATCTCCAAAATACTGATTAAAGAAATTGCAGATGACACAAACAGATAGAAAAACATTCCATGCTTTTGGAACTGAAAATATTATTAAAATGATCATACTTCCAAAGCAATCTACAGTATCAATGCAATTTCTATCAAATTAATTACTAATGTCATTTTTCACAGAATTTGAAAAAACAATCTTAAAATTCATACCAAAAAAAAAAAAAAGAGCCAAATAGCCCAAGCAATCTTAAGCAAAAAGAACAAAGCTGGAGGCGTCACAATACCTGACTGCAAATTATACTGTAAGTCTATAGTAACTAAAACTGCATGGTTCTGGTATAGAAATAGATACACAGATCTATTAAACAGAATAGAGAACCCAGAAATAAAGCCACATATGTATGACCAACTTATATTTTCCAATGTCAGCAAAAATAAACAATGAGGAAAGAAACAATGATAATAAACAATATCATTCAATAAATGGCACTGGAAAACGGGCTAGTCATATGCAGAAGAATGAAACTAGACCTATAACTCTCACAACATGCAAGAATTAACTCGAGATAGATTAAAGACTTAAATGTAAGACCTGAAAATATAAAAATAAATATAAAAATTCTAAAAGAAAACTTAAGAAAGACTGCTCTGGACATTTGGCCTAAGCAAAGAATTTATGACTAAGACCTCAAAAACAAGTGCAACAAAAACAAAAATATAAAAATGAGACTTAAACCAAAAAGCTTCTGCATAACAACAACACAAAATTAACAGAGTAAACTGACAACCTACAGAATTGAAGCAAATAATTGCAAATTATGACTCCGACAAAAGATTAATCTCCAGAATCTACAAAGGACTCAAAAAACTTAACAACAACAACCACCTCATTAAAAAGAAGATGTGTTAGTCTGTTTGTTTGCATTGATATAAAGGAAATACTGAGACTGGGTAATTTATTAAGAAAAGAATTTTATTTGGCTTGTGGTTCTGCAGGGTATACATGAACCATAGTGCTGGCATCTGCTTCTGGTGAGGGCCTCAGTGAGCTAACAATCATGGCAGAAGGTGAAAGGGAGCCAGCATGCCACATGGTGAGAGAGTGAACAAGAGAGAGAATGGGGAGGTGCCACATTCTCTTAAACAATCTCGTGTAAACTCAGAGAAAGAACTCACTCATTACTGTGAGGTGAGCACCAAGCCATTCATGAGGGATCTGTCTCCATGACTCAACCACTTCCCACTATGCCCCATTTCCAGCATTGGGGATGGCATTTCAACATGAAATTTAGAAGGGACATACATCCAAACTATTATCAGTGGGCAAAGGATATGAATAGACACTTCTCAAAAGAAGTCATACAAGTGGCCAATAAACATGTAATAAAATGTAAACATCACTAATCATCAGAGAAATGCAAATAAAACCACAATAAGGTAACACACCACACCAGTCAGAGTGGCTATTATTAAAAAGTCAACCACAGATGTTGGTGTGGATGTGGAGAAAAGAGAATGTTTGTACACTATGGGAGTGTAAATTAGTAAAACCTCTATGGAAAACAGGAAGATCTGTCAAATAACTAAAAATAGAACTACTCTTCGACCCATCAATCTCACTACTGGGTATCTACCCAAAGGAAAAGAAGTTATTATATCCAAAGGACACCCATACTCACATGTTTATTGCACCACTATCCATAATAGCGAAGTCATGAAATCAACCTAAGTGTACATCAATGGATGATGGGATTAAACATATATACACTGTGGAATTCTATGCAACCATAAAAAGGAATGAAATTACGTTTTCTGCAGCTACATGAGTAAAGTTGGGGGCCATTATTCTAAGTGAAATAACTCAGAAACATAAAAATTATAAATCACTTATTCTAACTTTTAAAGGGGAGCTAACAAATGAGTACACATGGACATAAAGATGTAAATAATAGAAACTGAGGATTCTGAAAAGGGGGAGTATGGGAGGAGCATGAGGGTTGAAAAATTACCTGTTGGGTACAATGTTCACTCTTTGGGTGACTGGTATACTAGAAACCCAAACCTCACCATTATGCATTATATCCACTTAACAAACATGCACATATATCCCCTGAATCTAAAATTTAAAAAGATAAAAATTAAAAATACATTAACTGAAGGTGGCTAAGAAAATAGTTTGTGAGTATGTAATATATAACAGAACAGCTGGTCCGATCTCATATCCCTTGTTTTCCCCTTTTTTTTTTTTTTTTGAGACAGAGTCTTGTTCTGTGGCCCAGGCTAGAGTTCGGTGGCTTGATCTCAGCTCACTGCAACCTCCGCCTCCTGGGTTCAAGGAATTCTCCTGCCTCAGCCTCCCAAGTAGCTGGGATTACAGGCATGTGCCACCACGCCTGGTTAATTTTTGCATTTTCAGTAGAGATGGGGTTTCGCCATGTTAGCCAGGCTGGTCTCAAACTCCTCCACTAAAGCAATCCACCCACCTCGGCCTCCCAAAGTGCTAGGAATACAGGCGTGAGCCACTGTCCCTGGCCTTCATATCCCTTCTATTCCAATTAAGGAGAGCTTAGGGAGGGAGGATATTCAAACCCTTGAGTACCAATTGTTGGTATAAGTTGTTTATTGTAAGATTCAAAAAATATGCTTAATAAATGCAAGCTAGCAAAAACTGTTTCATTAGAGTGTGGAGTAAGTTTAGGGTTTTGTTAAAATCATTTCTCATGGTATGAATGTTAGCAGAGAGTCCGCTGTATAACAAAGCAGGCATTGATAAAGAAGTTTTCTCATGGATTCATTAGTTGAATAATGCCCCACCCACTTTTGCTCCTTGGTTGCCAGCCTTCAAACTTGTCAGAAGATGGTGATGAGAGCAGAGATTCTGGTATCAAAAATGGAGTGAAGTGGTAGACCTGAGCACTAACCTCTTGATGATAGAGCTAGGTACTATTTATTTTACTCCTCAACCTCTCCAAATGATCAATGGGCCTAAATTCCCCAGACCCTAGGCAGATGGCACTGTGACCATGGCTAGAGCAAGTGCTCATACAGGGATGTAGGCATTATCATTCTTTTCCAATAAATCAAGAATTTTGTATTCTGTGAAATAAAAATCAAGTGTATATTAGAACAGTCATTAATGTTGGCTACATACTAAAGAGTCAAATCTAGCTAGATTTGTAGTGGCATCAGAAAAACATATTGGGAGAGACATTAAGATCATCAGCATTATTATGTTTTGATAAACTCTCTTCTTTGGGGGAAGACACCTATAAACATAAAGCAGGTTATTTAAAGCCAGCTAAAGATCGAATATACACAGTCAAATATCAGACAATCTTTGGAGTCCTTATGACTAAATTCATGACTTGCTGCTAATAAAGTTCGATTATTAACTACAGTTAAGGTTGATAGATGGCAAGCATGCAGTGGAAAATCATGAATCACTGCTCATCACAGATCTAGGCACTTTAATAAGTACAGTTGGCATTTCAATTAATAATATTTTGGCTGTCATAAGGGAAGAGGGTTGACTAGATGCAGCTATTATATGCCTCTCCATAAAGTGACACCAAAATGGCAAGTAGATATTCATAGTTCAAATGAGTCATCTACAAAAGAACACCAATATTCAACAGAGAAATTATTGGAAGCAACAAAGTCAAAGAATGAAATGGAAATGAGGCAGCCCTCTCAGTTGGGATTGACTGGGAGCTGGAAGAAGCTACCAGACGAAGGGAAAGGGAAAATGTGTGATCCCCAGGGCTCCACATTCCTGCCATGGACTTACACAATCTTAGCCAAGAGCAAGCCCCTTGGCACCCATGAGCCTAGAAATTAACATAGGGAGCTGCCTACAGATTGCGCAGAGGCACCGCTTAAGACAGAGAGTTCATGCTGGATTTCACAGGCTTCTCAGCCTTGAGCAGCTGCAATATGGCACCATTCTGAGAGCTCAGTTCCAAAAGGACTGCATCCTGCCCTGGAGCTGATGGTGCTGCTGCTACAGTCAGGCCAGGGAGAGATAAGGGAAGCCAGATATTTCATACACCTAAATAACAAATCCACTGCTGCTGCTGTGGCCTGTTGTGGAACTAAGATATGAGGCAACTGTATGTCCCACAGCTGCCTGTCTATGCTGCTGTCATTGAGAGTGGCCCCAACTTCCCTGGTTGTAGGCCCATAGCTAGTACCATTCAGAAAGCTTAGTCTTCAAAGGCCTGCATTCTGCCCTGGGGCCATTGCTACCAGAGCTGCCACAGGAGGGAGATGGAAGGCCAGGAACTTTCACATGTCCCAAGGACAAATACCACTGCTGCTACTGCAGAACCAATGCATAAGCAAACCATGAGCTCCACAGCTGCCTTCCTAGGCTGCTCCCACTGAGAGTGGCCCCACCCTCCCCAGAAGCAGACTCATAACACAGCCACTGCTGTCCCAACCTGAGCATTCTGCTAGTGACCTGGGGAGTATTCTGCCTCTGCCTATCATATGTAGTGCCTGAACATACTACCAGGGGTCCTGATGACAAATCTGCTCACCAGCTTTCATGTGAACAGTACCCAAGCACACATTCTAAAGGCCTAGGGATTACCAGACCAGCTCACCATCACTGGCACTTGAACACTACTGCCAGGGTCTGAGGTCAGGACTATCCAGCCTACCAATACCACCACTGCAGACACTAACCCATATGAACCAGCTGCAGGTCAAGGGACTTGCCCATCCAGCCTGTTGCAGCTACTGACAACACCAACACCAACATGAACTGGTGTTCCATTGGGTTGTGCTACCACTGCTTATGCCATTATGCACACCACACCACTGCCCAGAGGCCCAAGAACCCACGCACAAGCCTGGCCTACTGCAGCCACTACTGGCATCTGAGAAAGCCACCTGGGGGCCCAAGAATTGATCTGCCTGAATGTGCTAACACCAGAGCCAGCATACTTTGCTCTATGGCTCAAGGTAAGGCATGCGTAGCCCACCACTACCACCACTGGGACTCAAAGACTGGACTATGCAGCATCCTCGTCCCCAGTAAGACTTTACCACATTCTTCACTAATAACTGTGTTCTAAGCCCTAAGCCACTGAGGAATTCAAAGATACCACTGACACTTTACAACTGATAAAATCACAGATACTACAATATTGCATGCACTCAAAATTGAAGCCAAAGTTCTCTACCCAACCAACAACATATATAAATCTTCAGGAAAATGTCTTTCCCTACAAAAGTAAATTTAAAAAGTTGGAAGAAGCAACTACTACACCAGATGCACAGATATCAATGTAAGGATACAGGAAGCATCAAAAAGCAAGGAAATATGACACCTCCCAAAAATATAATTTTCTAACAACATATCCCAATCAAAATAAATTCATGAATTCTCAGAAAAACAATTCAAAATACTGAGTTTAAAGAAGCTCATAAAGATAAATAAAAATTATTAAAGCAATACAGAGAAATCAGAAAAACAAGTCAGGATATGAATGAGAAATTTTCCGAATAGTTATTTAAAAAAAACCAGAAATGCTGAAAATGAAAAATTTACTAAATGAAATACAAAATACATCTGAAAGCTTCAATAATCAAGATTAAGCAGAAGAAAGAATCTCAAAACTTGAAGATGGGTGTTTTGAAATTGAATTATCAATGTCCCTGAGAGTGAAGAGAAAACGAGAGTTTAATTAAGATCCTATTTAGCAAAACAATAGATCAAAACTTTCCAAGTCTAGCAACAGATTTACACATCCAGATACAGAAGGCCCAGTGATTCCCAAACAGCTACAATACCAAAAATTATCCACAGCATATTATAGTCCAACTATCTAAAGTCAATATTAAAGAGAAAACTATATAAAACAGCAAGAAAAACATATTGTCACCTATAAAGGAACTCCCAACAGACTAACACTGGGGTTCAGCAGAAAACTTTTACGCCAGGAGAGAATGGGATAACATATTCAAAGTGCTTAAAAAAAAACAAACTTCCCACTCAAGGATATCATACACAGCAAAATTATTCTTCACGAATAAAGGGGAAATGAAGTCTTTCCCAGACAAGCAAACACTGATGGCCCTTCACTGGCCCTACAAGAAATGCTTAAGGGACTCCTAAATTTGGAAGCGAAAAGACAACATTTACTATCATGAAATCACATGAAAGTATAAAACTTACTGATAAACCAAACACAAATGAAGAAGAGATACAACCCAAATTGTACCACTACAGAAAACTACCTAACCACAATAGCAAATGAAAGAAGAAAAAGAAAGGAACAAAAAATATACAACACAACCAGAAAACAATTAACAATATGATAGGAAGTAAACCTTACATATCAATAATAACCTTGAATGTAAATGGATTAAATTCTCCACTTAAAAGATATAGACTGGTTGAATGGATAAAGAAACACGATCTAAATATATACTGCTGACAAGAAACACCCTTTACCTACAAAGACATATATAGACTCAAAGTGAAGTGCTGGAAAAAGATATTCCAAACAAAAGGAAACCAAAAGCGAGCAGGAGTAGCTATGCTTATGTCACATAAAATCAATTTTAAGTCAAAAACAGTAAAGAAAAAACAAAGAAGGCCATTATATAATGACAAAGAGATTGTTTAAGCAATAGGAAATAACAATTCTAAATATATATACACCCAACACTAAATCACCCAAATTCATAAATCAAGTATTACCAGATCTAGAGAGGTATACTTCAATACAATAATAGTGGAAAATGTTAATACAGTAGATTTAAATTGCACTTTTAATAGAAACAGTAGATTTAAACTGTACTTTTGACCAAATAGACCTAACAGACATTTACAGGACGTTTTATCCAAAATTACAGAATATACATTCTTCTCATCAGCAAGTGGAACATTCTTCAGGATAAACCGTAGTTTGGGACACAAAATAAGTCTTAACAAATGTTTTTATAAAATAGAAATCACACTAAGCATATTCTCAGACTACCATAGAATAAAACTAGAAATCAGTAAGAGGAACTTTGGAAACTCTACAGATACATGAAGATTAAAAACATGCTTCTGGATGACCGACCATTGGGCCAATGAAGAAATTAAGATAGAAATCAAAAAATTTCTTGAAATAAATAAAAATGGAAATACAAAAATACCCAAACTTGTGGGAGACAGTAAAAGCAGTGCTAAAAGGGAAATTTATAACAATAAATATTTACATTTAAAAAGTAGAAAGATTTATAATAAACAACCTAATGATGCACCTCAAGGAATTAGGAAAGCAAGAGTAAGTCAAATCCAAAATTATCGGAAGGAAAGAAATAGTAAATGTCAGATCAGAACTCAATGACATAGAGATTTAAAAAAAACACAATCAACAAAACAAAACAAAGTTACAGGCCAGTATTGCTGTGAAGAAGAGAAAAAACCCAAATAAACAAAATCAGAAAAGGAAACATTGCAATTGATACCACCAAAATACAAAAGATCATCAGAGATCATTATGCACAACTATATGCTAAAATACTGAAAAACCTAGAAGAAATGGATGAATTCCTCACAACATACACCTACCAAGATTGAATCAGGAAAAAGTAAAAAAAAACCTGAACATACCAGTTGTGAGTAGTGAGATTGAATCAGTAATGAAAAGTCTCCCAGCAAAGAAAATCCCAGGACCAGATGAATTCACAGCCAAATTCTACCAAACATATAAAGAACTAATACCAATTCTCCTGAAAGTATTCAAAAAAATTGAAGAGGTGAGAACTCTCCCTAAATCATGAGGCTAGCATTATCCAGACACCAAACCAGACAAAGACACAACAACACACCAAAACTACAGTTCAGTATCCCAGGCTTATGGATTGGGAAACTCAATTTTGTTAAATTTTCATACTGCTTAAAGCATCTATAGATCCTACGCATTTCCTATCAAAGTAAGAATGTCACTTTCCACAGAATTAAAAAAAAGTTACAGAATTCATATCAAGCCAAAAAAGAGCCAGAAAAGCCAAAACAATCCTCAGCCAAAGGAACAAAGCTGAAGACTTCATGCTACCCAACTTCAAAATATATTACATGGCTATAATAACCCAAACAGGATGGTATTGTTATAAGAGCAGACACATAGACCAATGGATCAGTGAGTCCAGAAGTAAATCCATATATTTATTGCCAACTTATTTTTGATAAAGGCATTAAGAACATATGCTGGGAAAGGACATCCTCTTCAATAAACGGTTCTGGGAAAATTAGATGTACATATGTAAAATAATGAACCTGGACTGCTCTCTCTCTCCATATAGAAAAATCAACTCAAGATCCATGAAAGACCTAAACATTAGACATGGAACTGTAAAAATACTAGAAAAGAACATAGAAAATACACTTCAAGACATCAATCTTACAAACATTCCATGGCTAAGACCCCCCAAACACAGAGAACTGTAACAACAATAGATAAATGTGACTATTAAACTAAAAAGCTACATAGCAAGGAAACAATCCGTTGAGTGAAGAGACAACCTGTTGAATGAGAGAAAATATTTGCCAGCTATTCATGCAACAAGAGACTAATATCTGAAATATACAAGAAACTCAAACAACTCATCATTAAAAAAAAAAATCCTATTAAAAAGTGGGCAAAGGGCCAGGCACGGTGGCTCACGCCTGTAATCCCAGCACTTTGGGAGGCCAAAGCAGGCAGATGACGAGGTCAGGAGATCGAGATCATCCTGGCTAACACGGTGAAACCCCGTCTCTACTAAAAATACAAAATATTAGCTGGGTGTGATGGCAGGCGCCTGTAGTCCCAGCTACTCGAGAGGCTGAGGCAGGAGAATGGCAAGAACCAGGGAGGCTGAGCTTGCAGTGAGCTGAGATCGTGCCACCACACTCCAGCCTGGGTGACAGAGCGAGACAATGTCTCAAATAAATAAATAAATAAATAAATAAATAAATAAATAAAGTGGGCAAAGGACAATAGACATTTCTCAAAAAGAAATGATCAGGTGGTATATGACAAAATACTCAGTATTGCTTACCAGCAGGGAAATGAAAATTAAAACCACAATGAGATATTACTTTACCCCAATTAAAATGGCTCTTACTAAAAAGACAAAAATATTTAATAGATGCTGATGAGGATGTGAGGAGAAGGGAACTCATACACTGTTGGTGGGAATGAAAATTAGTATAACCACTATAGAATGGAGATTTCTCAAAAAATCAAAAATAATACTACCATAAGATTCAGCAATCCCACTACTGGGTATTTATCCAAAGAAAAGGAAATATGTGTATCAAAGGGATACCTACCGGCACTTGCATGTCTTTGTGACACTATTCAAAATAGCAAAGATATGGAATCAGCCTAATTGTCCATTAATATATAAGTGGATTTTTAAAAAATACAGTATATTTACACAAAGGAATACTATTTGGCCATAAAAATAATAAAATTAGGGCATTTGCAGTAACATGGATGGAACTGGAAGTTGTTACATTAAGTGAGATAAGCCAGACACAGCACAGCAGATACTATATGTTTTCATTCACACGTGGGAGCTAACAAAGTTGATCTCATGGAGACAGAGAATAGAATTATAGATGCCGGAGGCTGGGAAGGGTGGGATTGGGGGGGTAAACCGAGGTTGATTAGTGGGCACAGGTATACAGTTAAATAGAAGAAATAAGCCCCAATATTCAAAAGCACAGTAGGGTGATTATAGTTAACAACAAATGTGTTGTATATTTCCAAGTAGCTAGGAGAGAGGACTTGAAATGTTACTAACACATAGAAATGATAAATACTCAAGGTGATGGATACCCAAAATCACCTGACTTGGTCATTACCTATTCTACATATGTAACAAATACTAAAATACAGATATGTGAAGCATTTTGTTTCAGTAAAATACTTTGTGCTAAGGTTAATGAAAACTGGACTTTTAAATTTCCTCACACACTGATTTTTCAAGTACATGAGTCAAATCCATTTCCAAGATGTAATTTTCTATTGATATTGATACTTTCATAGAAATCAACTAATTTGAATGCATTCAATTGTAATGATTAGATAGAAAAATCAGTATTTTAAGATATTGAAACTCAAAAAAATACTGCCTCAAATAGATGAGCAGATGAAAAGTGTTGCAATTTCTCAAAGCCCACACCCAATTATGGTCTGATCAAGCTGCATTGGCAAGAAAATTCCACTCTTAGAGGATTGATTCCTTTTAAAGAGATTTAATCTCTGGATTCATTTAACTACAGGGCACCACTCTTTAAAAATGTGAATATATCAAATACAATAATAAATCTGCGAACTGTTGGCTTATATTTTATTTCATGATGCCATTTCTATAATGGGATACAGAAGGAAATCACTGATAAGTTCTTATAACAGAAAAGAAAAAAGAAATGAAATTTGAAGAGTAATTTCTACTTTCAAATACTTTCAGTGCTTGTACAGATATAGTTCAGCAATCATTCAATGTCAACATTTCAGTGGATATAATCAATAGGAAATGGTTCAGAAAGTAACAGGCCATGCATGATTATGGCATTGCTAAATATGCAAGCAGGAAAGGTAAGTTAGGTTTGTGTTTCTGATGGCGTAATTATAAGATGTAGGGAATCTTATACCAAAATAAATATGTAAATAAAATACCTTTCCTGAAGAACTTTATTAATCTCTAAATATATCTTTTCAGTCTTAATTCATAGCTAATTCAGTACATTTAAAATAATTAGAAAACAGTCTTTCATGGCAGTTACAATTCAAATTAAGAGACAAGGATGATGAGATTCATGGAAGTGATCCATCATTAGCCTACTATGGGTAGCATTAATAATTTCATAGGTCAATCATTTTTAGTGATTCTAATGCAGCCAGAGAATATCAGAACAAGTTATCACTGTTATTTTTTATTTTATTTATTCATTTGTTTGTGTATTTTTGAGACAGAGTCTCACTCTGTCGCCCAGGCTGGAGTGCAGTGGTGCGATCTTGGCTTACTCGAACCCCTGCCTCCTGGGTTCAAGTGATTCTTGTGCCTCCGCCACCCAAGTAGATGGGATTATAGTTGTGCACCACCACACCCAGCTAATGTTTGTATTTTTAGTAGAGACAGGGTTTTGGCAGGTTGGCCAGGCTGGTCTCCAACTCCTGGCTTCAAGTGATACGCCCACCTTGGCCTCACAAAGTGCTGGGATTATAGGTGTGAGCCACCATGCTCAGCCTCTGTTATTTTTTTATACACTATTTAGTCATTTATAGTATTATAGGGGTTTTACATGGATTTTGGAGAAATAAATTACATAAGCATTCATAAAAACTTTTTGGGATCCCTGAAGATTCTTTGTGTGTGTGTGGTGAGAACACTTAATAAGAGCTTGGCAAATTTCAAGTACACAACACAGTATTGTTAACTATAGTCACATTGTTGTACATTAGCTCTCCAGAGACTATTAATCTTGCATAATGGAAACTTTGTATCCCCAGACCAACATCTACCCCTTAATCCCTTCACCACAGCCCAGCGACCACCATTCTACTCCCTGCTTCTTGAGTTCAAATATTTTAGGTTCCATATAGAAATAAATAATGTAGTATTTATCTTTCTGTGTCTGGCTTACTTCACTTTGCATAATGTCAAGTGATGCACAAAAGTTAACTCAATGGAATAAGACCTACACATATTTCCAAAATCATAAAACTACTAGAAGAAAACATAGGGAAAAAGCTTATTAACTTTGGTCTAGACAATGACATTTTGGCTATGACACTGAAAGCATAGGCATCAAAAGCAAAACTAGGAAAGTGGGATTGCATCAAACTAAAAGCGTCTGCTTTTTAGCAGTTTTTATTATTTATTATTATTATTATTATTATTATTATTATTTGAGATGGAGTCTTGCATTATCGCCAGGGCTGGAGTGTAGTGGTGTGATCTTGGCTCACTGCAACCTCCGCCTCCCAAGTTCAAGCGATTCTCCTGCCTCAGCCTCCTGAGTAGCTGGAATTACAGGCACCCACCACCACACCCAGCTAATTTTTTGTATTTTTAGTAGAGATGGGGTTTCATTAATGTTGGTCAGGCTGGTCTCGAACTCCTCGTGATTCACCCGCCTCGGCCTCCCAAAGTGCTAGGATTATAGGTGTGAGCCACCACGTCCGGCTAGCAGTTTTAGTAGTTAAGTAGTTTAGTAGTTTAGTGGGTTTTGGTAGTTTTTCATCTGAACAGCAAATGAAATAATCAACAGAATGAAATAGAAACTTATGGATTGGTAAAAAATGTTTGCAAGTCATTCATCTGATAAGGGCTTAATATCCAAAATATGTAAGAAACTGTTACAACTCAATAGTTGAAAAAAAAACAAAACCTCAAATAATCTGATTAAACAATGAGCAACAGACCTGAGTAGATACTTTTCCAAGGAAGGCATACAAATGGCCAACAGGTATATGAAAAGGTGCTGTCATCACTAATCATCAGGGACATGCTATTGAAAACCACAATGAGATATCATCTCCCACTTGTTAAATTGTCTATTATCAAAAAGAGATACATATCGGCAAGAATATGAGGAAAGAGAACCTTTGTACACAGATGGTGGGAGAGTAAATTGGTACAGTCATTATGGAAAACAGTACGGAGGTTCCTCAAAAAATTAAAAATAGATCTATAATAGAGCCAACAATCTCACTTTTGGGGATACATCCAAAGAAAGAAAATCAGTATATTAAAGAGACATTTGTACATCTGTTGATTGCAGTACTACTCATCATAGCCAAGACATGAAATCAGCCTAAGTGTCCATCAGTGGATGAATGGATAAAGAAAATGTGGTTACACACAAATACACATGTACACATACACACACACAGTAGAATATTATTCAACCTTAAAAATGAGTTTATTGGATAAAAGATAATTTGGTAATGAAGTTTGACTAGATTGGAAAAACTAAAAGACTTTCTTACCCAATGAAGGCATCAATCATTTTCAACTTACATAATATTTAGCTGGACTCTTAACTTTCTGCATCTATAGATCTCAACAGAGTACTACGCAAAGACCTCCAAATGAATATACACTTTTTCTTTTCAGTGGACAAAAGGAGCAGAGTGCTCCTGAGAGTCTTCTTTTTTTTTTTTTTTTTTTTTTTTTTTGAGACGGAGTCTTGCTCTGTCGCCCAGGCTGGAGTGCAGTGGCGCAATCTCGGCTCACTGCAAGCTCCGCCTCCCGGGTTCACGCCATTCTCCTGCCTCAGCCTCTCCGAGTAGCTGGGACTACAGGCGCCCGCCACCACGCCCGGCTAATTTTTTTTTGTATTTTTAGTAGAGATGGGGTTTCACCGTGGTCTCGATCTCCTGACCTCGTGATCCACCCGCCTCGGCCTCCCAAAGTGCTGGGATTACAAGCGTGAGCCACCGTTCCCGGCCCTGAGAGTTTTCTACCTGTGGTTCTTCGATAGGTGCTGTGGAGCTAGAGAAACATGAGACAGATGCACCACCAGCAGGGTGTATAATATTTAATGCTCAACCGAGTAGTTAGAATCAATAACCAAAAGGAGAAATACTATATAACTTAGTGCTAGATGCTATGTATAGACCTCAGTGTTCTTGAAAGTTAAGGAAGAAACAAATCAAACTAAAGGAGATTAAAGGGATGAAATAAGCTGGGTTTTGGAGAACTGATGCAATTTATCAAGACAAAAAGGAAAAAAGAAGAGCAATATGACATGACATAAAATAATCAGCCCTTGTTAGTGACCTAGAAGATAATCTTTGTGTTTTTTCTCATAACGCAGTCTCCTTCAGAGGATATTCACTGCAGGGTATTTCCTTACACCCCAAAAGAGGAGTGCTATGTAAGGATATGACCTAGTCATGAAATCTCTACTTAAGAATGTACAGTGCTTATTTCTAGATGTTCTCTGAAAGTCTAACTGAAAAGCTCTCAAATCAATAGGATAAGTTTTGATTATTAATTAGCATTTTCATGACATCTTAATGAATGCTTCCCTTGTGTTTTATTTAATAAATTACTGATTTTATTGCCCCCTTTATTCATTGGTAAAGAAGTTTATAATGTTAATTTCTTGTGTTTTTCTAAAGATTAAATTCAAAGTGCTATTGTACAAATGAGCAGAACTGGAACTATCACAGATGAGAAAGGAATTGGCTGAATATCTTTATCCTTGATGCCGCAATGTTATATGTGTACTTAAAGCAATTTGCTCATTAAACAGAAACTATTAGAGCAGCAAAAATTCTGCCAATATCAGCAGAAAGCATTAGTTTGGAGTACAATCTTTCTTCTAAATTTTGGCTAATGTGGCAGGCTTTTTATTTTTTGTAAAGCTAATTCTACACTTTAAAACAGTGGTTTAGAGTATTATCTCCAGAGTGTTTCTTGCTCCATAACTTAATGGATCTTTCTGTTTCCACATCTATAAATTAGGGGTAAAAATAGCATCAAACTTATAGACCTTGTGGCAATTAAAGGAGTTAAGATATGTAATGTATTTAGAAATACCTAAAGTATTTAAAGGAGTGCGAATACGTGAAGTGTTATATAGTGCTAATATGGGGCTGGCACATATTTAACACCCTATAAGTATTTGCTATTATTTTTGTGGTGGTTGTTGCTGCTGTCATGACTAAACTATAAATCAACAAGAAGAGACCAAAGTCTTTACACTTTTAAGAAGACTGGTTCACACATGTTATTATGATAATAATTCAACAAAATAACTGATGCAGGCAAGATAAACAAATTACCCAGGCAGTAAACCTGTGTACAATCAATTTACTGACAGAAGACTGGTGGGCCCTGCAATTATTAATAACAATAATTATCACTGTTATATACTTTTATGTGTTTGCTAGGCTGCATCTTTTCTTACATGTATAAATTTTTAGAGTCTTGGTTGCTGTCATCTATATATCTCACGCTGAGTCAGTATCGGAGTTAGGTGGAGGCTTCTGTCAATTTTTCATCTGAACCTGCTGTGATCCTTTTTGTCTTTTCTCAGCAAATCTGTCAGCCGAAGGTAAAGGCTTCTTCCACCTATTTAGAAAATCCATTATGCTATCATACATAATATGTCAAGTTGAAGAAACCTACATAGTGTCTCACAGTTTTGGACTGGATATTATGAGACTTGAAATCTGGTTCCAGCACTTGTTGCCAATTACTCCTCATATCCTAAGTTAGCCATTTAAATTGAGCTCACATCTGGCTTTTATGTATTGAGGAGATAAATTACAAGGTTTCTGTGGTCTTTTCTGCTCTAAAATTTTCATTCTAAGATTGTAGAAAAAAATTAATTAAAAATTAAAAAACGGTATTTCTTTAAATTCTTAGTCAAAAATCAAGAAGAATATATCTGCAAAATTGTGTCCTGTTAGAATAGGTAGTAAGAATCACTAGGAAATAATGAAATTCCCAGATAAAGCTTCCTCTGTATTTAGAAGAAATAATCAGTCTATCAACTGACTAAACACAAATGTTTTATACAATAAATTAATACTAATCTTAGGAAATACTGAATTGACAGATTTGAACCAGGAACAAAATCCACTAGTGTTTATCAGTGTTATTAAATATTTCTCCTCATTAGATTTATTGTGACCATAGTAGAGTACTATTTTCTTTTTTTTCTGATAACACTTTTTCCAGCAATTTTATTATAATTGATTCAATCTACATCATTTATAATTTATATTTAATTTATGATATTTTGTATTTCTAAATGTTTTAAAACATGCTTTATTCATATTTTAACAGCGTTAAAGTATAATTGATCTGCAATAAAATGTACACATATAAAGTGTACAATTCAATGTTTCAACACGTGTACACTTCTGGAGCCTTTATCACAATCAGGATAGTAAACATATCCATCACCTCTAAAAGTTCCTTTGTTCTCCTTTATAATGAGAGATTAGAACCCACTGCAATCCTCTCTACAGGAAACCACTGATGTGCTTTCAGTTATATAGATTACTTTGCATTTTTTTGAGTTCTATATAAATGGGATCACACCATATGTAATGTTTTTTGACTAGCTTTTAAAACTCAGTATCATTATTTCTAGATTCATCCACACTGTGTTTATCAGTAGTTTATTACATTTTATTGTATGGACATACTACAATTTGGATGATGGTCATTTGAGTTATTTCTGGTTTTTGACTATTGAATATAAAGGTTCTATGAATATTTGAATACAAGTCTTTGTATGGACATACGTTTTTGTTTCTCTTAGGAGTATAATGGCTGAGTCATATGGTAGGTAGGTGTATATTAAACTTTCTAAAAAAACTGTCAAACTATTTTCCAAACAGGTAGGAGTCATGCTATTTTACATCCCCACCAGGAGTGTATGAGAGTTCCCATTCCTCCCTGTCATCAACTTCATCAAAAATCAGTTGCTCCCTCTTTTCCCCACCTAGTGCCGCTGGGCCTAGAAGTCTCTGCCAAGCCGCAGATGCGGGCATTTGCTCTGCAGGATGTGGTTTGTTAAAGTTGTTAAGAAGAAGGCCTACTTTAAGAGACACCAAGTGAAATTTAGAAGACAACGAGACGGTAAAACTGATTACTATGCTCAGAAACGCTTGGTGATACAGGATGAAAATAAATAGAAAACACCCAAATACAGGATGATAGTGTAACATATATCATTTGTCATATTGCTTATGCCTGTATAGAAGGGGATATGATAGTCTGCATAGCATATGCACACGAACTGCCAAAATATGGTGTGAAGGTTGGCTTGACAAATTATGCTGCAGCGTATTGTACTGGCCTGCTGCTGGACCACAGGCTTCTCAATAGGTTTGATATGGACAAGATCTATGAAGGCCAAGTGGAGGTGACCGGAGATGAAGGCCTTGCCAGAACTACTACTGGCAATAAAGTTTTTGGCTCCCTGAGGGAGCTATGAATGGAGGTTTGTCTATCCCTCACAGTACCCAACAATTCCCTGGTTATGATTCTGAAAGCAAGGAATTTAATGCAGAAGTACACCAGAAGCACATTATCGGCCAGAATGTCGCAGATTACATGTGCTACTAAGTAGAGGAAGATGAAGATGCTTACAAGAAACAATCCTCTCAATATATAAAGAACAGCATAACTCCAGACATGGAGGAGATGTATAAGAAAGCTCATGCTGCTATATGAGAGAATCCAGTCTATGAGAAGACGCCCAGGAAATAAGTTAAAAGAGATAGAACCATCCCAAAATGTCCCTTGCTCAGAAGAAAGATCAGGTAGCTCAAAAGAAGGCAAGCTTCCTCACAGCTCAGGAGCAGGCTACTGAGAGCTAAACCAAACAGTTTTCGACGAAGATTTTTCAGAAAGACGATAAACTTAAAAAAAAAACAACAACAGTTGCCCATATGTGGATCTATTTCTGTAATCTCTACTCTGTTTCTTTGGCCAAGTTATTTCTTTATGCCAATCCAATAGTCTTGATCATAATAAACCTTGAGAGCGGATAGTGTTACTACTCCAAATCTGTTCTTTTTCAAAGTTGTTTTAGTGATTCTGTTTTTTTATTTCCATATGTGTTTTAAAATAAGCTTGAAAATTTCTTCACTTAAGACCTGCTAGGATTTGAACTGGCATTGTATTTAATCTATAGATAAGTTTGGGGAGAATTGACATCTTAATCATTTTGAGTCTTCTGTTGATGAACAAGTATAACTCTCTATTTATGTCTTCTTTATTTTTTTCTGCATGTTTTTTACTTTGCGTGGTGAATTACATTGTCTGATTTCAAATATTAAACCAAGATTGCATTACCGACATCATCTCTATTCGATCATGATTTCTGTCCTGGTATTTATACTTTCCTTTCTGCTATGTTGAGTTAATTTTCATGTCTTCTGGTGTCTTAAAGTGATCGTTGGTGTCATCAATTTGAGACACCTTTTCTTTAGTAATGTCAGCATATAGTGCTGTAAATTCCTAAGAACTGCTTTAGCGTCATTCCTTAGTTTTTGCTATGTTTGTATTTTCATTGTCATTCAGTTCAAAAGACTTTTTTATTTCTTCTTTGATCCATGGGTTTTTTTGATTTTCAATATTTGGGAACTGACTGAATTTTAAGTCTATCCTGTTTTAGTTAGAGAAATACATTGTGTGAGTTGAATCTTTTAAAATTCACTAAGACTTATTTTATGGCTTAGTATATATCTTGGTCAGTATTTCATGTATACTTGAAATGAATATGTGTTGCGCTGTTGATGGATGGTACTACAAATGTCAATCAGTTTCCTCACATGCATGTCCTGATCAGTACTCTGATGAATATTTGAGGAGTACCTTATGCAAATATTTGGGGTTCCTTGTGTATCTCTCTCCTCTCCAGAGCTCTATTCTGTGAATTCCAAAAGCCTTGCTATCCCTGTGCTCTCATTTTCATTTCCTTACCTTACAGAGTTCACCAATTTCCATCTGGGCTCTCCTTTCTTGAGTTGTGGCTTAGAAATTCTCTGAAAGCAGGAAGGTGATGCAAATGTAGGGCTCTGTTTTTCATCTCTCTGGGTTCCTTATACTTTATTGCCTAGTGTTTTGCAATTTAAAAAAAATGCTTGTTTCTCAGGAGGTTGAGGAGGGCGGATCACGAGGTCAGGAGATCAAGACCATCCTTGTGAACATGGTGAAACCCAATCTTTACTAAAAATACAAAAATTAGCTGGGCATTGTGGTGCATGCCTGTAGTCCCACCTACTTGGGAGGCTGAGGCAGGAGAATCGTTTTAACCCAGGAGGCGGAGGTTGCAGTGAGCTGAGATCACGCCACTGCACTCCAACCTGAAGACAGAGCGAGACTCAAAAAAAAAAAAAAAAAAAAAAAAAGCTTGTTTCATATATTCTGTTTGCTTTTGTTGTTGTTTGTTATTGTTTCAGGCACGAGGGTACATCCAATTACTGTTCCTCTAACTTAGAAGCAGAAGTCAAGTACATGTTCAAAATTAAAAATCTGCAGTGGTGTTTAAAAGATGACACAGGAAAAGTGGCGTTTGAATCACTTGCTTGCGGTAATGTCTGTAATCACAGTTCCACATTTAGGTTAAAATGTAGTTTTTCATTATTCTGTGAATCTTGTTTTCTGAAGTTTCAAATGTAGGTATAAAAACAATTCTTTCAGGTTGAAACACAAACATTAAGAAAATAAATTATTCCATTTGAAAAGTGGGATTTGTGTGCATTTGCCGTAGCATAATCCAAAATCAAATGTGAGCTTTAAAGGGAGTAATTGAAAGTTGAAGGCTCTCAACTTTGCCCCTCATATTTCCTCATTTTATTTACCAGAAAATAAGTTTTTTTCTTAAAGATAGTGTTTCTTAAGAAAATATCAAGATTCATTAGGCATTTAGATAGTCTCTTTATAGAAGGACTGTATCAGTCCCACAGTAGTTCTAATATACCATTGTATGATATAGTTCCTCCACCTAGACAAAATAAGGTCAATAATCTTTCATACCCTGAGAGAGGATGGGGTCCGGTTCCAAGATGGCTGAATAGGAACAGCTATGGTCTGCAGCTCCCACCGTGATCAATGCAGAAGATGGGTGATTTCTGCATTTCCAAATGAGGTACCTGGTTCATCTCATTGGGACTGGTTGGACAGTGGGTGCGACCCATGAAGGGCAAGCCAAAGCGGGGGGGGGGGTGTCACCTCACCCGGGAAGTGCCAGGGGTTGGGAGATTTCCCTCTCCTAGCCAAGGTAAGCCATGACAGACTGTAACTGGAAAAACAGGGCACTCCCACCTAAATACTGCACTTTTCCAACCATCTTAGCAAACAGCACACCAGGGGATTATATCCTGCGCCTGGCTTGGCGCGTCCCATGCCCACAGAACCTTGCTCACTGCTAGCACAGCAGTCTGAGATTGACCTGTGACCTGCGAGGCAGCAGCCTGGCAAGGGGAGGGGCATCCGCCATTGCTGAGGCTTGAGTAGGTAAACAAAGCAGCCAGGGAAGCTAGAACTGGGTGGACCCCACCACAGCCCAGCAAGGTCTGCTGCCTCTGTTGACTCCACCTCTGGGGGCAGGGCATAGCTGAACAAAAGGCAACAGAAACTTCTGCACACTTAAACGTCCCTGTCCGACAGCTCTGAAGAGAGCAGTGGTTCTTCCAGCATGGCATTTGAGCTCTGAGAACGGACAAACTGCTTCCTCAAGGGGGTCCCTGACCCCTGTGTAGCCTAACTGGGAGACATCTCCCAGTAGGGGCTGATTGACACCTCATACAGGTGGGTGCCTCTCTGGGACTAAGCTTCCAGAAGAAGGATCAGGCAGCAATATTTGCTGTTCTGCAATATTGCTCTTCTGCAGCCTCCGCTGGTGATACCCAGGAAAACAGGGTCTGGAGTGGACCTCCAGCAAACTCCAACAGACCTGCAGCTGAGGGACCTGACTGTTAGAAGGAAAACTAACAAACAGAAAGGAATAGCATCAACATCAAGAAAAAGGACATCCACACCAAAACCCCATCTGTAGGTCACTAACATCAAAGACCAAATGTAGATAAAACCACAAAGATGGGGAGAAACCAGAGGAGAAAAGATGAAAATTCTAAAAACGGGAGCATCTCTTCTCCTCCAAAGTATCGCAGCTCCTCACCAGCAACAGAACAAAGCTGGACAGAGGATAACTTTGACAAGTTGACAGAAGTAGGCTCCAGAAGGTCAGTAATAACAAGCTAAAGGAGCTAAAGGAGGATGTTTGAACCCATCACAAGGAAGCTAAAAACCTTGAAAAAAGATTAGATAAATGGCTAACTAGAATAAACAATGTAGAGAAGACACTAAATGACCTGATGGAGCTGACAACCATGGCACGAGAACTACGTGATGCACGCACAAGCTTCAGTAGCTGATTTGATCAATTGGAAGAAAGGGTATCAGTGATTGAAGATCAAATTAATGAAATAAAGCGAGAAGTTTAGAGAAAACAGAATAAAAAGAAATGAACAAAGCCTCCAAGAAATATGGGGCTATGTGAAAAAAACAAATCTATGTTTCATTAGTACCTGAAAGTGACAGGGAGAATGGAACCAAGTTGGAAAACACTCTGTAGGATATTATCCAGGAGAACTTCCCCAACCTAGTAAGGAAGGCCAACATTCAAATTCAGGAAATATAGAGAATACCACAAAGATACTCCTCAAGAAGAGCAACCCCAAGACACATAATTGTCAGATTCACCAAGGCTCAAATGAAGGAAAAAATGTTAAGGGCAACCAGAGAGAAAGGTCAGGTTACCCACAAAGGGTAACTATCAGACTAACAGCAGATCTCTCAGCAGAAACTCTACAAGCCAGAAGAGAGTGGGGGACAATATTCAACATACTTAAAAGAATTTTCAACCCAGAATTTCATATCCAGTCAAACTAAGCTTCGTAAGTGAAGTAGAAATAAAATCCTTTACAAAGAAGAAAATGCTGAGAGATTTTGTCACCACCAGGCCTGCCTTGAAAGAGCTCCTGAAGGAAGCACTAAATACGAAAAGGAACAACCAGAACTAGCCACTGCAAAAACATGCCAAATTGTAAAGACCACCAATGCTAGGAAGAAACTGCATCAATTAATGGGCAAAATAACCAGCCAACATCATAATGGCAGGATCAAATTCACACATAACAATATTAACCTTAAATGTAAATGGGCTAAATGCCCCAATTAAAAGACACAGATTGGCAAATTGGATAAAGACCCAAGACCCACCAGGGTGCTGTATTCAGGAGTCCCATCTCATGTGCAGAGACACACATTGGCTCAAAATAAAGGGATGGAGGAAGATCTACCAAGCAAATGGAAAGCAAAAGAAAAGCAGGGGTTGCAATTCTAGTCTCTGATAAAACAGACTTTAAACCAACAAAGATCAAAAGAGACAAAGAAGTCCATTACATAATGGTAAAGGGATCAATTCAACAAGAAGAGCTGACTATCCTAAATATATATGCACCCAATACAGGAGCACCCAGATTCATAAAACAAGTCCTTAGAGACCTACAAAGAGACTTAGACTCCCACACAATAATAATGGTAGACCTTAACACTCCACTGTCAATATTAGACAGATCAATGGGACAGAAGATTAACAAGGATATCCCGGACTTGAACTCAGCTTTGCACCAAGTGGACCTAATAGACATCTACAGAACTCTCTACCCCAAATCAACAGAATATACATTCTTCTCAGCACTACATCCCACTTATTCCAAAATTGACCACATAGTTGGAAGTAAAGCACTCCTCAGCAAATGTAAAAGAACAGAAATCACAGCAAACTCTCTCTCAGACCACAGTGCAATCAAATTAGAACTCAGGATTAAGAAACTCACTCAAAACGGCACAACTACATGGAAACTGAACAACCTGCTCCTGAATGACTCCTGGGTAAATAATGAAATGAAGGCAAAAATAAAGCTGTTCTTTGAAACCAATGAGGACAAAGACACAATGTACCAGAATCTCTGGGACACATTCAGAGCAGTGTGTAGAGGGAAATTTATAGCACTAAATGCCCACAAAAGCAAGCAGGAAAGATCTAAAACTGACACCCTAACATCACAATTAAGAGAACAAGAGAAGCAAGGCCAAACAAATTCAAAAGCTAGCAGAAGGCAAGAAATAACTAAGATCAGAGCAGATCTGAAGGAGATACAGACACGAAAAACCCTTCAAAAAATTAATGAATCTAGGAGCTGGTTTTTTGAAAAGATCAACAAAATTGATAAGAAAAGAGAGAAAAATCAAATAGACACAATAAAAAATGGTAAAGGGGATATCACCACTGATCCCACAGGAATACAAACTACCATCAGACAATACTATAAACAACTCTACACAAATAAACTAGAAAACCTAGAAGAAATGTATAAATTCCTGGACATATACACTCTCCCAACACTAAACCAGGAGGAAGTTGAATCTCTGAATACACCAATCACAGGCTATGAAATTGAGGCAATAATTAATAGCCTACCAACCAAAAAAAGTTTAGGATCAGATGGATTCACAGCTGAATTCCACTAGAGGTACAAAGAGGAGCTGGTACCATTCCTTTTGAAACTATTCCAATCAATAGAAAAAGAGGGAATCTTCCCTAACTCATGTTATGAGGCGAGCATCATTCTGATACCAAAGCCTGGCAGAGACACAACAAAAAAGAGAATTTTAGACCAATATCCCTGATGAACATCGATGTGAAAATCCTCAATAAAATACTGGCATACCGAATCCAGCAGCACACCAAAAAGCTTATCCAAGACGATCAAGTCAGCTTTATCCCTGGGATGCAAGGCTGGTTCAACATATGCAAATCATTGAATGTAATCCATGACATAAACAGAACCAATGACAAAAACCACATGATTATCTCAATAGATGCAGAAAAAGGCCTTTGACAAAATTCAATAGCCCTTCATGCTAAAAACTCTCAATAAACTAGGTATTGCTGGAATGTATCTCAAAATAGTAAGAGCTATTTATGACACACTCACAGCCAATATCATACTGAATGGGCAAAAACTGGAAGCATTCCCTTTGAAAACTGGCACAAGATAGGGATGCCCTCTCTCACCACTGCTATTCAACACAGTGTTGGAAGTTCTGGCTAGGGCAATCAGGCAAGAGAAAGAAATAAAGGGTATTCAATTAGGAAAAGAGGAAGTCAAATTGTCCCTGTTTGCAGATGACATGATTGTATATTAGAAAGCTCATTGTCTCAGCCCAAAATCTCCTTAAGCTGATAAGCAACTTCAGCAAAGTCTCAGGATATAAAATCAATGTGCAAAAATCACAAGCGTTCCTATACACCAATAACAGACAAACAGAGAGCCAAATCATGAGAGAACTCCCATTCACAATTGCTACAAAGAGAATAAAATACCTAGGAATCCAACTTACAAGGGATGTGAAGGGCCTCTTCAAGGAGAACTACAAACTACTGCTCAATGAAATAAAGGGGGACACAAACAAATGGAAGAACATTCCATGCTCATGCATAGGAAGAATCAATATCGTGAAAATGGCCATACTGCCCAAGGTAACTTACAGATTCAGTGCAATCCCCATCAAGCTACCAATGACTTTCTTCCCAGAATTGGAAAAAACTGTTTTAAATTTCATATGGAAACAAAAAAGTGTCTGCATTGCCAAAACAATCCTAAGCAAAAAGAACAAAGCTGGAAGTATCACGCTACCTGACTTCAAACTATACTACAAGGGTACAGTAACCAAAACAGCATGGTACTGGTATCAAAACAGATATATAGACCAATGGAACAGAACAGAGGCCTCGGAAATAACACCACACATCTACAACAATCTGATCTTTGACAAACCTGACAAAAACAAGAAATGGGGAAAGGATTCCCTATCTAATAAATGGTGTTGGGAAAACTGGCTAGCCATATGTAGAAAGCTGAAACTAGATCCCTTTATTACACCTTATACAAAAATTAATTCAAGATGGATTAAAGACTTAAATGTTAGACCTAAAACCATAAAAACCCTAGAAGAAAACCTAGGCAATACCATTCAGGACATAGGCATGGGCAAAGGCTTCATGTCTAAAATACCAAAAGCAATGGCAACAAAAGCCAAAATAGACAAATGGGATCTAATTAAACTAAAGATCTTCTGCACAGCAAAAGAAACTACCATTAGAGTGAACAGGCAACCTACAGAATGGGAGAAAATTTTTGCAATCTACCCATCTGACAAAGGGCTAATATCCAGAATCAACAAAGAACTTAAACAAATTTACAAGAAAAAAACCAACAACCCCATCAAAAAGTGGGCAAAGGATATGAACAGACACTTCTCAAAAGAAGACATTTATGCAGCCAACAGACACATGAAAAAGTGCTCATCATCACTGGCCATCAGAGAAACGCAAATCAAAACCACAATGAGATACCATCTCACACCAGTTAGAATGGCCATCATTAAAAAGTCAGGAAACAACAGGTGCTGGAGAGGATGTGGAGAAATAGGAACACTTTTACACTGTTGGTGGGACTGTAAACTAGTTCAACCATTGTGGAAGACAGTGTGGTGATTCCTCAAGGATCTAGAACTAGAAATACCATTTGACGCAGCCATCCCATTACTGAGTATATACCCAAAGGATTATAAATCATGCTACTATAAAGACACATGCACATGTATGTTTATTGTGGCACTATTCACAATAGCAAAGACTTGGAACCAACCCAAATGTCCATCAACCATACACTGGATTAAGAAAATGTGGCACATATACACCATGGAATACTATGCAGCCATAAAAAAGGATGAGTTCATGTCCTTTGCAGGGACATGGACTGGAAACCATCATTCTGAGGAAACTATCACAAGGACAGAAAACCAAACGCTGCATGTTCTCACTCATAGGTGGGAATTGAACAATGAGAACAATTGGACACAGGGAAACATCACACACTGGAGCCTGTTGTGGGTTGCAAGGCAAGGGGAGGGATAGCATTAGGACAAATACCTAATGTAAATGATGAGTTAATGGGTGCAGCAAACCAACATGGCACATGTATACCTATGTAACAAACCTGCACGTTGTGCACATGTACCCTAGAACTTAAAGTATAATAAAAAAAAATTTCTACCATACAGATATAAGAGACATAAATAAATTTCAGAACACAGATGATAGCAAAATATAATAAAATAATTAGGAAGTGATAAAAAACTTTCATACCTTATATCATGTTAAAAAGGAAAATTGGTAAATATAAATTATAATTGTAAAAGCTATACAGATAGAAATGTCACAGATATGACACTTTGAAAGGAAACCAATAAGTACTTATAATTTTAATGAAGTGTTGTCAGTATTATAGTACTGTATATTAAGATCACAAATTTCCTTATAAGAAATTATTCTGATTTTCCTCTGAATGAAACAGATACTATGAGAATCACATATATAGTTAAAACTCTTCAAAGCTTAACCTCTAGATCTGTTAAGCTCAAATGACATTCATAAAAAAACAGACTCCTGCTATTCTTCCTTTTTTCTTTCTTTTTTTGGGGGGAGGGGTTCCCCACAGTTTCTCTTTTTTTAATTTATTTATGTTTTTCTGAGACATGGTTTCACTCTTGCAACTCAGGCTGCAGTGCAATGGCACAATCTCGGCTCACTGCAACCTCCGCCTCCCGGGTTCAAGTGATTCTCTTGCCTCAGCCTTCCGAGTAGCTTGGGTTACAGGCACCCACCACCATGCCCAGCTAATTTTTGTATTTTTCATAGGGACGGGGTTTTCCATGTTCACCAGGCTGGTCTCAAACTCCTGACCTCAGGTGATCCACCCGCCTTGGCCTCCCAAAGTGCTGGCGTTACAGGCATGAGCCACCACACGTGGCCAGTTTCTCTTAATAAGGTTTCAATATATTGTTTGAAGTCATAATTTTCTTTCAACTTATTAGGAGATTAGAAATAATAACTTTCCAACAAAGTTCTAAATTTATGAACTTTTGCATAAGCTAATTATTAAAATGGATATAGATATGAAAAAATACTTGGTATCATAAGGGACTTATTTACATTCAGTACCTCTGATGGGGAAAATTTTAAAAATATAGTTATTTCTTGTTTGAATAAAAACAAAGCCAAAACATTCTTTTTTTATCTCCATTACTACTTTGGAAAACTTCCTAATTTCCTATGTCCCACAGTCTTAATTGTTGAAATAATAATGCAGTTTGGCTGGCTTACAACATGGATACTAACTAGTCATTGGTTTTAGAGAAAACAAAAATGCAAAAAAAGTATCAGAATTATACTTTACCCTTCAAATTAATTTACTGCTTAAATTAAGATCTCAAAAGTCACAGTTTTTCAGTAAGTATTTGTTTTTTCATTCAGAAATCATTTCCTAGACTTTTACTTTCTATTGGGCACTGTTTCCTACGCAGTGGGTATATTCAGGAAAAAGGTAGAAAAAGGTTACTGTACTCATGGAACTTATACTTTGTTTTAGAAGACAGCTACTGAATATGATCATTATTGTGACGCATCCTGTGAAAGAAATAAAAAATGTGATGTGACAGCAAGTACCTCTAATGGGGAGCTACTTTATAGATAAGATGGTCAGAAAACACCCCTTTACAAGATATTTAAATATCTAGGATATTTAAATCCAAGAACTGTAGGGCTTTGGAGACAACCATGTGACTAATCAAGGATATGCATTTCAGGCACACGGGAAAGCAAGTGAAAACTCCTAAAATGGCAAAGTTGAGATATTCTAGGAGTAGAAAGATAGCTAATACATTGACTCAAGAGAATATAAAAGCCATAGGTTGACTGAAGATAAAATTGGACATGTAGTCAGGAGCCATAACATAGAGGCTTATGAGTTCCATTTTGAGGAGTTTAGTTTGATAAGCAGAGTATGTTGTAAGCAGAAAAGTGACAGACCACTCAAATTGGTATCCTGAAGAAAAACTTGGATCCCAAGATACTTTTTCTATTTTATCAACCAACAGGTTTAAATTACACTTTCTCCTATGAAAGTAAAAAATACCCACAAAGGACTTCATTTTTACTTTTTAAATATGTTTGGATTATGGTTCAAAAGAAAGCTTGAACTGTAAAATACTTGAACAAAGACTATGCAAATGGAATTAACAGGATAGTTAAGATGCAGCCAGTGTTCAATAATGTTATCATTTCATGTCTACTCTGCTAACTGAATATTTATGTAGATAAGTAGACTGCACTGGAAAATTATTCAAGTCAATATATTTTTAAGTGCATGATCTTGTACCTGGTGTTCTAAGGGATACAAAGATGAGTGTGGTGAAATTCCAATTTTAAAGGAATTAAGACTCCAGTGGGAGGAGACAAGCTATGAAACTAAACATATTGATAATAATGGACCTAAAAGTCAAAAGACATTCCTTTAATCCAAGTTCTGTCTCTGGCACTAATTCATTATAAGATCTCGATCAGGAAATAACATTTGCCTTTAAGCAAACATTTCAGGATAAGTTCAATTTTAAAGATAAATAGAGGATACAAGGTGACCCCATGATTCAGAGGTCATTGTTTGGGCTTCTGGTTTCAGCTTAAGTGCTCAAGATAGATTCTTCTCACAGACCTTCTCTGTTTTGCCATTATTTTCTTCTGAATTAAAAGCTTCTTTAGAAGTGCCTGGCAAAGATCTTCTTTAACAGCTACATGACATATGTTTCACCACCCCCTCCTTCCAATAAGTAGATTGGAGTTATAAAATACATGCAATATAATTCTTATGGCATTACAATTTGTAGTTTGGCATAGAGTGGATTGAAATAGTTTTGAAAAGTTGAATGTACACTAAATTTATTGCATTTAGTAAAAAACTCATGCTTCAGAAAAGATAGACATTTAACTAATCAAAAAATAAATAATGTCATTTATTTAAGCAAAACACACACATGCACACATACACACGAGTGTGCACACACAATTCTATGCTCACCAATTCCAGCCATAATCATGCAAAGAATAGGTATATGTCCAAAGATCAAAGGAAATAATTTAAAATGGAATTCAATTTCTATATTTGGGAGGTCAGATTAGGCTAGATATTTTATTTTCTTCTCTAACTTATGAAAAAATCCCATTGATTTTATCATAAGATTTTATAATAAAAAATTTTTAAATGTCATTTCTCTTCAGAAAGACAACCTTAGGCAATTCCCTTGATTATGATATGCTAATTTTGGATTTTCATGTTTAACTGAAACAAAGATATTTGCTATCTATGTATTACATGGATACCTTAAGAACATAATTTATGTTCTTATGTCCACCATTATAATTTAAATTTTTAAAACTTTGCAAATTTTTCCCAGAAGATACTGAAAAGACAAATAGCTGATTATTGTGTTTCTAACATAATTTTATTTCTTTCTATAAATAAAAAAGTCTGGCAAATTGTTATTAAAAGTGATTTTTAGAGATTGGTAGAACTTAGTAACATTTACATGCAGCCATCTCTGACTTCCAAAAAATTACTGCTGAATAGCATAGTGAAAAGCGTTTTATACAGCTCTTACATGCATGGCCTGTATTAATGCAGAAATCTAGAAGCTAATGGTATATCTAATGGCACATAAATACACACACACACACACACACACACACACACCCTTCAGATGCTTGCTGCCTCTTGTTATATTCATTAAGCCACACCATAATTTCTCTATTGTTTACTTTTATCATAAATTCAAATGCCATCTGTTAATTTGTTTATTTTCAGTCATGTTGGTTCTTCTTTCAACCCCTGAAAGATAAAATATTGAGTTTTTGGATGACATGGTTGGTCCTACATAATTTTCCACTAAAATGCCATTAGATATTTCACTTAAGACAATGTCCTCTAGTTTCATTCATGTTGTCAAAAATGACAAATTTACTTTTTTAAGGCTGAATAGTATTCTATTGTGTAAATATATCACATTTTAAAAATCCATTCATCCACTGATGGACACTTATATTGTTTCCATTTCTTGACTATTGTGAAGAGTACTACAATCAACATGGGAGTGCAGACAACTCTTCAACATACTGATTTCGATTCCTTTGGATATATATATACAGTAGTGAGATTCCTGGATCTCACAATAAAGGAACGTTCATACTGTTTTCCAAAATGGCTGTATTAATTTGCAATACCACCTACAGTGTATGAGGGTTCCCTTTTCTCCACGTGCTTGCCAACGCTTGTTATCTTTTGATAATAGTCACCCTAACAGGTGTGAGGCAATCTCTCATTGTGGTTTTAATTTACATTTCTCTTATAATTAGAGATGTTGAGCATTTTCTCATGTATCTTTTGGCAATTTGTATCTCTTCTTTTGAGAAATGTCCATTTGAGTCCTTTACTCACTTTTTAATAGGGTTATTTGTTTTCTTCTTAATAAGTAGTTTGATTTCCTTGTATATTTTGGCTATTACCCTCTTATTTGATATATGAGCTGTAAACATTTTCTCCTGATCTATGGTTTTTCTCTTCACTCTGTTGTTTACTCTACTGTGCAGAAGCTTTCAGTCTGATATAAGCCCATGTAGTTCCATACAAATTTTAGGATTTTTTTTTTGTATTTCTGTGAAGAATAACATTGGAATTTTGATAGCTATTGCATTGAATCTATAGAATGCTTTTGGTAGTATGGACATTTTAACTATTAATTCTTTCAATCCACAAAAGAATTTATTTGTGGGATATCTTTCCATTTATTTGTGATATCTTTATTTTCTCTTGGTGCTTGTGCTTTTGAGGTTATATCCAATAAATCATTGCCCAGACCAGTCAATTTTATGGATATTTTCCCATTATGTTCTCTTTTAATAGTTTTATAGTTTCAGGTCTTACATTTAAGGCTTTCATCTGCTTTGAGTTGATTCTTATACAAGGTTTGAAATAAGAGCCTATTTTTATTCTTCTGTATGTGAATATCCAGTATTCCTAATATCATTTTTTGAAGGGACTGTCCTTTCCCCATTGTATGATCTTGGCATCTTTGTCAAAAATCAATTCACCATAAATGCATGGGTTTATTTCTGGGCTCTCTGTCCTATTTCACTGGTCAATCTGTCTGTTTTTATGCCAGTATCATACTGTTTGGATTATTATAGGTTTGTAACATATTTTGAAATCCAGTAGTATAGTGCCTCCAGCTTTTATCTTTTTGGTAAAAGTTACTTCAGTTATTCAGGATTTTTTGTAGTTCCATACAAATTTTAGGATTTTTTTTTTCTATTTCTGTGAAGAATGACATTGGAATTTTGATAGGTATTGCATTGAATCTATAGAATGCTTTGGGTAGTATGGACATTTTAACAATATTAATTCTTTCAATTCACAAACATGGGGTATCTTTCCCTTTATTTGTGATATCTTTTTTTTTAATCAGTGTTTTATGGTTTTCAGTATACAGATATTTCACTTTCTTGGTTAAATTGACTCCTAAGTATTTTATTCCTTTTGACACTTTTGTAAGTGGGACTGTTAATTTTTTTTTCAGGCAGTCTGTTGTTAGTGTATAGAAACATTACCGATTTTTTGTAAGTTGATTTTTGTATCCTGAAACTTTACCAAATTTATTAGTTCTAACATTTTTTGTTGGATTATTTAATATTTTTTCTATAATATCATGTTGTCAGTACACAGAGACAATTTCACTTTATTCTTTTCTGTTTGGATACCTTTTATTTCTTTCTTTAGCCTAAATGCCCTATCTTGGATTTTCAGTATTATGTTGAACTGAAGTAGTCTTAGAGTAAAAGCTTTCAACTTTTCACCATAGGTACGATGTTAGTTGTGGGGTTGTCATATATGGCTTTTTTTCTGTTGTGGAACATTCATTCTATATCTAATTTGTTGAGCTCTGTTGACTGTTCACAATGTTTAAATAGGTCTGCTCCAAAAATAAAGTCTATTGGCAATAGATAAGGGACTTGAAAAACTTCCATGCAAATCATTCAACATTACTAAGATTCTAGCTAACATTACTAACATTCTTGTGGCAATGTATTCTAGATTCAGTTGGGCTTAATACATGCTACAGGCAGAACAAACAAAATAGTAATACTTTTGTTTGAATGTTGCTGCCTCTTCACTACCCTAGATTTCATTCCTATTAGTTGTCTGTTTTTGTTACTTACAAAGACACTCATAGATAAGGACTTGAACATATATCATTATGTGTCTGTGAGTTTTGTTAAATATATTTCTTTTTCATTCATTTATTCACTGAATAATTTTCAAGTAGTGTCTTAGACCCTGGGGATAGAGCAGTAAACAAAACAAACTGAGTCTCAGCGCATGTAGGACTTATAGAGAAATAAAAAGTAAGAATGGACATAAATAAAGGACAATATAATTTTAGATAATGGCCATGCTAGGGGAAAATTAGAATAATGGATCAAACAGTGACTGGTTGGGAGGGACTGCTTTAGCTAGGGTGATTAGGAAAGGCCCCTTTGAGAAGTTGACATTAAAATCAGAATGCAAATGAGAAACAGCAATAAAAAATTATTAGAACTCACAATAAAGAACTCAAAATGAATTATAGACCTAAATGTAAAAGGCAAAACTATAAAACTTCTAGAACATAAATAAAAGAAAATCTGCATGACCATTGGTTTGGTGACAACTTTTTAGATACAATACCAAAAGTTTGATCCATAAAAAAAATTATACACTGTACCTCATTAAAATTAAAAACTTCTGCTCTGCAAATGACATGTTAAGAGAATAAAAAGATCAACTAAAGACTGGGAGAAAATGTTTGCAACACATGTATTAGATAAAGGGGTTATATCCAAAATATACAACAAACTTTGAAAACTCAATCATAAGAAAATAAATAACCCAATTAAAAACTGGGCAAAAGATCTGCACAGACACACCATCAAAGAAGATATACAGATGGCAAATAAGCATATGAAAAGATGCTCAACATCATATGTCATCAGGAAATTGCAAATTAAAACAACAATGAGATACTACTGTACACTGATTAGAATGGCTAAAATCCACAATGCGGATATAACAAATCCTGGTGAGGATGTGGAGCCAACGGGAACTCAGATTCATTGTTGGTGAGAATACAAATGTGTACATCCACTTTGTCAAACAGTTTGGCAATTTCTAACAAAACTTAACATACTGTTACCATATGATTCATCAATATTGTTCTAAGCGTTTACTCAAAAGAGTTGAAAACTTATGTATACATAAAAACTGGCACATGAATGTTTCTAGCAATCTTTCCCATAATTGCAAAAACATGAAAGCAACCAAGATGTCCTTCAATAGGTGAAATGATAAACAAACTGTAGTAAAGCCATAAAATGAAATATTATTCAGTGCTAAAAAGAAATGATCTATCAAGCCATGAAGAGACATAGGGGAACCTTGAATCCATATTGCTTAGTGAAAGAAGCCAGTCTGCAAAAGCTGCAAACTATATAATTCCAAATATATGACATCCTGGAAAAGGCAAAAATATAGAGACAGTAAAAAGAATTTGTGATTGCCAACAGTTTAGGAGGAAGGAAGAAGAAGGGATAAATAGGTGGTGCACAGGGGAATTTTAGGGCAGTAAAACTATGTTACTGTATGTTATATAATGATGGATGCATGATGTTATACATTTGTTAAAATGCATGGACTTCAACAGCACAAAGAGTAAACCTTAACGGACTTTATTTAATAACAATATATCAATATTACTTCATCAGTTATAACAATTGTACCACATGAACGCAAAATGTTAATAATACGAAATACAGTGTAAGGGGGTGAGAAAGGAGAGGGGGTATATGAAAACTTCCTATACCTTCTGTCCAATTTTTCTGTAAACCTAAAATTACTCTAAAGAGACTTTATTTTTAAAGTCTATTATATAAAAAAATTAGAAGATCCATGGGCAGGGGCAGGGCAGTCTAGGCAAATGGATTAGCAAGCATAGCAGAAATGCACTTGGCATGTCCATGCCAGTGTGGCTGCAATACTGAGGAGAGAGGAGTGAAAGATGAAGTCCAAGAGGCAGATGCAGTCATGACAGCACTTAGAGTCCACAGAGATAGTTTTAATTTATATAAGGTACACTGGAAAAATATTCTTGGTCTTATACAGGAGATTTGATCTGATTTCTCCAAGATCAATTTGCCTATTAGGAGGAGTATGGATTTAGGGCATATAGGTGGGAGTATAGGCAGAGAGAGGGTTTAAGCAGGAAGAACAGGAGGTGGTTTCAACAGTCCAGACAGCCATGCAGATTTCTGAAATTTAAATGTTCTGAAATTCAGTTTCTTGTTTATAATTCTGGTAGATGCCACTTTGTGCTTAATTTTAAAAGTATAGACTCAGTAAACCTAATAAATTGTCATAGATCTGTTTCTATTACTAGTTTCTACCCAGGATGTCAGTGAACTAAATAATTCCCAAGTGCATGCATGTATAAACTAAATATGCTAAAATAAATTCTTTATAAAATGACCAATTTTGGAAGATGTACACACAAAAGTCTGTGTTATTGCTCTCTGTTTAATTGCATACTACTTATTTTCACATGCCTTTCTGTTTGTATTACAGGAGTTAAAAATCATTCAGAGAAGTCATCCTGAGGGAATTTAGCTTGAAATTCCCGAATTAACTTTCTTTCAGCCAAGTGCTAAGGAGTTGTCCATATGCTGATGTTAAGCCTGAAAGATCTTGGATTACCCTTTGTTTGTAGTTGTGCAGCTGTAATATAATTCTGATCTATTCCATAGCTGCTAATGACTCAACACCTGAGACCTTGAAGTATAACAGCCAAGGTTATTTTGCAATGTGATGCAATAAAATAAAGTAGGATCGCTCATATATGCAAAACTACTCTGAAATCGCAAGATTGATATAAAGATATATGCTTCTATCAAGTGCTTATAACAGAAATGATTTTATTGCTATACACACATTAACACACATACAATAATATGCAAAATTTCTTGCAAAACTTGCAAATAAAGCAGGTAAAGACATAAATAATCAGTAATTAAGAATTCACTGGAGAGGATAGATGAGAGATTATGCTGAGTCAAGAAGCTAAAATGCAAATATAAAATTTATGCATGTATGGGGTCATTGCACCTGTGCCCTCAGTGAACCATTCAATCAAGAACAAACTTTCTATTATAAGATGAAAAAGTCCTGGAGATCTTATGTACATTATGGTGACTGTAGTTAATAGTGAAGCATTGTATACTTAAAATTTGCTTAAAGAGTACATCTTAATTGTTCTCACTATAGAAAAAAAGGTAACTATGAAGTGATAGAGGCATTAGCTTGTTACATTTTATAATCCATGCATATATCAAAACATCACGTGTGTACCTTAAATGTATACAATTTTCATTTGTCAATTAATTATACCTAAACAAAACTGAGGAAAATAAAATAAAATGATACTGTTTGTTTAAAAACACCACAATTTAACGTCAAAACCCTACTGATTCACAATAGCAGGTAAAGAATGATTACAGTAAAAAAAGGTGATTTATATAGTAGAGCACTGCGTCATTATTCCTTTGATACTCATTGTCTATACTTAATGATATTAGCGGTTACTTCATTGTTTATTAGAATCAAATACTTTTAGAGCCAAATAAGATCTTGGAGTCACTTAGTCAACCCTGCCCCCATTTTATAGATAAGGAGATGAAGGATACAGCAAAAATATTGTTTTGACATAAATTATTATTAAAATTATGGTTAATTTAACATGATTTTAAAAATTTCATCATCCTGAGAAAACTTTGAATGATCAGTTTGTGTGTAGCATGGAAGCTATACAAAGTTTATTTTAGTTAGTCTGTGGTGGTTGCTGTTTTGTGGTAATTAAAACATAAATATCACATTATTGTTATGATAATGATAAAAAACCTTCAAAGTACATGAAACTTTTTTTACGTTAAAAAATACATATCAAGCTGAAATCAGTTATAGCATATTACAGGTAATTCAAGAGACCCTACAAACATGGCACTTTTTTTTTTTTTTTTTTTTTGAGACGGAGTCTCGCTCTGTTGCCCAGGCTGGAGTGCAGTGGCACCATCTCGGCTCACTGCAAGCTCCGCCTCCCAGGTTCACGCCATTCTCCTGCCTCAGCCTCCTGAGTAGCTGGGACTACAGGCGCCCGCCACCGTGCCCGGCTAATTTTTTGTATTTTTAGTAGAGACGGGGTTTCACCGCGTTAACCAGGATGGTCTCAATCTGCTGACCTCGTGATCCGCCTGCCTCGGCCTCCCAAAGTGCTGGGATTACAGGTGTGAGCCACCGCGGCCGGCGACATGGCACATTTTTAAACATAAAAATTCATTCAAAAAATTAACTCAAAATTTTAATTTATTCTAATTTCTGAAATTCCCTCCTGTTTCCTTGGTATATTATGTTTTCTCATGCTAAAAAACAGTTTGATAAACGTTTTTCTTATATAATACACTGAAGATGCTGGAATAATAAGGGAAAATTTTAAAAATGGAAAGTGACAGAAGGATAATAATGACAAATGCATTAGGCTATGTAATGAATATCAGATAGATAGTCTAATTATATCTCTAATGTAAATGTCTAATATTTAGATATTAAACTGTAAGGTCTAAGAGACAGTAAAATAAAACTGGGAATTCCCCTTTATTCATGATAAAAATAAACCATTCTTGTCTTTACAGAGATGTTTGTCTAATAATTCAGCAGTAGGTCTTGAATTAGAGAGATGATCTATGCTACCAAGAATTTTTGGTTGATATTTGCATCAAAATTCCACAGAGGTCTCTAATCACACATTCTTTAGCATAAAAATTATAAATGAGACAATTTAGAATATAAACTTTAAACTCTTGACTGTAATTATACAGATATATACATATATTTACACTTTATTATATCCAAGATGATAGAAAACAGAAAAATTTAATTTAATAAGCACAAATAAAAAATTACTCTGTAAAAATACATACTGTTACTTTTATTTGAATAGCAAAAATAATAAATATATAAAGGGCAAATGTATGTGATAATATAGTGTTCCAAAAATTTAACTAATTTTCACTACCTCCTCCCCCTTAATTCCTATCAAACTTATAACTTTACTTGCTTCAAGCTAAATTTTTATTCTCACACCCACACTTTTAGAAAGCAAAGCTTTTGGGTTTCAGAAGTCTAAATCCTGAGAGACTAAGAGTATAAACAGTTTTGTTATAAAGGCAGAGCTTTCTTAGCCACCAGACTAGAAAAGAAGTCCTTCTCCAGCGACAGGAAGAGAATCAGGGAGTGCATCAGTATTGGGAATTCCAGGGGGCTTCTAAAGCCTAGCTCTCTTTGTGAGTGAATGGTATGTGATGGTGTCGTGGGAGGGGCTGGTGGAGAAAGGAAAGAGAGAGAAAAAGAGAGGGAGAGGGAGGTATTTACAGTCCTGAGGGAGTTTCAGAAATGCAGCAGCAAAATCTCAGGTTTTTCTTTTTTTTTTTTTTTGAGACAGAGTCTTGCTCTTGTAGCCCAGGCTGGAGTGCAGTGGCGTGATCTCGGCTCACTGCAACCTCTACCTCCCAGGTTCAAGCGATTCTCCTGCCTCAGCCTCCTGAATAGTTTGCATTACAGGTGCCCGCCACCATGCCCAGCTAATTTTTATACTTTTAGTAGAGACAGGGTTTTGCCATGTTGGCCAGGCTGGTCTCGAACTCCTGACCTCAGGTGATCCACCTGCCTTAGCCTCCCAAAGTGCTGGAATTACAGTTGTAAGCCACCACACCTGGCCAAATCTCAGAATTTTACCATACTCTATGGTGCCAGGAGAGAGGCAAAAGAGAAAGGGCTAATGTCTGAATAGTCAAAGATAGATTCGCAGGCACTATGTGTTTGAGGGTAAGTAGCATCAAGAAATTAGAAACATGATAACAGATCTCTGAATACAGGAACAAGAACTCATGCTGTAAAGAGAATCCCAGGAGTTAGCTGAGAGAGAGAACAAGACTTAATAGGAGTCCTAAAGATGAAAAGAAAGCCATGTATAGATGACAAATACCCAAAGAAATAATAGACTTTTAATGGATGCCAGTGTGGTCAGATGAAGCAAGGACTAAATTATTTTCTCTCATGTTTGGCATCTATAACCCACTAGCATGTGGAAATACTCCCTGGGAAGAAAAGGGAGAAGATACCAAATTTACTATTAACTAACTTCTACTACCAGGTGGTAGGGGCTTACAATGAAAAGTAAAAAAAAAAAAATTCGATATTCTTTTTCCGGGAGCTCTTTTTTAAATTATCATTTCAATAGTTTTTGGGGGAACAAGTGGTGTTCAGTTGCCTGGATAAGTTATCTAGTGATGATTTCTGAAATTTTGGTGTACTCATCTCCTGTGTACACTGTACCCAATGTATAGTCTTTTATCACTTAGAAAATTTAAAAAAATTATATTTCCTTTGTCCCTGAAGTTATGGACTGAGATTTTATCTGTTTTTTTTTTTTGGTATAAAAATAACACTCCCCACTAATCAGAACAAAAATCTTTATTATAACTATAATTCATTTAATTTAGCTACAAAATCATAGCAGAATAGTCTAACCCTCTGCTAAATAAAATTTTCTTCCTTTGTATTAAAATATTAACAATTACATAATCTTAGTAAAATGGCACAGTTCTTTAACAAAGGGATTTGAGAACCACCTTAATGTCCCTGAGCTTTCATAATGGAAAGATCTGGTCAAAGGAGAACTGCCTGAGACAGACGATCTGGCTCTCTATGTAGATAATGCAGCTGGATAATTCAGGAGTTCACTTAGAAGACAAATGCAAACACACATTCTGAAATTGTGCTTTTGGTATGGTATAGATCTCCTATTAAAACAACCAAATTTAGGAATACAGACGAAAACAAAACAAAACAAAAACAAAGTACAAAAACAAAGCTATACAAAGGAACTGGAGATGAAAACAAAACAAAATAAAAACCAACCAAACCAACCAAAAATCAAATAGTCAGGTGGAGAATGAAGGAGAGTGAACGCCTGGAGGAAGGAAGTGGCTCAGGGTTATATCTGTTGAAAAGTGTGTGGGGGAGCGGGGAGGGGGGCAGGTGACAATCCAGGAAAGGAGAGAACCAGAAAGTAAAAAAAAAACTATACGTGTGTGTGTGTGTGCATATTTATTTCTATGTGTGTATATACACACACACATATATACGTATATAATTATATAGTGTAGATATACACTATGTTATATACATATATATTATATATATGTATTTTTTTTTCTGCCCAAATATATGGCTGACCACTGAATCAGGAATGCACAAGGTAAATGCCAAACAACCCAGCCACAGTTAAAACAACTGAACTGATAGTTGAGTTGCTGGCCACTTCAAAAGAGACAGACTTGCGGTTTTAGTCTATCCAAGTCAAATGCCTACTAAAATGAATTCAATCAACCCTCCTTAGGAAAAAAATAACAAAATTAAAAGTATCTACAACGTTATTAAAACAATCCAAAATACAAATAAAAATGATATACTAAGAAAAAAATGTGACTCATATTTAAGAGAAAAAACAAGTAATACTCCACAATACAAAGATGACTCAGTTGTTGGAACTATTAATAGCAAAGAAGTCTAAGATAACTATGATAATTATGCTTAAAGACATAAAAGAAATTATGTTCTCAAATAATAAAAATAAAAATACTCAGTAGGGAAATGGAAACTATATAAAATACCAAATTGAAATTATATAATAGAACCATATCTGAAATTAAAAATTCACTAGATAGGATTAATAGCAGAGTGGAGGTAACTGAAGGAAGAGAAAACTGAAGAAAGGAAGGTGGCTGAAGATATACTAATATAAATATTCCAAACTGAAGAAAGGAAGGTGGCTGAAGATATACTAATATAAATATTCCAATCTGAAGAATAAAAACTTAAAAGATTGAAACATAATAAACAGTGTCTCAGGAGCCTGTGGTACAATATTAAGATATCTACTGGGTATCTACCCAAAGCAAAAGAAGTCATATGAAAAAGACACTTGCCCCGCATGTTTATAGCAGCACACTTCACAACTGCAGAAATATGAAACTAGTTGAAATGTCCATCAACCAACAAATGAATAGGGAAAATGTGATCTATACGTATGTGTAGGGATATATATGTATGAATAGGGAAAATGTGATATATATGTGTGTATATATATATATGTGTGTACACACATATATATACACACACACATATATATCACATTTTCCCTATTCATGCATATATACATATATATGTGTATATATATGTGTGTGTGTGTATATATATATATATATATACACACACACATACACACACACACATACACACACACACACACACATACATACACACACCGTGGGATACTACTCAGCCATAAAAAAGAACGAAATAATGGCATTTGCAGCAACTTGGACGGAGTTGGAGACCATTATTCTAAGTGAAGTAACTCAGGAATGGAAAACCAAATATCATTTGTTCTCACCTATAAGTGGGAGCTAAGGTAGGAGGATGCAAAGGCATAAAAATGATACAATGGAATTTGGGGACTCGGGAAGAAGAGTGGGAGGGGGCTGAGGAATAAAAGACTACACATTGGGTACAGTGTACATTGCTCCAGTGATGGGTGCATCAAAATCTGAGAAATCACTGCTAAAGAACTTCTACATAACCAAAAATCACCTGTTCTCCCAAACCTACTGAAATGAAAAATAAAATATCTACCACATGCCAGCAAATTCTACAACGTAAGTGCAATGAACAAATTTCTTGAAAAATAAATTTTATAAAAACGTGAAATGAATAATAAAATCTGAGTAGCTCTACATCTATTATATATACATTTGTTATCAAAATATTTCTATAAAGAAAAACTATAGGCCCATATGGTTTCAGTAGTGAATGCTACCAAATATTTAAGGAAGAAATAGCATCAATCCAAACAAACTCTTGCATCAAATAGAGTGAGAACACTTCCCATTGGTTTTATGAAGGCAACAATACCATTAATACAACATTTACAAATATAAATCCATATATTAATGTCCTTTACATCCCTTGAAAATACTGTTAAATTAATCCAGTAATATATAAAAAGAACAATGCATCATGATCATGTTGTTTATCTTGGCTGTTTTACAAAAGTTCCAGATTGGCTTACCATTCAAAAATCATTATCATTCACCATATAAAGAGAATAAATGAGAAAAAATTACATGATCATTTCAATGAACGTTGAAAAACATTTGATATCAACGCTCATTCATAATACTCTTAGCAAATGGAGAAGCTATTAAGAAACTACAATTACCATCATATTTCATGTTCATATATTGAGTGTTTTAACCTATAATGGGGAACAAAGCAAGAATACCTATTCACATCATTTCTATTCAACATTTTACTGGAGGTCTTAAGAGTGCAATAGGATAAGAAATAAAGGCACAGCAAGTGGAAAGAAATAAAATTCTGCTTGCAGATACCATGATTGCTTATGAAGAAGATCCTAAGAACTTGACAACACAACTACTACAATTAATAAGTGAAATGACCAAAGTCACAGGATATAAGCTAAATATACAAAAATCTATCACATTTTTTCTATACTAGCAGCAGTTCAAAAATTAGAGAATTCTATTTATAAAAGTATGAAAATACATGCTATTACTTAAGAATGCATTTAAAACAATATTTGAGCTTTACACTGAAAACTACAAAAATTGCTTAGAGAAATTAAAGAACACTAAATAAATCATGAGATTCATCATTTCCATGGATTGCAAGATACAAAATATAATTATGCCCAAATTAATCTATACATTCCACACCAAAAGAGTTATCATAATTTTTTAAACAAATTGACAAGATGTTTCTAAAATTTATATAGAAATGCAAAAAATAAAAACTTTGAATGTCAAAAGAATCTTGAAAAGAAAAACAGCTTTGGAGGACTTCTAATCGTTTGACTTTAAGACTTATTATAATGCTACATTAATGAAAGTGTGGTACTGGCATAAAAATTGACAATAGATCAATGTAACAAACTGAAGAGGGAATAAAAAATAGACCCATACATACAACCATTTCATATTTAATAAAGGCACCAAAGGAACTCAGTGTGGACAGTTAAGGGTTTGTTGTTGTTCTTGTTGTTGTTGTTGTTTGTTTCTTTTAAACACATGGTGCTGAAATAATCAGGTAACAATCAACAACAACAAAAATCTCTTGCCCAGATTTATACCATACTGAAAAGTTAATTTCAGATGGATCATAGATCAATATATTAAAACTATAAAGCTTTTAGAAAACAGCAAAGGAGAATACTTTTTCAAATAAGAAGTAGACAGAGGTTTCTAGGACAGGTCCTAAGAGGCACTAACTATAAAAGAAAAGAAATAAATGAGCAAGCCACAAACCAGAAAAAACAATTTGCAAAACACATATCTGGCAAAGGACTGATGTCTATGATAAATAACTAAATTCTACTGCTCAGCAATAAAAAGACAAACAAGCCAATTAAAAATGGGCAAAACATTGAGTAGGTTCATCATTAAAAAAGGTGTATAAATGGCCAATAAGTGCCCGAAAAGGTGCTCAACATCATTAGACATCAGGGAAAGGCAAAATAAAACTACTATTAGATACTAATATTCACCTTCCAGAATAGCTAAACTTAAAAATACTGACACATCAAATGATGATGAGGATTTGGAACTGAAACTTCTACAAATTACTAGTGGGAATATAACATTATACCCTTATTATGAGAAAAGTTATGAGATCATTTTAAACCTATACCTGCCTTATGACAGGCTTTTCACTTCTCAGTATTTACTCATGAGAAATGAAAACACCTTCATGAGAGACTATGTAGAATAATGTTGACAGAAGCTTTATTGATATCTGAAAACCAAAAACACCTCATGCCTCAATTAATAGGGTAATTGATAAAGCAATATATTCATACAATAGAATACTACTCAGAAATAAAGGATAAACTGGTATACACATGAACACATATGAAGAAATCTTACGCAAAATATTCCATTTATTTGCAGCTTTACTATAGTCGAAAACGAACCTATGGTTGAAAACCACCCTGCTAATGATTGCAGCTGAGAGATGTAGATGGCGATTGAGTGAAAAGGGGCATGAGAGAACAATTTTATGGGATAATAACATTCCATATCTGGTAGAGATTTGAGTTGCACTGCTTCGTGGAAACATTAAACTCCAATCAATAATATGTGTGGAAGTGTTTAGAGTAACTGTATTGATACCTGCAAGTCAATTTTAAATGCATCAACACATTAGATGCATTGATGTAAGGGTAGGAAGATAGATAAATGGATAAATTAGCCATAATGTTGATTGTGGATTGAAGGTGGTGGGAAATGGCTCTTCAGCATTAAAATTCTTCAACATTTCTTTATGTTAGAAAAAACCCAGGGCCAGAGTGACAGACAGAATTCTAATTAATTCGTATGCTATTGGCTACAGAAGAAATAAATCTGCCCACATCACAGAATGTGTTCCCTGAAGGGAAGAGCCAGTTACACCCCCAAAAGGAGGAAGTGGGTACACTAGCAAGACAAAGATGCCAGATAGACACTGATTATATATTGAAGATGGATTCACTGATGATTGATGTTATGCTAGTAACTTTGATATAGTGAAAATACTCTCATATTAAAGCAACAGTGATAATAAGCATTGGTAATGGAAGACTGTGTTAGTTTACTATGCATATTAAAACGCGTTTTCCTCACATTTTATAGATGCAAGAAGTTACACCATTATCCCCTCAGCCTATCAAGTGTCAAAACCAGCACTGGATCCTGGTTTTCAATTCCAAACCCAGTGTTCTTTATTTTATTTTATTTTATTTTATTTTACTTTTGGTCTTACACCCTTCAGTTAAAAGAATAACATCAATAGATTTTTACAATTCATAAAAAAATCTTAGTTTTAAAAATACCTCTCAAAATTAGAAAATAAAAATGAGTTTTCCCCCTAACTAAATATATCTTTCACTCTTAGCTTAGTTATAAATATGACTGTAATTAATTTTTGTTTAAAAAAGTTAGTAACACCTAAGTTTTACATCGTTTTCTCAAACAAATAGAAACAAAACATTAAGTAAGGAATGAATCAATGAAACTCAGTGGGAAACTGTCTTCATTCTCAAGGAACTCACATAAACTTGCAATCCTTTCTCCTAATTTGGCTATTCAGATCTCCCAAACACTGTTGACTGACTAAGCTGACCGATTGTTTTAAGATATACACCCAGCCTAAATTCAACAGCCCTTCATGTTAAAAACTCTCAATAAACTAGGTATTAATGGAAAGTATCTCAAAATAGTAAGAGCTATTTATGACAAACCTACAGCCAATACCATACTGAATGGACAAAAACTGGAAGCATTCCCTTTGAAAACCAGCACAAGACAAGGAAGCTCCCTCTCACCACTCCTATTCAACACAGTATTATAAGTTCTGGCCAGGGCAATCAGGCAAGAGAAAGAAATAAAGGGCATTCAAATAGGAAGAGAGGAAGTCAAATTGTCTCTGTTTGCAGATGACATGATTGTATATTTAGAAAACCACATCATCTCAGCCCAAAATCTATTTAAGCTGATAAGCAACTTCAGCAAAGCCTCATGATACAAAATTAATCTGCAAAAATCGCAAGCATTCCTATATACCAATAACAGACAAACAGAGAGCCAAATCTTCAGTGACTCCCATTCACAATTGCTACAAAGAGAATAAAATACCTAGGAATACATCTTACAAGGGATGTGAAGGACCTCTTCAAGGAGAACTACAAACCACTGGTCAACGAAATAAAAGAGGATACAAACAAATGGAAAAATATTCCATGCTCGTGGATAGGAAGAATCAATATCATGAAAATGGCCATATTGCCCAAAGTAATTTATAGATTCAATGCTATCCCCATCTATCTCCATTGAGTTTCTTCACAGAATTGGAAAAAACGACTTTAAATTTCATGCGGATGCAAAAGAGAGCCGGCATAGCTGAGACAATCCTAAGCAAAAAGAACAAAGCTGGAAGCATCACTCTACCTGACTTCAAACTATACTACAAGGGTACAGTAACCAAAACAGCATGGTACTGGTACCAAACAGATATATAGACCAATAGAACAGAACAGAGGCCTCAGAAACAACACCCACATCTACAACAATCTGACCTTTGACGAACCTGACAAAAACAAGAAATGGGGAAAGGATTCCGTATTTAATAAATGGAGTTGGGAAAACTGGCTAGCCATATGCAGAAAAGTGAAACTGGACCCCTTTCTTACACCTTATACAAAAATTAACTCAAGATGGATTAAAGACTTAAATGTAAGACCTACAACCATAAAAACCCTGGAAGAAAACCTAGGGAATACCATTCAGGACATAGGCATGGGCAAACACTTCACGACTAAAACACCAAAAGCAATGGCAACAAAAGCCAAAATTGACAAATGGAATCTAATTAAACTAAAGAGCTTCTGCACAGCAAATGAAACTACCATAAGAGTGAACACGCAACCTACAGAATGGGAGAAAATTTTTGCAATCTACCCGTCGGACAAAGGGCTAATATCCAGAATCAACAAAGAACTTTAACAAACTTATAAGAAAAAAATAAACAACTCCATCAAAAAGTGGGTGAAGGATATGAACAGACCCTTCTCAAAAAAAAGACATTTATGCAGCCAACAAACATATGAAAAAAAGCTCATCATCACTGGTCATTAGAGAAATGCAAATCCAAACCACAATGAGATATCATTTCATGCCACTTAGAATGGCTATCATTAAAAAGTCAGGAAACAACAGATGCTGGAGAGGATGTGGAGAAATAGGAACACTTTTACACTGTTGGTCAGAGTGTAAATTAGTTCAGCCATTGTGGAAGACAGTGTGGCAATTTCTCAAGGTTCTAGAATTTAGAAATACCATTTGACCCAGCAATCTCATTACTGGGTATATGCCCAAAGGATTATAAATCATTCTACTATAAAGACACATGCACACTTATGTTTATTGTGGCACTGTTCACAATAGCAAAGATTTGGAACCAACCCAAATGTCCATCAATGATAGACTGGATTAAGAAAATATGGCACATATACACCATGGAATACTATGCAGCTATAAAAATGGATGAGTTCACGTCCTTTGCAGGGACACGGATGAAGCTGGAAGCCATCATTCTCAGCAAACTAACACAAGAACAGAAAACCAAAAAACACATGTTCTCACTTATAAGTGGGAGTTGAACAATGAGAACACATGGACACAGGGAGGTGAACATCACATACTGTGGCCTGTTGGGGGGTGGGGGGCTAGGGGAGGGATAGCATTAGGGGAAATACCTAATGTAGATGACAGGTTGATGGGTGCAGCAAACCACCATGGCACGTGTATACCTATGCAACAAACCTGAATGTTCTGCACATGTACCCCAGAACTTCAAGTATAATAATAAAAAATTAAAATAAAAAACAAAGGAAGAGCTATAAAATTAAAAAAAGGAATATTCCTATTTCACAAAATGTCAACATCTCAGGGTTTGAAAGCAAATCCAGTGTTCTTTATACCATCATTCCATACTGCCCTTGGGAAACAAATGTGGTTCCCAAAATTTCAAAGATTTTCATTTTTTATTTTTATAGACTTTGCCTATAAAATGGGAAATACATTCCTCTGAGCATATTTTTATGACCAGACATAATAAAATTTTACTTACAGAGTAGTCATCTTTTAAAATCATCCATGTAAAAGCAAAATAATAATATTCAAAGCATCAGATCAATTCATTTAAGATTATTAGTCAGATGCAATTCCTCAGAATTTAAAAGGAAACAGTAAACTAAAGGCATTCTACTACTTTATCAGTGTTTTACGTCTAACATTTTCAGCAGACAGAAATAAACATCCCCTTGGCTACTTAGACCTTACTTTTCAGCAATTTGTGCTGTATTTCGGGTATGAATAATTTAACCTTGAACTAAAAAACAGATGCAAACAGACATAGTGGAACACGTCTGAGGCAGTGAATCAAAGCAAGCAAGCACTTTATAGGAGTACATTTCTTGGACACAGAGGAAGCCCCATGCAGTGACATTGTTCTTGAAATACATAAATGAGAAAACCATGAAATTCAGTAATGTGCATCCTTACTCACAAAACATGAAATGAATTTGCTAACTGATAATTTTTAAAATCAAATTTTACATATATTGAGCATCAACACATGAAATATAACCACACAAGACTTGTCATAATCTTTACCAGCTGTACTCAGTTATCAATAATTTTTATTACTAGTACTCAGTTATTAAGGTTATTTAAGATTTTTAAGAAATGTTCATTTTTGTGTCACAGAAATAAATGTGAGAGGAAAAGCAAACCCTCAGTTCTTCTAGTCTTTATCTCTTGCCTATTATTATTACTTTTAATTCTTGAAATTGACCTCATACTTCTTCCATAGCTTTTCAGTGACTTTTTTTTTTTCTTTCTGCAACACAGTAGCCTTAGATTTACTCAGGTCCCAAAGTCTGAGTAAAATTTTAAGTGTGTGTGCAGGTGTGTGTGTGAAAACATATTCACCCAAACCCTAACTTGTATTTATTCATAATGTTACAATACACATTGTAACTTATCATAGGAAAATACATTAAAAATATGTCCCAGGTAAGGGAAAAAGAAATCTTTAAATGTTTCTATTTAACTGTATTCATTAGCTGTAATAAAACAATAGTGCTTTATGTGAATATTAGATAGAAAAAAAAGACTTTTTAATGGCAAAGGTAGTTTGAAGCTAAATTTCTATTTTTTTAATATGATGTAGCATATTTTTCCGACATTATAAAGTGGAACAAACCATCAAAATAATCAAAATCTGAGAGAATTAGACAATTCATTTTAGAGAAACAAGTAACAAAAGTGCTTCTGGTTTAAACTCTGCTTTGCCTTTCTCAACTTAAAAGTTTGACTATATATATATATATATCTCAAAGCTCCTTTAGAAAGAAATACATATAAATTATATTTCTTTATATATAGATATAATATATAAATAGAAATATATATTTATATATGTTTCTAAAGAAGCTTTAATTTTATTTTATATTGCAAATTTAAGTTATTTTTTATTTTATAAAAGGTTATTGAATTAAGAACAATTAGAAAGCTTTTAACTTGTTTTCTTCCTTTTGTACATATTAAAATATTGAACTTTTATTCAATACGATTAAGTTTAAGAAACTGAATAATTATTAGAGAATTTGTGAATTCATTCATTTTTCTAACTTATATTCTTTGTAAATACTTAAAATATATTTAACATAAAATTATATCCAAAAATCCATAATATTCCCCTCTGAATGATTTCTATTTAAACATTGAAGAGATTTAGTTACTTTTAACTTTCTTTGAGATTTATTTTTCAGAAACATATGTAACTTTTTCATGTGAAATAATAAATAACTGTCAATAAATGTGGCAGAGAGAATGCTTATCAAATATCTATGAGTGCTCCTCTCTTTACAGACTTTCTTGCAGTTGGGTTATGGCCATGTGAATACTTCTTGTCAATGAGAATGTGAGTGAAACTGATATATAATTGCTGGTCTGAGGCACTTAAGAAATAAAGCAAGTTTTCTGTGCTTTCCTAACCTCATGGCTGGAAGAAAATTCACAATGTTTGAGTTGCAAAGTGAACGTCAGCTGAACTGAATTGTTGAGTCATCGTTGGAAGAAAGCTACCAAGAAGAGCTAGCTAGTCACATCAGAAAGTACATCAGACAGAGTGAAAAATAAACTTTCACATCAGACAGAGTGAAAAATAAACTTTCATCAGGCTAAAGCACTGAGATTAGAGTTTTAGTTGTTACTGTAACATAGCTAGTCTTCTTCTAACTAATATAGTACTTAAATCTACTTTTTCTCAAAATGTTATGTATTTAGGAGGCTCCAAATCAGCAATATTTATAACTTTAAAAATTTAAATCTTTGAACTAAACTGTTTACTACTACTAGAAATACTGTTATATCCACCATGTGTATCACTCTAAACAGTTTTAAATGTTTACGTGCTTTTCCATTATTTTTATTTTCCTGCTAAATGTGATGCAAATCAGTGTGATTTTACTTTCCATCTTGTTATTGTCAATCGTGTTTACTTTTCATATAAATATAATTTGTTTTTTTTGCAGTTACTAGTTAACTGAATTTGTTGACATGTTATTCATTTCTGTGAGCACTGTTATTTCTGATTTCCCCTCCTCCCCACGTCCTCTTCCTTCCTCTTCTCCCCATCCCTATCTTTCCTCCTTCTCCTTTCCCTCCTCTTCCTTCTCCTTCTTCTAGTGTACATCTGTGGGTGGTAAACAGTCAGCTTTTATGCTGAAAAATGTCTTTACTTTGTCTTCACTTTTGAATTTTAAAATGCATTTTTATGTTCATAAAAATCTGGATTAGTTTGTCCATCATGACTTTCAAAATAACTCTACCTTGTTTACTGGCCTTTATCTGGTACTTGATTGTGGGCAATCTGTCTGAATTTTCTGGTAGTTTTTCTGATAGCTCTGATAGCTTTGAGGATTTCCTTCCTTATTTTTCACATTCTTCAGTCCCACATAGTGCGTTTGGGTATAAATTTATATTTCTTTGCCTTCAGAGGGTGCTATCAGTCTGGGAGGGCTCATGGTTTTCTTCAATTCTGAAAATACTTACCTATCATTTCCTTAAATATGCCTTCTCTGCCATCCTAGTCTTTTGTTTTTCAAGTATGCCAAAACTATTCTTGCCTTAAAACTTTTATCTGCTGTGGTTCTGGTTTTTAGAACAGTCTTCTCCCAGATATTTGCAAAACTTATATCATCAGATCGTTCCAGTTTTTCTATAAATTTAACTACATCTGAGAGTCCTTCCCTGACCGTCTTATCTCAAATATCACTTTATTTGTCACTTGCTATTCTCTTATTATGCATTAATTTTTGCATAGTGTCAATTGTTCTATCCTTTATATACTTATTTGTTCATTTGTTTATTATCTTATTCCACCATCTTATAAAATTAAAATCTCAGGAGGATTTTTTGTTGGCTTTTTCATCGCAAAATCAAGTGCTTAGAATAGTGCCTAGCACGGCCGGGCATGGTGGCTCACGCCTGTAATCCCAACACTTTGGGAGGCCAAGGCAGGTGGATCAGGAGGTCACGAGATCAAGACCAACCTGGTCAACATGGTGAAACTCCATCTCTACTAAAAAATACAAAAATTAGCTGGGTGTGGTGTCACGCGCCTGTAGTCCCAGCTACTCAGGAGGCTGAGGCGGAAGAATTTCCTGAACCCGGGAAGTGGAGGTTGCAGTGAGCTGAGATTGTGCCATTGCACTCCAGCCTGGCAACACAGCGAGACTCCATCTCAATAATAATAATAATAAAAGAATAGTGCCCAGCACATTGTAGGTATTCAGTAAATACTTCTGGAGTGAATAAAATTTCCTCTAACCTCTTCATTCCAGCACTCTTGTTAGATGCATATTGTTAATATTTTTGTGTTTCTTTATGTTGTTTTCTGTGTTCTGGATGAATTCCTTAACATACTTTTATATCTGAACTAGAGATTACTCTATTTTGTGTTTTTTAATTTTAATGACTATAAATTTAACTTCTATGATTTCTTGTTGATTTTTTTTTCTTTTGAGACACGGACTTGCCATTGTCCCTGCTGGAGTGTAATAGTGTGATCATGGCACACTGCAGCCTCAACCTCCTAGACTCAAGCCACCCTGCTGCTTCCGCATCCTGAGTAGCTTGGATTATAGGTGCATACCACTGTGCCCTGCTAACTTATTTTTTTTGTAGAGACAGGATCTCACTCTGTTGCCCAAGCTGGGTCTCAAACTTCTGACCTCAAGCAATCCTCCTGCCTTGGCCACCTCAAGTGCTGGGATTACAGGCATGAGCCACCATGCCTGGATCTCGTTGATTTTTTGTCACATCAGCTGTTCTTATTTCACCTCGGATTCATGAAAATGTACCTGTCGTCCCATATACCTAGTCCAATGTTTGCTATAAATCTATGGTTGCAGAGAGTGTGTTGACCTTGGCATAGAAGAAGCATCTCAAACTATAAACTTTTATCTTCTTAACCAAAGAATATAACTACATACTTTGTATGATTAGCTTTTAAAGTCACACTCTAATTAATCACTGTTTCTTGTAGGCTTTTATTCAGTCAGCAAACATTTACTGACCATCTACTATGGGGACAATATTTAGTAAAGGTGAAGGATCCATTGATGAATATTAGTTATGTCCCTTGAGAGGCTCTTAACATTCTAGATATCCACACTAATCCAGTATGTAAAAACAGAATATAAGACAAAACCTATTAGACTTCAGATGAATCTATTCAAGATTTTTTTTTTTGGAAAAAAGATATAAAAGAATATCCTAAAAGATATTCTTTTGGTTATATTCATGATGGAATATATCATCTCAGTCGCACTTAACACATGAAATACATGATTAAATTCTTTATAGATTTCACTAATGAAGATTCAAGGAGGCTAGGATTAAAGCCACAAAGAGTAGACTATACACGCCCAGCCTGTGGCCCTCAGAAATTACATTTTCAATTACAATTTACATGTGGTTTACTCCTATGATGCAGTGTTGTGTCCTGGTGTAATTAAACTAAAAAAATTTTATTTTTAATGAGTTCATGATATGATAAACAAAATTATTGTTATAGCATGTTTTTCTGAAACAATTCAAGGCACTTAACTAACATATCTCTGACAAAAACATTTAGGTAGTCAATTAGAAAGGTTACTTTTTTTTTTCAAAGAATAAAGAAGCAATTTGTGGCATGGAATCATTTTTCTTTACCTCAGGAATGATACTGTATACTGCGTTACAAATATCTCCAAAATATAGCAGCTGAAAGCAAAAAGTATTCTATTATATTTAACATTCCCCGCAGCTCTGGAGTTCAGAAAGGACTTGGCTGGGTGGTTTTAACTTAAAGTCTCTCCTGTGGCTGCAGTCAGAGATTAGCTGAAGCTACAATGGTGAGTGGCTGGGGAAGCTGAGGACTGCCTGGCTGCTCTGCTTGGTTTTTCTCTGGAATCTAGCTTGGGCTTCTTTGCAGCACAGTGGACTCAGCACAGTCAAGGGCTTATAGAAAGCTCAGGGTTCCAGCACACGTGTTTCCATATACAAAGCCTTGATTACTTGGTTTTTCCTAATCAACCTTCAGAAGTTACTCAATGTTACTTCTGTCACTTCTATTAGTAACAAGGGAGTTCCAAGCCCACCCGGATTCAAAGGGAGGGATCACGGATTTCACCTCTCAGTGAGAGGGATGTCATTGTGACATTGTGGAAGAGAAGGTTGGATGAGAAATATTGTTACTGCCAACTTTGGAAAATATAATCTGCCATAGCCACTAAGAGATAAACAATGTCCTCATAATTTGTGAGTTTGTAAACTACGGAGTCCAGGGATTTGTCTAAAGTCCCTCTGTTAGAGGCAGAGGTAGAAAGACAACATATATCTCCTAATTCCCTCTCATTTTTTTTTTTTTTTTTTTTTTTTGTTTGTCAACAGAGTGCTTCCTAGAGGTTTCTAGAATAAAATTTAGGACCTAGAAACAGTTAATATAAGTTGTATCCTTGGGAATTTCCAAGCATACCAAATGACTACCAGGTATGGAAAAGCTGAAATACCCATACAATGGGGGCGGATACTAGAAATCTGTCTTTACATTTGATGGCTTAACTGTGCATGTAAATTCCACAGTGCAAATTTATGCATTTGATTATTTATTCATTCAAAATGTGTGTTTTAGGCCCTTTGAAGTGTACTAGGGAATATTTGAACACATATCAGGTAAATTTTTAAAAAATTCCTCTGCTTAGGGCTCTAACCCAATAAAACAGTGCAAATGTCAAATGTAATACAATATTGACAGGAATAGCTAATTTGAAGAACTGAAAATTATTTGCTTGAGTTGACCTGAAATGCCCTTAAATTTTACCAGCAGATGGTCAGACACTGCCTTAGGTACACACTAGAATGTATGTTTAGTATAGTACATAAAACAAAAGTCTGTCCCCTTTATGTGTGAAAAATAGGTTCTTTTAAAATACAAAATAGTTTTCTTTAAAGAAAAAATGTTTCAGACTATTTCCAAGTCTTTCTCTAAAGCATTCAGCCAATATATTATTAATTATTTTGATTGTATAGAGAAAAATGCTCAATGACTTATATTTTCTTTAATACCCTTTTTAAACATCTAATTTTTCAAATTATAAAAATGTATCATTACGATACAGGACTTAGGCCCTACAAAAGGTGGTGCAGAAGGCAGTTTAATGGAAGACAATTGCATTATCATTGGGGACTAGGGGAAAGAGATGGTGGAGAAGTGCCAGGTAATCACGGAACTACAGCATATAGGGTGGAAAAATATGCTGGGAATAGCGTGGATATTAAAAGCATCCACATAAATCTATATAAATCCTAAATCCGTGATTTCAGAGTGCTGCTGTATAGTCAGAATAATATTCTTGTGCAGTAATTTGGCAATTATGGAACAGCATTCAGAAGTAGAAGTTTATAGGTGCTATTTGAAGAACATGCATAATTTATAGATAGAATGCAGATTCAGACAATAGTAATTCAAGGACACTGGAACACAAGAACAGCAACCAATGGTTCTGGAAATCTGAAGAATGTCTTGGCATAGTAAAAGGTTTGGAAATGTAGTTAAGAAAGCATTGAGTTAGACATACTTTTTAATAGAAAGCTTAGAGATAAAAAGAGAATAAGGAGACATTTCAGAAGAGGTAGGCAGGTTAAGACTACAGAAATTTCTAAACAAAGTCTTGTTGAGTGTACAAAGAATAAAAATATATGTTGAATAAAGGGCATTAATGAAAGTATAATAATCAGCTATATTAGTAACAAAGATGATTATGATAAAATATGGAATTCCAGTGTTATTTATTTAAACCAATGGAGCATTAGTAGTCATAATACACTTTTCAAAATAGAAATTGATTCTTACATAACTATTTTAAAAAATTCTCTAAAATTAATTTTAATTACATTCCAAAAAGTTTTAATAATATAGAAGTTCACTTATAGCAATTATTTAACTTACTAGTATTTTAATGTATGATTTTTTGTGGGCTTGTTTTTTATCATATTAAATCCTTACTTGGCTTCCTGTCAGGGCCTCAGAAACTATGAAACTTAGTTTGTTTCTCAATTACTCCATAAACATGGAGAGTAATTTAAAAATCATGTGCATAGTCATTTTAAGTCTTTATTTTTTTTCGGAACTTAAGCTTATCGTTGAAGAAGTCACATGCTGAGTGAGATGAAAATTCTACTAATTAGTTACACACTAGTAAGTAAGCCTTAAATCCCAGTGCCAATTAAATCTATTTATAATTGCATTGGGAGCTGATAAATAATAGGTCATGTTTTCAATTTTCATATGGATTCTGATCTACAGCATTCTATATAAAAAAGTAATTATTTTAAATATATCCAATTTAAATATTTTTCAGTATTTTTTATAATTTGAAGGCATTCCTTTATTTCCTATACATATGTAATTGATTGAGTGGATTCCCAAGAAAGCTATTACAGTAGGAGTTTTTGTTATTTGCAATGCATTATGATTAAAATTACTTATAAAAGAATTTATAAATGGCTGTGAAAGTTTTAAATTTGAACTTTAGAACATTACTGGTGATCACATTATACTTTCCTGTCTTTCTGCCGTATATGTGCCTTTGGGGTAAAACCTGACCCAGGCCCTAAGGTGACTGTGCAGATCTGAGGAACTCCTTCATTCCTATTTGTAGGATGTCAGAGAAGGGCTATGGGTAGAAGGAGATGCTCTGTTCTATTTACTCTTGCCAATCCAAACTCTACATTGTTTGATATTTCATAACACAATTTAAAAAATCATTTCATTCAAATTTTTAGGAAATTATTTGCCTGTAATCACTAATTGCATGTAATTGGTGAGCTAGTGAAGGTAATTATTGACATTTAAATATAAACATAAATTCCCAAACAAGAAGTGATATATAGTCTTAAACTAGACATTAGTAACATATAATGTACAGGCAGAAATTAGTTCTTTAGAACACATTATAACCTTTTATGTGAATATCTATATATCAAAGGTATTATAAAAAGATAATTCATACTATACTCATCAATATAGGAGATTAATGATTTACATTAACATATGACTCAAAAAAAAATTAGGCCAGGTTCTATAGTTAAGTTTTATGAGCCCTGACTCAGAGAGAGAGGTTTATTAAAATTAAACTACACTTTGAGAATATTTTATAAATAAATATAGGCAAGCTTGTATATTATAATCAAGTTTGTTTTGTTCAAATCGTTGGTTCATCTTAAGGGACTACTGAAAAGATGGTGAGTTCTTAATACCAGGCTTTTCTTCCTTGATTATCGATACCACTTACAGTAATGTTCCTTTTGGTTCTATTTCTACAGTCAGTTTGATTAAAACTCATTTATCACTCCAAAGAAACAAATATTTCAAGACATTGAACCAGGTTTCTAGGCTCTTTCCTCTATCCTGTCTTTGAACACTTAGTTACCACTTCTATAAATTTGGATGATGCCTCAGGATCTTATAGAGGATTTTATTATACATGCTTTCATTATGACCCAAAACATTTATCTTTCCAATTATTGATTTTCCCAAATCCCAAGCTTAAGAGAATTCAGTTTTACTAATCAGTGAGTCATTCCTGAGCTAAATTTTTATTTTATCAACAGGATAAAACAATCGATGTAGGGCTGCAGCTACCCAAATGATAGTTAATAGATCACATTTAGCATCTGATTAGAAGATGCCACATGTGTCCTGAAAAATGTCATCACACATTTTGTGAGCTTTTTGACTCTAAGAGACCTATGTATTTAAATTATGGTAACTATGAAATATGAATTTTGCATTATTTTTACACAGTGGGCATTTATTTTGTTATTTGTAAAATTAACTTGTTCAGTGTTGTACTTTCATTTTTTATAACCAATGATTAAAAAGATTCTTCTACTCAAAAATACAGAAAAATGCAATATTTTTTCTTAGTTTTTGAAACAAAATATTTTGGTAGATTCAGTGACTAGAGTTGAGAGACTTCTTACTGGTCAAGGATTAAAGACTGGAAAAAATGCAAATTCAAAATAATTTGGTGTAAGTCTCTGAAGGAGAAAAGAAAACAACCTTCTGAAGCTTCCTTCCTTTCTTTGACACGGGTGAATCAGAATTTGTAGGATTACCATAGTCTTTCTATGATTTTGACAAGCAAAAACTGTACTGGGCCATCTCTGCGTTGTCATGTATCTTCTTGTGACACTGATAGTCCAGCCCACACTGAAGTATGTTCCAGAGAATTATGGGAATGAGTAGGTGCCTGACCACTCCATGTATGTTGTCTTGTGAGTTTTGTGACGGGATGAAAGTTATAAGATGATTGGCTGATGTTTGGAGTAAAGTCCCTCAGAAGAAAGGGAAGCTAACAGGTTGAAATAAGAATTAGACCTGTGACCTTAATTTCATGATGCCCCTGTTCTAATGGGCTGAGCAAACCAGTATGAGAAATATAGAATTACAGTAACAAGAAGTTGGATCAGTTTTCCAAGTGCTGACTAATTTATCTTCTTCTTTCTAGGCAAGAGAATCTTAAGCTATACCAGACAATTTAATTACCTGCATCCAGGATATGAAATCCAGAAGTTTCAATACTATTAGCAGACTGACCATCAGAATTTTTTTTTTTATACAACTTACATTTCTCTTATGAGAGTTTAAGTCTGCTTCCTTGTCTTATACTCATGGAAGATGAAAGACAGGTAACATACCCTGTAAAATAATTAACTGCAAGGTTGTTAAGTTACTCTCCTGCCTTTGCTATTGCAGTTTAAGTAAACAGTAAATTATTTTAAACTTTTCCTACATCGTTACTTTAATTAATGAATTCTATTTCTTAGAGCAGTTTTAGATTGATAGAAAAATTAAACATAGAATACAGACATTTCCCATCATCAATTTATTTCTATTTAACTAAATAATTAAAAACTCTTATTCTTTTGAAAACGTCACTAAGGAATTTATGTTGTCAAACAATAAAGCCATATTTACTAATACTGCATGTAAGGGTTATGACAACACAAAAGATGCTGGGAAAATGGATGAGCACCTTCAAATAATAGTGCATAACTATGTTGGACTAGCTGACAACATTACAGTCTGCAAAGGTAAAGTTAAAGGTTAGAAGGGACCTAATGGCTTCTTCTTTTTTTTTTTTTTTTTCGCGACAGAGTCTTGCTCTGTCGCCCAGGCTGGAGTGCAGTGGCGTGATCTCGGCTCACTGCAAGCTCCACCTCTCAGGTTCAAGCAATTCTCCTGCCTCAGCTTTCCGAATAACTGGGAACTACAGGCGCACGTCGCCACACCCGGCTAATTTTTTTGTATTTTTAGTAGAGACAGGGTTTCACTGTGTTGCCCAGGCTGGTTTCGAACTCCTGAGTTCAAGCACTCCACCCACCTTGGCCTCCCAAAGTGCTAGGATTACAGGCGTGAGCCACCGCGCCCGGTCAGCTTCATTTTTTTTAGAAAGATGTAATTATCCATCTTTATGTACAGCTGAGGGAAAATAAATTATCTATACCTACTGTTACTTATATTTCATAAAATGAGTTGAGACTGTAGATATAATTTCTCATCTACTCTAATATTAAGACAGATATTGGAAGGGAAAGGTTGCCAAATAAAAGTAGTCCATCAAGATATGTATTTTTCACGATTATGAACTTTTTCAGCATACATTTACGTTTAATTATGTATGTACTGTGGATGTATTTTTCTTTCACATAAAATAAATGCTTAGTAGAATTTTTATAAATTCTAGATCTTTATTATACATTTTTTATGATGACTGATTTTCATTATAATCTTAGACGATTTTTATCTGGCATAATGGGCCAATTTCTAAACAGCATCTAGAAGCCGTTATCTGAGGTAGATTGTATAGCCAAATTTTATGAATCTTTAGAGAACTTATAGAAGAACAAACAAGGAAAACATCTTTCTTGCTTTAAGACTTCTAGCTTGATTTTCATTCTGAGACACATGTTTTAAGCATTATTTTGGTGGCTGTGTATACTAGAAAAGGAGCTTGTGTAGTCGGAATATAAATCAGATATCTTTACAGAGATGGTTGTTTATCCATCCACCATATGCTAGACAGTGATAAAGCCTGATGAACACAATGATGAAAGGGCATAGACCCTGCCCTCAAAGAGTTTACATTCCTAAGAGAAAGTGACTAAAAACAATTAAAAAAAAAAAACACACTTGGCATTTGAATTATTTGACTTTGGAATTCTTTTCCTGGAATTAATATGAAGGAATGCAGAAACAATCATTCAGTCTTCTGAAGACAGTTTTGTGCTGCTTTGACAATGCTGGATTAGAGGTGGTATGGACAAGACTTTCCACCAGGGCAAGGTGGAAAGAGCATTGAGGTATAGGGGAAGGACATGGACATTAGCCCCAGGTGTGTTCCTCAGCGACCACAGGACATTGGGAAGACACCAGTTGATTTCTGTGGTCCTTTCCTCATCGTTCTTTAATGACCACCTCACATAGGCACACAGTGCTTATCTGCTGTGGGTACTGACTACTTGGCCTTGATGGTGGAGGATGTAATGACGGGTAACATTTCCTACTATTTTTAGGGCTTTTTTTGGTCATTTTTTTTCAATGAGAATTTTATGAAATTTATATTGTTTTAAATTGCCACAGTGAAGCAGAAACGTGCATATGCTTCCCAATTTATGCAGCTGACTTCAGGTACTTTAGTAACAACCAGATCCATTATGTTTTCAACAATAGCAACTTTCCTCTCCAGGATTCTGGGTGGATGCTGTCATCCTGAGTGTCCTCTATCCCTGTCTCCAGCTCCAGTGCAGCTCTGACAGTGCTCCATCCTTGTCAAAGGGACTGCAGGTGCAGGAAGCAGCAATAAAGTAATGTTTGGCATGGTAGGCTGCAAACTGAAAATAGCTAAATAAATGAAAGTTTGCTCTGATTATTAAAATAGTCTTAATATACATACTTTAAGATGAGTGTTTACATTTGTTTCCTCAAAATAAATTTGAATTCCCCTTTTACAGAAAAGCAAAATAATGAAAAGGAAGAGAGCTTTACTAAATCTAGAGAAGCTATCTCATTTTGAAAATGAAGATTTATTGTTTAATGGGTATAGAGCTTCAGTTTTGCAAAATGAAAAAGTTCTAGAGATCTGTGGTACAACAATATGACTATAATACATACCACTAAACTGTGCACTAAAAATGATTAAGACTGGGTACAGTGGCTCATGCTAGTAATCCTAGCACTTTGGGAGGATTGCTTGAGGATGGGAATTTGTGACCAGCCTGGGCAACATAGTGGCACTCCGTTTCTACAACATTCAAAAAAATTTAGCCAGGCATGGTGGTGCTTGCCTGTAGTCCTAGCTATTCTGGAGGCTAAAGGAGGAGAATTATTTGAGGCCACAAGTTTGGGGCTGCAGTATGCTCTGATTGTGCCATTGCACTCCAGCCTGGGCAACAGAGTGAATCCTTGTCTCAAAAAAAAAAAAAAATTAAATGTTATGAGTTTTTTAAAACAAAATTTAAATTAATAGATAGCATTTCTGCAAGTAACTAATTCAGAACCATAACTCTAGTATCCTCAAAGAAGACCTCAAAGTTAGATTTCAAATAGGAGTTTTATGGTGAACAGCCATGTGTGGCAATTGAATGCAAGTTTTCAAATAATACATATCACATATCCTTTATTCCTAAAAAACGTAGTGCAGATAAGCTTGTTGTAGTGAAGAAAGATGTTTCTATTAAGCAAAGGAATCATTTAAGTAGCTATGTTTATGACCTTCCAGAATTACATTTTTATAAGTAAAACAGATAAGGATGTAGATTTTGTGGGAAGAGGTAACTAGATAGCACATGAAATCCTAAACTATGTAAGTGATCTAGTATGTAATTTAATTTATGCAATATTCACTTAACAGTGTGTTTTGTTAATCACAGCAATAATGTTAATTTAACAAAGTATCTTCAGCATATATTACTATTTTCTGATTAAAATGCAATTACAGTTTTGCTGTATGAACTTGGCACTACTATTGAATGAACCCATTAATGCTGGGAAATCAAATTCTTGTATTGAAAAGGTAACAGTAGGATTATTTATAATGATATAAAATAATTCACAAAATGATCTTGGGCATGAAAATAATCCCCGAATAAAGCGGGATTTCAAGGGGCTGACAAGATTAGAGAGACAAATTACATGGAAATTGGGTAGTATGAAATGAACAATGGTGAAAGGGTGCTAACTCAAGCAGATGGAAAACAAGGCATACAATATCTCATCATATGTATTCAGATTGTGCAGTCATAAGATTGGCAACTTCAATCTGAGGTAACATCAAGAAAGCTGGAAATAACCCCTGAATAAAGTGCACCTTCATTTCAAGGGGCTGACAAGATTAGAGAGACAAATTACTTGGAAATTGGGTAGTATGAAATGAACAATGGTGAAAGGGTGCTAACTCAAGCAGATGGAAAACAAGGCATAAAATATCTCATCGTATGTATTCAGATTGTGCAGTCATAAGATTGGCAACTTCAATTTGAGATAACATCAAGAAAGCTGGAAATAATATATCTGAGTTCCTAGTCTATAAAGATACATGGCATTTTCTGAAATAAAAGCAAATTGTATGATTAACTAAAAGTTGTTAATGGAATAAGAAATATTCTTGATGCTAATGACAGTCTAAATTTAAATAAATTTCTGCAGCATAAGAACTTCTTCAGAATTCAAATGTTTGTTTTAGAATTAGATATAATGCTCTAAATCCTAAATCTATAGCAAAAAAGCTTACAGATTTAGAAGAATGATAGCATGGTTTCTATACATGAAACATAGGAATTAAAACTACTGTAACTGTTAGTTTTAATCTGCATCTATAGAACCCAATGTGAGTCTCATTGAACTTCTTTCTTTTTCCAAGTTCTTTAAAAATCATACTTTTACACTATAATATACTATATATTTTACCTTGTGTATATACTTTCACATCTGGATGACTTTTTAGAGAGGAAATTAGATGAAGTAAAGATAGAGTTACTCCCAAGAGTAAACTCATAACTGGAATTATGTTATACATATTATTGTTTAATTTAGCAAATGACAAAAATTGAATCAACAAAATATTGGTCTCTAAATTATTACCACATTTCACAGTAATGAAAGAGATGACTATAATTTGCCTTTTCCTTTTTTCTTGGAGGACTATATGTGTTAATCATTTAACTTATTAAATTTTTGAAACAAAATCACAGTTCCCTTTACAAATTCAGTAATGTAGGAGTCTTAAAACATCTCAGAAATATCATCCTGTAAAGACATTCTCCATGAGCGTAGATCATTAATGATTACATGTATGGTAATTATCTTATGAATAAAATGCTAACAGCAATTAATGAATTAAGATCTGTGTTTTTTTTTAATGTTTTATGGTCAGTTCATCAAATGCTATTAACTCAAAATGTGGTCCAGGCCCCTTGTGGAACACATCTCAAAATTCTCTTAAGTGCTTTCTTTATCTTTAGAAGTGTTACCTATTATAGGAACAGACCCTAAATCCAGAGAATAAAGAGAATAACAATATGATTGCACAAGAGATAAAATTGTGCTTTCCTTTTGCTATGTTATTGCTGTCCCTGAAAGGGTCAATACTCTACATATGATATTTACTAAAAAATATCCTGGTGCTTAAAATAATATTCCACCTGTCCTTTCATGATGAGGTCTAAGGATCAGAATTATACATTATGGATATGGAAAGAAGATGTCACTCTGGGGAGAATGCGTTCCATAAATAAAATGAGTAATGCCAGGTGGAGGATTCAAAATAGACATCATGCAGTTTTCCTAAGGAAAATTGGATAAACTCTGTCACTCTTAGCTTTGCCATAGCCTTGTGGTTATTTCTTATATCGCAGTCACTTTCAGGTTGCAAGATGATTTCAAGGAACTCATCTGAATCCAGAAGACACCTAAAAACCTCATGATCTAAAAATCCCTATATATGATTGCTACCTTATTTGGTGAATCATAATAAATGCTGGGAAATTAGATATATGAAGTGAATTCAAAATTGTATCTTTTTTTTTTTTTTTTTGAGACGGAGTCTCACTCTGTCGCCCAGGATGCAGTGCAATGGTGCGATCTCGGCTCACTATAACCTCCGCCTCCCAGGTTCAAGCTATTCTCATGTCTCAGCCTCCTGAGTAGCTGGGATTACAGGTGCCCGCCCCTACGCCCGCCTAATTTTTGTATTTTTAGTAGAGATGAGGTTTCGCTATGTTGGCCAGGTTGGTCTCGAACTCCTGACCTCAGATGATCCACCCGCCTAGGCCTCCCAAAGTGTTGAGAGTGTGGCATGAGCCACCAAGCCTGGCCCAAAATTATATCCTTAAAAACTGTATTCATACCCAGTTTCCTTGTAATAGTAATTCTTTATAAGCACCTATGCTCTTATCATTTTCACTGTGTTAAACTTGAGCAGCTTAAACTGTATCTATAGCTATGCCTGGCACACAGGAATTAAATGCTCACTAGATGTAGCAGCATTTATTATTGAGCTTCAATTACAAGTACTAATTGATCTGAGCTAGCAGGACACCTAGCTCAGATGGGAACTATTTACACAATAATATAGTCTGGCAGATGGGTAGGCCCTAGTTATCGAAGTTATGAATGAAATAAATATATTTACACCCCTACTATGTTTCTTTCATAGGAGGTAAGAATTTAATGCCCATTTTCTTCCTCAGAATAACCGTTGATGCCCACCACACTGTACTCTACACATTGTACTGCTGTGTCCTTAAAATTAGTTCAAAATAAATAAGCTAAGAGATAGACAAAAATTCTAATTGTGCTACTGGTTGTAGAATGAAATGATAGAGTTGGGTATATATTGTACTGTTGTCATAGCTATAATACCTAAAGACAACAAATAATTTAATTGCATTATTGGAAATAAATGTTGTTACTATAAAAAAATTAAACAAAACCTACATAGTTTAAACCTTGCAATTTGGTATTACTTTGCCAATGGGCATGAAGATGAAAAAAGTAAATTTTTAGTAATTAAAAAAAAAAAAAAACCTTTGTGACCACAGACAATTCTTCTGTCCCACCAGTGGTAAGTTCTTCAATGGAATAAAGAGGGTGTCAGAGACACTTTTCAAAATTCTTCTCAATATGTAGCTATTATATCATTCTATGCAGGGCTCCAGGAGGTGTCTTTAAAGTTGTAGGTGTTTAGAGGAAAACATCTCAATGCGCAAAGGACAAGTTAAGTTCAATATTTATTTATTTGAGGAAGAAAATGCACATTAAATTCTTTACCTTCTATTAAATATTGCACCAATAAATACGGTATAATATTTATTTCAGGAGTAAATATTAATTTAAGAAAGCTATGGGGCATTATTTATTGGAGAAAATATGTTTAAATCATTGAGTTTGGACTCAATGGACTCATATTAAGTTTGGACTTTCATTTAATAAAATCAACTTACATTTTATTTCAGTTGTATAAATTTGCTTTTGCCAAATGCGCTGTTGGACTTAGGTTGCTATTAATTAAAGGTATCCAAAATCAAATCAGTACTACACAAACATTCAGTTACAATCTTTTTATAAATATCACAAAGTCTAGGTATACATTAACTTATTAATCCATCTGTGGCACTTAAATGCAAAATCAATTTATTTCCAAATTATTTTCAAGAGGGTCATAATTTGAAAGAATCTTTCATAATATTCCAGACTATGACCTCAATATTTCTGAAAAGTGGTGCATAATCATTAGTTGATACTTTTCTTCCCTTATCATGTTTAGAGATACCAATTCATAAAAGGGAATTAAGAGATAAAAAATTGCCTCTGTATGTGTGTGTGTGGTACATGTACATGTGTGCATGTGAACATGTGTGACTATGTGTGTATGCAACATAAAAATAATAAAACCCTTTTCCTTATTCGTGACCACAGTGTTTTGCTCAACAAAAGTTTGTTGAAAATTTACAAGAAAAAAACAAACAACCCCATTCAAAAGTGGGCAAAGGACATAAACAGGCACTTCACAGAAGGCATACATGCATCCAACAAACACATGAAAAAAAGCTCAACATCACTGATCATTAGAGAAATGCAAATGAAAACTACAATGATATATGATCTCACAGCAGTCAGAATGGCTATTATTAAAAAGTCAAAAAATCAACAGATGCTGGTGAGGTTGTGGAGAAAAAGGGATTCTTCTACACTGTTAGTGGAAGTGTCAATTAGTTCAACCATTGTGGAAGACATTGTGGTGATTCCTCAAAGACCTAGAACCAGAAATAGCATCTGACCCAGCAATCCCATTACTGAGTATACACCCAAATGAATATAAATAATTCTATCACAAAGATACATGCACTCCTATGTTCATTGCAGCACTATGCACAATAGCAAAGACATGGAATCAACCTAAATGCCCATCAATGATAGATTGGATAAAGAAAATGTGGTACATATACACCATGGAATACTATGCAGCATTAAAAAGAAATGAGATCATGTCCTTTGGAGGGACATGGATGTAGCTGGAAGCCATTATCCTCAGTAAGCTAATGCAGAAGCAGAAAACCAAATACTACATCTTCTCACTTATAAGTGGGAGCTCAATAATGAGAACACATGGACACATGGTGGGGGAAACAACACATACTGGGGCCTATTGAAAGGTGGTGGGTGGGAGGGGGGAGAGCAACAGGAAGAATAGTTAATGGATGCTGGGCTTAATATCTAGGTGATGGGATGATCTGTGCAGCAAGCCACATGTTTACCCATGTAACAAACCTGTACGTGCTGCACATGTACCGCTGAACTCAAAATAATGAAAAAAAAAACACAAAAGTTTGTTGAACAAAAAACTGCATACATTAAATATGTAAACGTAGATGATACTTACTTTTAATTACACCTCATAATTTTTTTTACATCCTCACATACAGGATTGGAGGATTTGGGAGTGAGAAAGATGCAGATGAAAGATTATTATCCAAATAATTTGTATAATCTCATTGAAATTATCACAGACTTTTCTATAAATGGTTATTACCTCAGTGGGCAGATAAGAACCCTGAGGCACAAAGAATTGAAGTGATCATTTCCATGATATACACAGAATGTGTCAAAGTATAGATCTGGATTCTGGACCCAACTTTTTAGTCCCTGTCTTAGACTTCTTTCCAAAGTATGTACCATGACCCTTTATGAAGTACTTTCTATGGCAGTCCAACTGTACCTCTTGGTTGAAATAGACAGCAATCGATCAAATATCCTAGTTTTCTTGGTTTTAATTATTCCCTTTCCTTTTACATCTATGTATCCATCCATCCATCTATTCTATCATCATCATTATCATCATCATCATCATCATCATCATCTATTTTTACTGAGAATTAGGGCACATATACAGAAGACTACAGAGATTAATGTATTATTGTAAAGCAAACACCTATGTAACTACCCTCAGGTCAAGAAAGAGACTATTGCCAGCACCCCAGAAAATACCCATCTTGTGCCACTTTCAATTTCCAACAGCTCTTCTCCCTCCTGGAGGCAACCTCTATGCTAACATTTATGGCCCCCTCCCTTTTTTTTGACTTGCTGTGAAGCTCTTTATAGTATGTACTTCTAAATGATATAAAACAGTTTTGCCTGATTTTGAACCCTTTATATAAAAGAATCATAGGATATGTATTCTTTTGTTTTACTTCTTTCGCTCCACATTTTATTTTGCTGTGTGCTCATTCATTTCCATCATTGGATGCATTGCATAGATATGTTACATTTTATTTATCCATACTACCTTGGATTGACATTTGGGTTGTTTTTTAATGCTCCTCTTAACTAATGCACCTGGCTTTTTTGAAATATTTATTCAACAGAGAAAATCATACCACATCAGAATTTGATGATGTTTTTATGTAAGGTGATCTAATAAAATTCCAAAGAAGGAAAAGCAGGATGACACTAAATATAGTCATTGAATATACATTATAATTCATTTGTTATTATATATGGCACTAGAGATATTTAAAGAAATTTAAAATGAACTACTGTCCAAATATGCATTTGGCACTTTTAGAATAAATTGAGTAAATGCAATACAATCTGAACCACCCCCCCCCGATTCCTTCACAGTCAGAGGTGAGCAGTAATTTAGTTAATATTTGAATGCGCTGATTAATATTTCTCAATACACTATAAGAATCTGAAATATTCTCTGGAGTTCTTCCATAGCTACCAATTCTATGACTAACTGGACTTTTCACAGCCACTGAAAACTGAATCACATTCACCACGAATGTTGCAGTTATCAGAAGAGAATATTAAATAAGAAAATGAAAATAACAAAGTGAATTTTATGACAAGTTTGGATGAAATACTGAAATATTCATACCAATTTAGAATATATTTAAGGTAAAAGATACTGTACTCTCTGAGATATTTCTAGCTTGAAATTCTAAATTTGACTTTTCATATTACCAGAAAAAAGAATAAATAGCATCTACCATATGTTTACTTTTTTTCTACAACTTCTTCCTTAACTATGACTGCAAGAATAAGAAAGTGTATTTAAAGATTTATGTAACAAAAATAGCTGTTAGTGCAGGGTAGTATATTCTAATATCAGTTTTAAATGATATTAAATGTTCGTTCTACTCATCTTAAAAATATATTAGTTAAACTTTTAAAAACATATCTACTACTATTGCATAAAAACAAATTATATAATATGTTTAGTGGTTATACAATAACTAAACACAGGCCGGGCGCGGTGGCTCACGCTTGTAATCCCAGCACTTTGGGAGGCCGAGGCGGGTGGATCACAAGGTCAGGAGATCGAGACCACGGTGAAACCCCGTCTCTACTAAAAAATACAAAAAATTAGCCGGGCGTGGTGGCGGGCGCCTGTAGTCCCAGCTACTCGGAGAGGCTGAGGCAGGAGAATGGCGTGAACCCGGGAGGAGGAGCTTGCAGTGAGCCGAGATTGCGCCACTACACTCCAGCCTGGGCGAAAGAGCAAGACTCCGTCTCAAAAAAAATAAAAAATAAAAAATAAAAAAAAATAACTAAACACATAGAAAAAGTATTTGGATAAAACTTCATATAGTCTCTTTTTAATAAAAGAAACCATTTAAAATTTTAATCTCATTCTTTGAAAGAAGTAAAAATCGCATTGAATTTTTAACCATTAATTTAGCAGTTACAATACATAAATATATCCCCACATTCTCTTAAAGAAAACAGACAATGCTCCCCAAGGAAAACGGGCAATGAATTTAAGGAAAATGTAACGCCTCTTGAAGGACAAAAGTATGTGCAGTTTACTGGAAGTTTCTTTGTGCTCTTTCCTTATCCTATCACGTCTTTTCTTCTTCTGGGGGCTCAATGCTGGAGTAACGCCACTTGGCTACATGAAGCCCTCTAGCATAGATGATGTATTTTTCTTTATTTTCATAGGAAAATAGAAAGTTCAAAATTGTAAATGGAGAAATACCATGATTTATTATATGCATGAGTATCGTTATATAATACTTATAAACTTGTAAGTATTATTTATTTAACTGTAGTCTATTCTAATTTGAGACAATTTTTGCCTCATTTCTAAATCATGGGTTGTCTCAGTTCACTCTGAAGTCGAATAAATAATACTACTTCATATCTAATATAGTTCTTTAAAGAGTCTAGAAAACATGTCATAATAGACTTGCATTTAAAACATCCACTTGTAAAATTAATTTGAATAATTTTTATCTCTATTCTAGATTGACTTGTCTACCTTTCTATTCCAGGCTAGATTGCATTTGAAATATTTTTGTCAATAAATAGCATAGATAATACCAAACCCTGACCTAATCCTAGACTCACTTAGTTGTTTCCATTAAGCACTGTTCTGGGACATGGTTTGTTATTCCAATGATGTCTGGATCCAACGACACAGGACACCAAGCATTATTACAGACAACATCTGAGATTGTAATAGGCTGAAGTAGGTTAGAACTTATCAACCAAAGAAGGCATTATAACCCCTTGAATATGCTTCCAATTTAAGATCTTTGGGATGGATATGGTTTCTCAATAACTCTCTATTCCCCAACAGCATTGAGACCCAAGATAGAGAGATGGTTTGGTTCTGTTTGGCCCATCTTGTTTTCAAAATATTCTTTGTAAAATTTAACTCAAGCAACTGCAACAACTGCTTGCTATTTCTGTAATGACTCCTCCTCATTGTCTCCCCATTCATCACCTCCACAACAATGGCCTTCTCTCTTGGCTATCAGACACCAAATTAGAACTAGCCTGTACTTTGTGCCTCCTTTTGGAAATAGTCCAAGAACACTGGCGTCCTCTGGAGAGATCTTGATTTTGCATTTCATCTCTTCTGCACCAGCATGTGCATAGAGCTGCGTTTTAATTCCCTGCTGAGAGCAAACTCTGAAAGCAACCTACTGTATTTATAAATATCCAATTATTTATGAACTAATTTTAAAATATCATAATATTTCTTCCTGAGATTAAAAGTTGTTTTCAATACTTAAAAGTTTAATGTAATAAATATTTAATATCACTGACGGGATATTTATTTATGTGTCACCTTGTTACAAAAAGAATTTGTGCACAGTCAGAGCTGCAGCTAACATTGACATTACTTGATTGATTGTGAAGTCAATGTATTCTTTGTTTTCTCCAGAAATGAGTATTTTTGTGGACTCACAAAGGGTTAGAAAGTCCTCTTTTCCCTTGTCATGTTTATTGGCCTATTAGCTATACATTTTGGTTAATGTAGAAATCAGTTAGCTGATAGAAATATTATCTAGAATCAGGTAACAATAATGCTAAACAATATAATTTAATACACAGAATACCCTGATCACTGTGGGTTCACTGTTGTGAAATAATTAAAATGAGGAGGCTGAATATTAAACTTTTATTTTCTTTGCTTCACATACTGAAAATTTAGGGAAATCATTCTGATTTAGCTATTTTTTCTCCATCTGCTGTAATGTATTAGGTGTTTGCCTGTTTATTTTTTCACATTCATCATATATAATGCTGGAGTGTAAGAGAAAACTGAATATGAGGTTGAATCTGCAAAAATAGAATAGTTTAACATTACTGTGCTGCATTTTGCTGACACTTGTTATGAAAATAATATATTTTCATTAATTTCATAATGCTATACAAACTGCAGAAGACCAGAAGTTTGTGTATATTACACATTTTTATTAACATGTATTCTACAACATATTCAAAGCTGTCTCCCATGTTTGCATTGACTGTAAATATTTTCTAGTGGCATCAAGTCACCTTTTTTTGTATCTGATACCCACAAATATAAAATAAGCTGTGAACTATTGTTTTCGTTTTTAATCTTCCAAATTATAGTTTTTTAATAAACTGAATATTAGCTTAATTTTTATGCTCTAAAATATTTAAATTATTGCATTCTAATAAGGAAGCTCAATTGAAAACATTTTGGATTTCAAATACATATACACACACACATATATATACACACATACACATATATATACACATACATATATATATAATATATGGACAATAGCCCTTCATAATAATGAAAATTAAAAATGTTTGCACTCTTCTTTATAGATAACAAATGGCAGGATAATAAAGATGCATGCCCATTCTTCTCTCTCACATCTTTAGCTATTTTTATGGATTAAGATATTTTCTCCCCTACTCTACTGAAAGATTAGTTATCTCATGTTCCAGGAACCACCTGCCTCCTCTTCCTTTAAACTTAGAGCCAGAAGAAGCATTTTTCCTATGTGCCCATCGTAGTGACCTTTACATCCTTTATATATTTCCTTCTATAGTGAAATTATCCTTTTTTTTTTTTTTTTCTGCTTCTCGTGGTAGATGGCAAAATCCGTAAGAGAAACAATTCTGTTTTGCTTCTGGTTGTATCTACTGTACCTACCATAGTCCCTGGTATAATACTTGTTGAAAGAATGAAAGTTGGCTCCATAGCAGAAACTATGTAACATAATTCTGTGCAGCTGACTTAGACTTTCCTTTTCCTTTAATGTTTCTATCCATTTAGGCTGAAACTCATGAGTTTGTTAATAGAGACAAATGTTAGTGAAAGTCAAATCAGATATTGGTTCTGCCATCAATGTAGCTGAGGAACTTTGAAGAAGCTAATCATAATCTTCCTGAGTTTCATTTTTCTCATTTGTTAAATATTGTGATAATACTTTGTCTTTTAAATTGTAGATTAAATGATAATATGACTGCAACAGTGCTTGAAGAGGTAAAAGCTCAATAGGAGAGTAGTTGTGCCACTTTACCTTTTCATCAGAATCAGTTTGAGGTCAAAATACTGATGGCTGGGCCCTAATTGCAGAGTTTCTGATTCAGAAGTTATGGGGTGATAGAGTTTGCATTTCTCACAAATTTCCAGGTACCGCACACTTTGAGAACCATTGATATAGGCTACTGTTATTTTATAATGGTTAAACAGTTTTGCTTTTTCTCCTATTGATAGTATGATCCAAAGATATTAAAATAATTTGGCCATTCCCTCTCCCATTCTTTTCTATTCCAATCTTTGGTAGCTTAAAAAATTACTTACAAAATGAGGTAAAATATTGCCTATGAATGCATTTTAATATGTTAACATGATAAATTACTTGATCAGCTGTGACATAATGCTATCAAAATGAAAATAAATGAAAACAAGCTTTTGAGAAAACTTTTTCAATTGTATGCATATTGAATTATGATTTAAATCCACGAATCACAAAATATAGTTGAAATTTGCAGAAAGTTAACAAATTTGAGTAATAGTTGATTTGCAATTGTACTAAGTTCTTCAGGAAAGTAAGATTGAATCATGAATTTAAACAATTTGATACATTAATCTACTTGGCCCACTCTACTAATTGGAATGCATGCTTGCAGCATACTGTGTGACAGACTTGGTGAAAGATTATTTCTTTGCCAGGGCATATTCAATATTCAATTATTTTCTTGTTAATAATTTATCCTGCATAATAGAGAAAACACTGTAAATAACCATCTGTCTCAGAGAGCTGCTTTTATATTTACAAATAGTCACAGTACAGAGTCTCACCAAAAGGAACATAGAAAGAAAGTTAACTGCTTAGATTCAGGAATTTTTCAGACTTCCATCTCTAAACTAGTGGTTATTCTTAGCTCCTACTCTAGGTACAATAATAACAGACTGAGATTTGTCTAAGGGGAAGAAAATAATAAGATAGGACAATTAAAGTTTTAGATATACACATTTATACACACACACACACACACACACACACACAGCTTTCACAAGAAAAAAATTTATTAATAGCACAAATTCCTGGCTACTCAATTGGAAGTCAGAATTTTCAAAATGGCTTCCATCTATGGCAGAAAAGAGAGAACTGCTATAGAACAGCTACAGCAGTTACAGCAATGATTAGAGTTAATCAAGGAAAGAAGAGAAAGAGGCATCATGATACAGAATACGGGTCTTTGGGATATGGGTAAGTACATATCGGAGTCCCAACTGGCAAAAGCATTGAATCAAGGATGACAGGAGATGTTATATGTAGTTTTTGGTAATAACAAAATAAATTCTTAATGTTGTTGGCTTTTATTTACTTAATCCTATCTTGTCTAAAGCAGATTTTAGGTATATTTGTAGTAAATATTAAAACTGTTCCTAATACTGTTTTGAATTTAGCTTATTAATTTTGACATTATTGATGCAGCAAATTACTCAGACTGTGGTTTATAGTCAGACTAAGAAGATGTGGAATCTGTAAAATTTCCATAATCACTATTATTTGACCACAAATTAATTGGAATAATTATCAGGAGGAAGAATGAGTTTAACAGATTCTAGGCATGAAGTTTATATTAATTTTATTATAACATTTAAAAAATTAATTGTTTATATTAAAAGACCTTCTGGAAAACACTACACTAGACTTGTTTACATTTTCTGGACTAGTGCGCTAGACTGGTACATTGTCATGCCTTTGAGACATCCTTAATATTTTAATCATCTTTGAATTATTTTGATTCATACTTGGCAATAGCCAATTTAGCTGTTGTCTGATGTCAATAAAAGATAAAAAGTATAAGATATTAGAGTGCATGGGGTGAAATTTTCAAAGATTTGATTATTGAAACTTGAAGAAATCAAGTACAATTTAAGAGCCAGGGGATCAGTTCCAACCAGAAATTGCCTTGTCTTTTTCTAAAGACTGAACTGAATAGTTGTTGAATTTCACGTCTTGTATCCTTATTTTTCACTTAAGTGTCCAAAATGTGATCTTGTGTGATCCTATTTGTGTGCTTACCAGGGTAAGGTGTGGGAGGAGTATTTGAAAGTGTTTTAAACAGCCTTTGAATCACTTTTCTGTTCTAGGCACTGCAACCACATTTTGGTGAACAACAAAGGGTCAGAATTTGGAATAAGGCCTTAACCAAAGTTGCTTGTCTTCCAAACTTGACACTTGTCACAGAAATGGTGGTTGTAATGATTTTTGTGTTTGTGGTTGGGGCTGTTTGTTTTGTTTGCTTTTTAAAGTTCTTGTGATTTTGAAGTTCTTTTTATTAAATAATCAGAGACCTTTTACCCCCACACCATGAATGTGCGCTTGGCCAGGTGACTTGATTTGGTCAATAGGACATTATCAGACTTAACACGAGCAAAGGCTTGAAAAAGTATGTGCATTTTTCACTTTGTCCCCTGTACTTCCACCTTCACTATGAGAAGAATCCAAGGGGCAGAGCTGAGTCATACCAGCTAAGACTATCCTAGATAAGCTAGCCCCTACCAACCTGCCAGCAAACTTCAGACAAGTGAAGAAGCAAAGCTGAGATCCGTTGAGACTTAAAGAGAAATCACAAGTGCTTCATGTTTTAAGCTAATAATTTTGAAGTAGTATGTTATGCAGTAATTTGCAAACGAAAACCTTTTCAGATTCTGTCTCCAGCCTACATTTAAGTAATGGTTGAAGTCCCACTGATGGCTTTCTACCAGAAGTAGTCAGACTCCTTGATTCAGAATAACTACCTAGCCAGGAAGAAAATATATCACTTCTAGACTGTATAGGGCCAAAATGTAAGTAATGATGTTTTCAATGCATTTGTAATTGCTTCTGGGTGTCTACATAGGCAGGCAGTTTATAAATTTGATTTCAATAACACAGTCAGTTTAAATGATTAGAGGGAAACAAGCGTCCACATATATTCTAACAGTTTATTTTTCAGATCAGATACTATAAGTAAATGTATTTATGGGCCAACACATAGATTGGACAAACAACAATCACAAAGATAGTTTTTCCTCTCTCCTTTTTGATGTCTGATGTCAATGAAAAATATATGAAATATTTTCTTAACTGTTTTAGAGTTGAAGAAGCCTTTGTGATTCTTGTGTTTTTGGTAATAATAAAAGCCTGTCACATGTATGGAGATAATTTTCATATTAAGTAGATAGTAATTTAATATTTTACATATTGATATTCATGTTTCTTATGTCTTCAAAACAAATATACTTAGACTAGAACCAAGTGTCCCTGCCTTCCCTGCTTTCACTCTGATCCAAGCACCCATCAGCTTTCCCCTGGGTTATCACAATAGACTCCTTATACCCTCATTCTCCACAGTCTAGATTTAGGAAAAGCCAGATTAATTCTTCTAAAATGTAAGACTGTCCAATGATTTCCTACCTCACTCAGTAAAAGAAAAAAAAAGTCCCCAAATGGCCAGCAAGGCCCTACAATATTTGGCCCCATCTCCCTCGCTCCACGCATCTCCACATTTTGTCCACATCTCCTGTTGGTCATCCTATCATTGACTTGTCTTGCAGCTACATTGGACTTCTTGCTTCCCCTTGAACAGCGGGGAACATTCTTTAAACTTGAGGTTTGTTCTTGCTGCTGTCTTCTATATGCATGGCTTAAATGTTACCTTATTCATGAACCCTTCTCCAACTATTCAATAAAAATGAACAAATTCCTCCCTCTGTTAGCAATCCAATCTCTTCTTGTTTCAACAGCAACCATTATCTGTTATATTGTGCACCAGTTAATTTCCCTATTATTTGACTCTACCCCTGCCCACGTATTGACAACCCTCACTAGAAGATAAGCCCTGTGAGGTCAGGAGCAGTTCTACTCTGTTTCTTGGCTGCATGCTCTGTTCCTAGAAAGTTGCCTCACTTATATTGGTGCTTCCTAAGTATTTGTTGAATGAATGAATGTTTGTTTGTAGTATTAATTTGCTTACTTTCAACAAGTAAAACATTTTGAAAACTTAAAATTTCCCAGGATTATAAAAGAAACCTTAAGGTTAATACCATTTTTTATCCAACAACAAAGCAAACACAGCTGTGTTCTCAGGGTAATTATTTGTACAGCCTTTCCCCAGAAATCCCTTAGTTTGCAACTCCTTCCTCTGATTTAATTCTCAAGTTTTTCAGATGAAGTAGGCATTATTTATTGGTTGCAAAGCTTTTTCAAACTTATTATAAACTAAATTTGTATGTCATCTGTGATTGTACTTTATATATCAAAATTATAGTATTTGCACATACTGAAGAAATTATAAACCTCAATCATAATGACTCATCTTTAAGAGAAATAATTAATATATATTATGTGTACATATATTTATGGGACATTCACTGTTTTTGTTCTGATTTTTAAGAAATCAAGTCATTGTTTGTGAAACATTTTAATTAGTTAGCAAAATGATCAATATGAAAGAAAATTCATGTATGGCCGTGGGAAGGCAAGCTGGTGTCAGGCTAAGGAAAGTGGCCAAGGAATCAGGAGTCTTAAGAAACTCAAAATTACATTGTTTGAATGGTTTTCCATTGCCCCTGGGAAGAAGAGCAGAAACCTTGGCTTAACATTCAAGGCCCTTTATGATTGGGGCCAAGGAGACTATAGCCCCACTAACAACTGGTCTTTGCACTTACATTCTCATTTCTGTCCCTATTGAACAGCTTACCTTTCTGCAGAATGCTCTAAGTTTATTGATTCACTTTACCCATTCTGCCCCCTATGGAGAACTTCTCCTGATTCTTTAAAACCCATTTCAACATCTCTTCCTTTGATCAGCCTTGGTCAATGCCTCATAACTGAAACATGCCCTCTTCTGATCACCACACTTTATTAGTATAGCAGTCACTACATTGCAATTTTTATGCATATGTCTGTGTCATCCACACATGAATACCTATTTATTAAAGGCAGGAATCATCTCTTACTTATATTTATAACTCTGGTACAGTATATCATTAAACTTTGCACTTAATAAATATTTTAAGAATTATAATTGAAAATTGATATTTTATTATAATAGAAGTATCTCTTGATGAGAAGAAATACTTAAATTTAGGTTATTTTTAAATACTATTACCAAAAGTATTTTATTGCTTTAAATTTTGCTACTAAATAACTGCCTCTTAAATTAATCACATATTTTATTTCAGTATACTGTTCTGAAACGAAAGGTTGGATATAAATTTAGGGGTTTTTTTTGGTTAATCCCTCACTTCTATGTTTATTTTTACTAATTTGATTTAGTTCGTATGCTATACGTATTCAGAAACAACTCTCGAAGTGAACCTACTACAATAAAATATTGCAGAGTGCTCACATGGGAAAATTACTATTCTAGGAAAATAAATCTTATAGTAATTTAGTATTCATTATTATAATGGATACTTCAGTGAATATTTCAACATCCGCTTTTTGCTAATGACCTATATGCTTCAACCCTTTCTCAAGAACTTTCATTTTTTGAATTAAGACTTAATATAGATTACCTCCCAGTGAGATAAAGTCTCCCCAGGAAGATCCAAATAATAATAAAAAATAGTTCATAATAATGGAAATCTTTTAAAATGCAGGTGTTTGCGATTATCAGGGATTTCTGCAATATATTTCATATTAAGAAATGAAAGGTAAAATTTTTGACATTAACCACAAAGTGAATGTCTTTTTTGTCAAGAAATTAGTTATCAACAAGTGACTAAAAACTGAATAACATGTTTCTGAATATTCATTTGGTTCAAATAAATGGTATTTCACCTTGGTTCACCTTAAAATTATCTGTAGAGTTTTAAAAAATATAACCCAAGGCCACACCTTCAAAGATTACTATTTATTTGGTATGAGGCACATCCACAGAGCATTTTATAGAAGCTCCCAGTCAATTTTAAAGTGCAGTAGGATAGAAAACCCATGGATAGACAACGCTCGGGTGGATCTCTTGAAAATGTATGTTTTAGCTTGATTAGTCACAGAACTTGACTAAAAATGGATGTTTCAGACACTGTTCATGACAATTACATTGCTGGCAAAAAGTATTCTACATGGTAAGCAACTATGTCATGAAGTGTAAAAAAAAATTAAAGCAAAAGCCATTTATTTGATCCTGTATTTCACAGATTGAGTGATAAAAATTTTCTTCTGAGATTAAAATTTAAGGCTATAATTTGGCTGAAAAGATTAACAAGAGTTTGTGTAGATGGCTGGTTCATTTCTGGCTCCAAATAGGTCATTTTACTACAATGTGCTCAAGAATAGCAAGGAGTGAGTGGTGGCTCATGCCTGTAATCCCAGCACTTTGGGAGGCCGAGGCGGGTGGATCACCTGAGGTCAGGAGTTCAAGACCAGGCTGGCCAACATGGTGAAACCCCGTCTGTACTAAAAATACACAGATTAGCCAGGCATAGTGGTGGGTACCTGTAATTCCAGCTACTCAGGATGCTGAGGCAGGAGAATCGCTTGAACCTAGGAGGCGGGGGTTGCAGTGAGCCGAGATTGCGCCACTGCACTCCAGCCTGAGCGAGAAGAGCGAAACTCTGTTTCAAAAAAAAAAAAAGAGTTCATTGTAGATTCTGGATATTAGCCCTTTGTCAGATGAGTAGGTTGCAAAAATTTTCTCCCATTCTGTAGGTTGCCTGTTCACTCTGATGATAGTTTCTTTTGCTGTGCAGAAGCTCTTTAGTTTAATGAGATCCCATTTGTCGATTTTGGCTTTTGTTGCCATTGCTTTTGGTGTTTTAGACATGAAGTCCTTGCCCACGCCTATGTCCTGAATGGTATTGCCTAGGTTTTCTTGTAGGATTTTAATGGTTTTAGGTCTAACATATAAGTCTTTAATCCATCTTGAATTAATTTTTGTATAAGGTGTAAGGAAGGGATCCAGTTTCAGCTTTCTACATATGGCTAGCCAGTTTTCCCAGCACCATTTATTAAATAGGGAATCCTTTCCCCATTTCTTGTTTTTGTCAGGTTTGTCAAAGATCAGATAGTTGTAGCTATGCGGCGTCATTTCTGAGGGCTCTGTTCTGTTCCATTGATCTATGTCTCTGTTGTGGTACCAGTACCATGCTGTTTTGGTTACTGTAGCCTTGTAGTATAGTTTAAAGTCAGGTAGCGTGATGCCTCCAGCTTTGTTCTTTTGGCTTAGGATTGACTTGGCGATGCGGGCTCTTTTTTGGTTCCATATGAACTTTAAAGTAGTTTTTTCCAATTCTGTGAAGAAAGTCATTGGTAGCTTGATGGGGATGGCATTGAATCTATAAATGACCTTGGGCAGTATGGCCATTTTCACGATATTGAGTCTTCCAACCCATGAGCATGGAATGTTCTTCCATTTGTTTGTATCCTCTTTTATTTCATTGAGCAGTGGTTTGTAGTTCTCCTTGAAGAGGTCCTTCACATCCCTTGTAAGTTGGATTCCTAGGTATTTTATTCTCTTTGAAGCAATTGTGAATGGGAGTTCACTCATGATTTGGCTCTCTGTTTGTCTGTTATTGATGTACAAGAATGCTTGTGATTTTTGTACATTAATTTTGTATCCTGAGACTTTGCTGAAGTTGCTAATCAGCTTAAGGAGATTTTGGGCTGAGACAATGGGGTTTTCTAGATATACAATCATGTCATCTGCAAACAGGGACAATTTGACTTCCTCTTTTCCTAGTTGAATACCCTTTATTTCCTTCTCCTGCCTGATTGCTCTGGCCAGAACTTCCAGCACTATGTTGAATAGGAGTGGTGAGAGAGGGCATCCCTGTCTTGTGCCAGTTTTCAGAGGGAATGCTTCCAGTTTTTGCCCATTCAGTATGATATTGGCTGTGGGTTTGTCATAGATAGCTCTTATTATTTTGAGATACGTCCCATCAATACCTAATTTATTGAGAGTTTTTAGCATGAAGGGTTGTTGAATTTTGTCAAAGGCCTTTTCTGCATCTATTGAGATAATCATGTGGTTTTTGTCTTTGGTTCTGTTTATATGCTGGATTACATTTATTGATTTGCGTGTGTTGAACCAGCCTTGCATCCCAGGGATGAAGCCCACTTGATCATGGTGTATAAGCTTTTGGATGTGCTGCTGGATTCGGTTTGCCAGTATTTTATTGAGGATTTTTGCAAGAAAAAAACAAACAACCCCATCAAAAAGTGGGCAGAGGACATGAACAGACACTTCTCAAAAGAAGACATTTATGCAGCCAAAAAACACATGAAGAAATGCTCATCATCACTGGCCATCAGAGAAATGCAAATCAAAACCACAGTGAGATACCATCTCACACCAGTTAGAATGGCCATCATTAAAAAATCAGGAAACAACAGGTGCTGGAGAGGATGTGGAGAAATAGGAACACTTTTACACTGTTGGTGGGACTGTAAACTAGTTCAACCATTGTGGAAGTCAGTGTGGCGATTCCTCAGGGATCTCGAACTAGAAATACCATTTGACCCAGCCATCCCATTACTGGGTATATACCCAAAGGACTATAAATCATGCTGCTATAAAGACACATGCACACGTATGTTTATTGCGGCACTATTCACAATAGCAAAGAGTTGGAACCAACCCAAATGTCCAACAACGATAGACTGGATTAAGAAAATGTGGCACATATACACCATGGAATACTATGCAGCCATAAAAAATGATGAGTTCGTGTCCTTTGTAGGGACATGGATGAAACTGGAAAACATCATTCTCAGTAAACTATCGCAAGGACAAAAAACCAAACACCGCATGTTCTCACTCATAGGTGGGAATTGAACAATGAGAACTCATGGACACAGGAAGGGGAACATCACACTCCGGGGACTGTTGTGGGGTGGGGGGAGGGGGGAGGGACAGCATTAGGAGATACACCTAATGCTAAATGACGAGTTAATGGGTGCAGGAAATCAACATGGCACATGGATACATATGTAACAAACCTGCACATTGTGCACATGTACCCTAAAACCGTAAAGTATAATAAAAAAAAAAATTATGGAAAAAAAAAAAAAAAAAAGAATAGCAAGGAAACTAATTTCTCAACACATTTTAATGTCTTAGCTGTGAGATGGATGTACCATGAGACATTCAATACCACTTTTCTGTGAGAATGGATGTCACTAGGCACAAACACATATTTTTATTTAAAATAATTATTCAGATTTTATCTATTTTTAATGTTTTTTTTCAGTTGGCAGTTTACCAATTTTAATGTAATCCTTAAACAGTATTGGCTGATTTTGTAATAAAACATTCTAAAAAATATCATGCTACTACACTCATTAAAACCAGCCCCAAACATAAGAAGAATGTACACTAATAAGCATGTAATTGAAATGCTAAAATGAAAACACTAAAAATAACATGAAATATTTTTCTTTCTTTAGCATTCCTCTGATGCATAGAGTTTTAAAGCCATTTTTGTCTGTGTGTAGGCTCTGGAAAGTAAAAATGTCACTTTTTTTCTTTTTTGAGAGATAAGGTCGGGGGTCAAAAGCTAAAGAGATGCATTCAATAAAAACAAATATTTACTCTTTAGCAGTTTCTCTCTTTTAATAAAGAGAGTTAAAAGAGAAAGATAAGCCGTTACTAATATCTGTGACATTCAGTGGGACATCTTACTTTAACCACTGTGAAGGTTTATTTAAGATAAATATTGCTGAAATATAAAATGGATGTGTCTATGTCTTTCTTTATCTTAAGAAAAATAGGCTGAAAAAATAATTGAAGAAAATCGAGACAAATGGCAAGCATGAGAAAAGAATGGAGGACAACAAAGCCTCAGATATTAGACAGTCAAGAAAGAAATAAGACAAGTTACAAAAAAAAATTCAAAAAAATTACATTTAAAAGTAATTGGCTCTGCTCAAAATACTTGAAATACTGTGAAAAGAAAAATAAAACTACTGTGAGAGTTAAAAACTTTTGTAGTAGGAGAGGCAATAAAATAGAATTTCATATGCATATCAAGCTGTAGTTAAGAAACTTCTGAAGAACCTGAACCTGATAAATATTTCTGATGGGGAAATTCTAAAATGCAGATGTTATTTTAGCCAGGAAGCTATTAAATGTGTGTGACACTCCGTTAGAATTATCAAAAGCAAAATAAAGGAATACATTGGCCCTCATAAATGGGGAATTGGGTGAAAAAGAAACTACAAAAGTCCTGAATCACATGCTCACCCCTAAGGTAGAGAGTTTGAATCACTCTCTTTTAACCATTTGGAAAAAGAATGTAGTGAGTATGCTTCCCCAAAAGATAAAGTAGATAAAGGATAGAAAATAAAATACACTCAGCACATGCCATATGACAGCTTTTATTTTAACCATGTCAATTTTATTATGTTTTAAGTAAAAAAGCCCCTTCAAGATTAATCCATTGATCTCTATAAATACTTGTTGGGGGTTTATTATTTCCTGGCACTACCTGAAGCATTAGAGGGAGAAACCTAACAGAAGCCTTCGATTCCCTGAATTTTGCCATCTAGTTTCAGCATATTCAGCTATAACAAATTCCATATTAGTGATATGTACAAAGTGTTATGAGAACACAGAGTATTTAATTATGATTGGATGTGAGAGGTGTGAATGGGGAGTCTGAGAAGACTTTGGGTGGGGGAGTAGCAGTGACTTGACTTTAAGGTTACCTAACAAATCTTACTGATTAAAAATTAACAAACTCAAATGCAACTAAAATTAGCCAAACATTAAGCTTTTCCATGTCTTAAGCAGACAGTACCTCGATAATCTTCAATTATCTGAAACTATATCTATCCAGAATCAGAAGTCCAAAACAAGTTTTTAAATGGCTGTAGGTAAGCTAAGTCATTTAAAATCATCTAAGGCTGATTTTTTTAGCTAAAAGTTATAAGCAGATTAGATATAAGAAGATCTGGACCAAGGATTCAAGACTTTATAAAAATGTGTTAACGTTCTTATAAGATATTTAAATAGTTACTTACATATTTAAGCTAAACTTAGGTATAAAAATCTTATTTACAGTCTTCTATTTTTAAACATCATATTCTATATCTTGTATTCTATTAAAGTTAATATGTTGATATGTTTTCAATTATATGTGTAAAATTTCCTTATAAACTATTAGATATGAAGGAGTATCAATAAAAAATATAATCAAAATATAATGTATCTCTAAAGGATGAACCTGCCAACAGGTTTTGCTAAATTATCTTTTTTCATGTGTAGTAAGTTTATTAATAAGTTTTATATGTCTATACTTCCATCATCAGTTAACAGTAATTAAGAAATAGTTGGTTTAGTATTTCAGATGGAAATAAACAGCTGGGAATTGCCACATGCAATAATATATTTCAGTGAGAGCAAATTTGAATAAGTTACAGTAAAGACACACATAGATAGACACAGAGAAACTAGAAGGGAAATTTTCTAAGAATTTGGAGACTTTTATGGAATAAAAGATTGTGATGTATGACATATAATATCTAGTTCTGTTCTGGGCAGTCTATTCCAAATGCCTAAAAAGGTAACTGGCACAGAGCAGGTACTCAATAAATTATCTTGTTTTGTTTCTTCTTCTTCGATTTTTTAAAAAATTGGTATTTGTAAGAAAGTATAAAAATAGCAAACACTTAGCACTTTATACATGTCAGGCAATTATTTCAAGCCTTTTAAATTCAGTCCTTCATAGATGATCTTAAAATATAGATAGTACATAAAATTTTACATAAGTAAATAATTTTATTTGATAAGTTGTTTCTCTTTTATTTTACAAAGTTTCTATAAATACTACTCATTATAATCAATAATCAATACTTTTCAGTTTCTCCTAAAAATAGATTTAACCAAAGATTTCAAAACCATACAAAACTGAGAATTAATAACACTGATTAATCTAATATTAAATGTAAATTCAGATTTAACAGGAGATTCCTGACATTTCCAAATGCCTAAATTTGTGGATACCACAATTACATTTAATTACCTTCATAAAAGGCAATAAAGTTTAAATTTAAATATTTGGGTCCTTAATTATTTCATAAATAGTAAACCAAAACAAATGTAGAGTGATTTTTTAAATGATCCCTATAGCTTCGCCTTCTGTTTCCATTTCCAAGAGTAGTAGTTGGATTTTTAATTTCCCAAGGCCATTTTGCACAAAACAACAAAACCCCTTCAAAACTCAAGCCTTTCAACAATAATTTTAATTATTTTAGGAGCAGTTCACACAACAAGAGTGGCCACTGGTAAATTACACTGGGATGGAGGTGCTGGGAGTCAGCTAAGCCCACTTGTCAGTGACTTGCCACATTTACCCACTAGCTTTGCCACCTGTTCCAAACTCATGCCTCAACAAAGTGACATGACTACCTGCCATGCATCTTCACTGTCACTTGTGAAACTGTAAATGTCATATCTGTATATTTCAAGGATCTATAATATTCAATAATAAATCAAACTACATTCTCCCTCTCCTCATGTAGTATAGTAAAACCTGCACAATATGAATGCGTTATTATACAAGTATCTCTTATCCTCTCTTCCCAGATTCTTCTGCCAAATGAGTACAGACCAGAATTCTGATCTTCCTGGCAGGACCAAAGTGGGAATGGATTACGGCAGGGCAATGGACAGGCAATCAGATTAAAGGCAGCTTGGAGGGAAAAACTAAATCTCAGGGTCTCTAGTATTTTTCCGTCAAGTTTTTGCAGATTCGGCACAAACCAATGCTGGGAAATATACCCTCTATTCTTCTCCCCATTGCTTCTATTTTCCAGAACAGCAATTCTCAAGGGTGGCTTCAGGACTTCTAGGGGTCCCCTAGACTGTTTAAGGGGACCTCTAGGTCGTCCCTTTTCCAACCCCAGATCTATGTGAAACCAGATTTTTTTCCTATGCTTCAACCAAAACAACACATCATAAAAGACTGACAACAGAAGCTGATGTAAGAATCGAAGCCTCTCATGCAACGCATTAAAGCATTTTGAAAAATGTAAAACAATGCTATCATTCTCTCTTTGTTGTTTTGGAAAATGTAGATTTCCATAAAACATTTGTTTATGCTGGGATGTAGTGAGTTTATTATACATATTGAAAAAAAAATATGCATTAACCTAAAATATAGTCAGTGTCAAAAGATATAATCCAAATAAGCAAAGGTCTTTGGGGTCCTCAGTAACACTTTTAAGAGTATAAAAAGGGTTGGAGACAGAAGTTTGAGAACCACTGCCCCAGAAGCAGCTATAAAAGCACTTCAGAATCTCTAACAAAACACCATGAGCCACTCCCAGGGAAGCTACATGGCACTTCTTCAGGCATGCCCAGGCACTACCATTTCCTTCATTCTACTAGCCTTCTTATAAAGCTGCTCTCACCATCCTCATTTTCAGATGAGAACATGAAAGTTTGCAGATATTAAATAGCTGTGAAACATAACACAAACAAAATTGTGGCCTATTCTTTTAGCATGTGGAAAGTGTGTATAGCCTAGTGGCTGTTTCCAAGTATCTCTACTATGATTTTTGTGTTTATTAAGTACTCTTAAGAGTGGTGGGATAAACTTTCATAAAATAATGTATTTAAATTTGGAAGTGACAATTTGAAACTAGCCAGACTGATGGGGATCTTACTTTTGGAGTAGAATGATATTTGAAGCATTGGAATAACATAGTCAGAGGGGGGTCACATACGTGCTTTCAAACATGCACAGCCCTTTCTTTAATTTTACAACTTCCTTTTCTTTTCTCCTTTGTTTTTCCCCAAGTCAATTAAAATGCAAACAGGAGCTTTGATAAGAGGCAGCAAGACAAGTGAGGCATGGGATAGCACTAAAATATGACTGTCTAATGTATGCAGAGCAATTGGAATAATTGGATTTTTAAAGTCTAAGCATTGCATGCTTTACCCTTTATCTCCCATTGAATCGATTTGTGCCTTGCTCTTTTCATATCTAAAATGTTAACCTTTTTGAATTTTTAATAACTAAAATTTTGTAACACTTTTATTAAAATGTGAGGTTGTGTTAAATCTACCACTTGGCTCTTATAAATCATTGTTCCTTATCTGAAATAATGGATTTTAATATCTGATGAAGTTTCTATTTGTTAATCTATTAAAAAAAAGACTGTAAAAATTACTTCATAATTTAATGTTATCTTAATCACATTTTTATATATTAATATCTTGTGCCTATGCACGGTGCCAATATAGAATTTTCATTATCTGCTCAGTTTTCTTCAACATAATACCTTCCTCCGATGAAAGAATAAGTTTAAAACTGTCCTTTATGTAGTTAGATGTTCAGAACATTGAAAATTTTAAATATGCCAATCTGCATTCTACAATTAACATGAAGTTGTGAAATCAACAGAGAATTCAATTAATGTATTTTATAAAGGTGAGAAAATATTAATCTTTACCCAAAATTTGGAAAATATATTTGTACTGCAAAAATGTACTGTGCTCCAAGATTTCATTTTAAGAATCACAGCATTGGCCGGGAGCAGTGGCTCATGCCTGTAATCCCAGCACTTTGGGAGGCTGAGGCGGGCAGATCACGAGGTCAGGAGATGGAGACCATCCTGGCCAACATGGTAGAACCCCGTCTCTACTAAAATACAAAAAATTAGCCGGGCGTGGTGGCATGCACTTGTAATCCCAGCTACTTGGTAGGCTGAGGCAGGGGAATCGCTGGAACCTGGCAGGTGGAGGTTGCAGTGAGCTGAGATCATGCCACTGCATTCCAGCCTGGCGACAGAGCAAGACTCCATCTCATCATCATCATCATCATCATCATCATCACAGCATTTTTCAAAGATTTTGAATAATCAAATCCAAATGTCTCCCTAATTCTAGTTTCAGTACTTTTTCATTCATTATAAGATACTATTTATGTATTTTGCCAATATCTGAAATTTCACACATAAAAATCCAATGCTCATAATTTTCAATCCCAATCAATATCCTTTCATAAAACGCTTCTCTCCAACCTTCTGTCATTATTCTACAATTTAAAATAAAACTTGGCTAATTTTATTGTCCTGAGGCATGAATTTCAAAATCCTACCTCCAAGACTTTACATGCAATTGTTTGCATCCAGAATGGCCTTTCACTAACTTTTTTGCAATGCATATCTATCAGGCCTTTTCAAAGCTAACTCACATACTCTATTTTGATTTAGAAACAGAGTCAGGTTTTCTTGGAACTAAGCCAGGAAAAAGTCTGAATGGATTAGGATCTAGACTGAATTATAACAAAGGTGGGATTTAAGCCAAAATGAAGGTAGAGGTCAGAACTGTTTGACAATATTGACAGATTAAGCTTATAGTAACGGTTGACAGAGAAGTGTATTGCAACTGGCGGAAGGAACAGAGGTCAAAAGAGAGACCACATAGTCTCAGAAGGAAAGCAATAGCATATCATTGCAACAGCACAGGAAAGAGTTACAAAGAACACTTGTTTCTTAACAAGAGTTCACACTCAGTCATTCATCACTTATTTTCTTCAGTAATTTCACTGTCACATAAAAAGCACGTTCAGACTTAGTAAGGAGAGACTTTATTTGAAAGTCTGTGGCAAGAGACTTCCTAGAAGGCTGGGGAAAGATAGTGTTGCACTGGGGAGAAGGAGGTGACCATAAGGTCTACAAGCTTCTGAAGGGAGGAGTAAACAAAGCAAGAAAGAAGCAGTGTGGGGAAATGGAATCAAAGGTGGCCTGATAGGCTGCAGGTTGGAGAATGTCTTCTGTGAGGCCTGTCTATTCTATTCTTGGGAGGAGCTGAATGCTGGCTCACCTGGAGGTGAGCCAGAGGTCAGGGATCTTGAGGAAGTTTGGTTAACAGTCATTTTGTTCCAGCTGATCAGTTGGGACAAGCAGTTCCATTAGTCATTTCTGAGGCAAAGAATGAGAATTTGGAGGGTCTGTGTCTGGCCTTGCCTTATGTGAACAAGGGGGTCATCTATGAGTCTTGTCTAAGTCATATTGAGAAGGGTGATTTCTGGCAATGTCTTTTTCTGGAACAAAAGAGTGATGGAATTTCTTAACCTTTAAATAAAATTTAATATTGTCATCACTAATATTTATGAAGTACCTTCTACCATATAACCATTGTACTGGGCCTTGGAGATGCAGAGACACATTTTTTAAAGGCAGATTTGCCATAAATGTAATGAACCTCAGGCTCTGGCGACCCTCAACTGCACAGGTTGCTGTGAGATACTGACAGCTGAAGAGCATTCTAGATGGTAGAAAAAGCCGGGTTCCTATTAGGAAATATTTCTGTGTACGCATTTCTGGTAAATTGACAAAAGAGGTCTTTGAAAAAGGGAGTTTGAGTCTTTAAATTTCCAGGCATTTGTTATGATTTCTTTCCTAGTTCTAAATAAATATACCTAATTTTATATTAATAATATTGTATTCTTTTTTTAAAAAGAGGGCATCCCAGATTGCATAAACTTCTGTACCCACAAAATTTAGATCTGCCTAAATAAAATGATATGGCTCTCAAGTACTTCATTTGGAGATGGGTAAGAAACTCAACTGATATTTATAAGAATAGGCATCGGAACAGGTGAATCAGAGAGGAGACAAACCTACAGGCCTGGAATAGAGAATGCCAGGAAGGAACAGGAATTAAGGGAAGTTTTCAATATCATAAGAAGTAACATATCAAAGAAAATATGGAAGACTGGGCATATTGGGAGGCCGAGGGAGGTGGATCACCTGAAGTCAGGAGTTTTAGACCAGCCTGGCCAACATGGTGAAATTCTGTATCTATTAAAAATACAAAAATTAGCCCAGCATGGTGGTGCATGTCTGTAATCCCAGCTACTTGGGAGGCTGAGGCAAGAGGATCGCTTGAACCTAGGAGGTGGAGGTTGCAGTGAGCCAGATTGTGCCACTGCATTCCAGCGTGGGTGACTCTGTCTCAAAAATACAAAGATAAAAAGGAATGTTGGGAAGGATATTTTAGGCAGAGGGAACAGTATGCATGAATGACATGGAGATATAAGAAAGCAAATTGTTTCCATAGAATAAAAAAAGATTGAGATGGCTGGGTATAGGACACACACGATGGAATAGTGGGAAGGTAGGTTTGAGAAGAGAGCCCAAGTTCTATCACAAAAGGCACTATAAATAGAGTTTCACCTTAAATGAAGGGGCCATGAAGAAAATAAGATTCCTTAAAATTTCAAATTTATAAACGGATCACACTCATCTACAATTTTACTTCTAATAGTTACTTATTGGGTCATAAAGGCCATGACCTTTATGGTCCAACTGTAAAGCAGAGGTAGTACCTTCAACTACCCAGGACCTCTTACTGACTATTTTGAGGAGATAGTAGTATACCCAGTGGATAGAATTGATTTTTGAGTTATTACACAAGTTCTTTTTTTGAATACACGTGATTCTTAACTGGGCTCAATCCTTCTCTGAGCACATACATTCCAGGGGACAGTTTTCAAAATCTGGAGGAATATTTGGTTGCCACACTGGGTAGCTGGTAGAGGCCAGGAATGCTGCTAAACATCACACAGTGCACAGGACAGCTCCTGTACATTATATTAAACTCAAAATGTCAACAATAATGCTATAGTTGAGAAGATTGCCACAAAACCTATGCTTGCTCCCTTGGGTTCAGGGAAGAATTCTAGCAGCTGGTCTCTGACCCTGGCCTTGACACAGCCCCCTGCCTGTTCACACTGCCTTGCGTTGTTGCACGGGTGGTTTCAGTGTGCACAATGTGTATGGAGTTCTGTGAAGTCATCAGCTTTGCTTGAAATTCAGGCATTCAGGAATAAGTGACAGCTTTGTATGAACATTTGAATAAAAAAATTCAGGGGTGGGGACAAGTGGATAATCAGTCTGCTTTAAGACTGGATTAGGAATAAAGGTATTAATACAGAATATGGTTTGTGCATTATTTGCTTCCCGTGTATGTGTGAGAGAGAGAAACTGGGAAAATCAATTTTAAAAGATTAGAATTCCCTTCACAACTCTGGAATGATTTGCAAATCTGGAAGGGTAAGGGAAAGGGCAAGAAGGGTAAGAAGCAGCTGAGTCTGAGTTGTTCAGTCTGCAGATGAAGGGAATACACAATCACACAAACAACAAAGTACTCAATAGGGGAGGAAAAAGTTCTTTGATTATATTGACAATAACGGTGGCCCACTGTGCCTTCAGAGGTTAACTGGCAGGTGAGGAGTCTGTGCTGTGTGGACTTACACATTCTAGTGTGCTGTGCACAGGGATGTGGCATTTCACAGTTCTCCCTCTAAAATTCCTCAGGTCCTGAAACTGAGTCTTCAACTGGCTATTAGTTAGGGATCTTCCAATTTCAAGTGACAGAAATTGTATTCAAACTAACTGAAGAGAAAAGAAGGACTTTTTTGGTTCAGCTATCGAAGGGATGAAAAAGACAAAGAGTAGAGCTATCTGGGGTGATTCTGGAAACAAAAGCTCTTCCAGTTCTTGTTCCTTGCTTGGTGGCTTTAGTCTGCGCTTCTGGAGCCTGACTTTATCCGATCAATGAGTGTCTAACTTAGCATATAAATAATGATCCTCAACTATGTACAGATACAGGGCACAATCACGGTGGAAGGCCTTGTGAAGCCCTCATTTCACAAGAGTCAAACAATGGACACGTAACCGATGTATCAGGTAGTGCCAAGTTCTGTGAACCAAAAAGACAGAATGCAAAGAGATTGATGGGTGCAGGGAGTGGGTGGTTGGGGAGGTGGGAAGGAGGAATCAATATCATAGGGAAGTCAAGGAAGTTACCTCTGAGGAGGTGATACTTGAGTAAAACTTGAAAGAAATAAGTGAAGGGATCACTTGTAGGTCTGGGTGATGAGCAGTTCTGGTAGATAAAAGAGCAAAAATAAAATCAGGGAAAGCTTGCCATGTCTGAGGAACAGCAAGACAGTCAGAAGCAAGAGAGTGAGGGAGAAATGAGGAATTTGGGGAGGGGTAAACCAAGTATGTCTTGTCAGACCACAGAGTGTAAATATTGTTCTATAATAAATGTAATGTGAATTTACTGGAGAATTTTAAGCTAAGAAATTACATACATAATTTGGTTTATATTTTACAAGTATATTTAGCTCTCTGGACAATGGCTTTAGCAAGATAAGAATGAAGTGGAAGACCAATTAGGCACCAAGTGTCACAGTAGCCCAAAACTAGAGTGGTAAATTGGAGGCCACGAGAAGAGGGAAGTTTTGGGGTTTGTGGCAAAGGAAAACCAGCAGGACTTGCTGATGGGTTGAATGCAGGGTATAAGGAAAGATGATTTTACTCTGATCATATTGGGGGAATAATAGTGCAATTTTCTGGTCAGGGAAAACTGGGATGGAACAAGGTTACTTGACAATTTGCTGGCCATAATAAGAAAAATTCTTAGTAATGATCAATTGATCCAAGCCTGGACCACTCCTTGGACCACTGGGGAGATAGGAGCCTGTGGCTTTCTCAGTCTTGGTTGCAGGTCCCCTCTCTAGTCGGGGAGCTGGGGTTTGCTACCACAAGAAGGGAGTGAAGAAGTGCTGAAGAGACATGGCACTTCTACCAAACTACTTACAAGAGGTCTTTTCCAAAAGATGTAAGACCTCTCAGAGATCAGTGTCCTGGGAAATAGGCCCATAGATGGATTATTCCTCCATGACTGTAGGATCACTCACTCACATTATTTCACTTCATTCTGAAAAGATCCTGAGGAGTTAGCAATATTTTCCTCAAGGCCAGTTGTACCCATATGACAGTCTGTGGACTTTTGTGGGCCCGACCACTTCAAAATCATTTGAGAACCATGTTAAAAATATGAACAACAATAAACACTAAAAATGAAACACATTTTGATTCAGCAAGTTAGAGTAGGTCTCAGATATTTTGTTTTTCATGCTCCCCTGGTGATTCTAATATGCAGCCAACATGAACCAGACTAATAAATTCAAATGTGGGGAATTTTTTTTGCCTCCTTACTAAAAATAATTGTTTCTGAATTAAATTTATTGCATTGTAACTGTGGGGAAAATGTTATGTGCTCAAGAGTAAAAAATAAAACAAGTGAGTAGCAATATTATCATCCACGCAGTCATTATCATCTTTAAGACTCATGACATGATGCATTATGTTCATTGCTTTGGTTTATCACTTAAATATATTATGGCATCTTTCTTTTGTTGTCAGATATTCTAGATAAATATGATTTTAAACAGTTACATATTATTTTTGTTATATAACTATCATAAGATCCATATATAAGTACACACACAAATATGTGTGTGTGTGTGTGTGTGCATGTGTGTGTGTATTTTTTTGCTTAATTCCAAATTGTGGAGCTTTTGGTTACCTTATTAAAAAGATTTCTAGGAATAGAATTCCTGTGTCGAGTTACACATGTTTCTAAGGCCTTTGATATTTACTGGTTTCCATCTACCAAAGAAAGATTATTTATTGAATAATTCTTTTTTCCAATCATTTGCAATGCTTAAAAGTGTATTTTTCAGAGTTACATAAATATGTTAACATTTATTCAAACCTATTACCAAACACAGTTGATCTTTGGAAATATGCAGGGGTTAAGGGCACAAAACCCCCATGAAATAGAAAATCCACACATAAATTTTGACTCCACAGAAACTTGACTACTAATATCTTACTGTTATCAATATCATAGTCAATTAACACATAAAGAGACTAATATCTAAATACATTTTACACTGAATTTACTCATGATATACCTGTTAGTTTTTCTTATTTCTAGGCTACATGGTTCATCTGCAAGTTTTTTTTCAGATTGTCACAAATCTCCAAGAAAATTTTCAATAAACTTATTGAAAAAATCCATGTATAAGTAGACCTCATAGTTCAAACATGTTCGAGGGTCAATTGTATTCAAAATTATCATAAGGATCTGAAAACATAGTCTTTCATGAATACTTAAAAAATATTTCTGATATTGATAGGGAGATAAGACCGTTCCCCCCAACTACGTCCTTACCCTCTAATCCTGTCCTGGAGTTTCAGTTGATACAAATCACAGCTGACTCAAGTTGATCAAGCAGATTAAGAAAAATATAGGAGGGCATATTGATTTCAATGGTAATTTGGTTCAATATCTGGGAGTTGTTATAAACCTTAAATTCTCCATTTTTCTTGGTGAGAACAATGCGTATAAGAGTAGGGCTGGTAAAAGGTCATATGACAAACACTGTAGATGGGCCTTAGGAACTTCCCTGAGGTTATCTCCATTTCCAAAAATAAATAAATATACTTGACTGGAGTATGGGGCCTTGGTGAAAAATTAATCAATTATGTAATCTTATTGACTATGGAAGGTTGCAGGTTAAATAGGCTTAATTTGGCTCAAGATAAGGTGGAAGTGTTCATGTTTCTGGGTAAAGCCAAGACATCATTGCTATGAGCCTCAGTACCAATAACTGATGAATTGGGAGCACTAGTCAAATTGGTAACAATACCTGGAACCAAGGGCTAGAAACCTCTACTATTGTGGTAAGATGACTAGGTCAGCTGCAAAGACGTATTACTTTCCATGGTCCGTAGCACTCTTTCAAGATGTTGAAGAGCAAGAGCAAGAAAAAAGAGCAGAGGATATTTCTTTGTGGCTTTTTGCATGCGTGGATATGCTTTTGTTTCAATAGTTTTCCCAGGGTATTTAAACATCTCTCAACTGATGCATGCTGTTAAAGTTTCACGTAAATCAGAACTTTGTTTACTGTTATTTTATGGCTCAGGAGACAGTGATGCTAGGGCTGTAGACACAAGCAAAATTCCCATTTCTCAGACAGGCTGCAATGGGTTTCTCTACAATTAGACTGGGCAGTTTCTGATCCTTCTTCCTATCAAGAGTTTTAGTGATATTCCCAGGATATCAGGCATGAAGAGATATAATAGCTACACTACCATAGTGGGTAAAGGGACCCTTATTTAGGCATGGAGAGGCATGAAGTGGTCTGTTTTGAGTCTGGACTCTAGGTAGGAAAGGATCCTTTTGGCTAATGGGATCTAAAACATTTATCATAGCATTTGGAGAAATAAAGACCCATGTAGATATTGCAGCAGCTTGAAAAAATAATGATAAAAGACTAATAATAATAACAAAAACAGAGCAATTGCGTTCAAGAAATAGAAAACTTCATCCCATAACCATAAAAACAAAAACAGTTACATTAACTACTGAAAGTTTACTATGTGCCATGCAATGTTGTTATTATTTCTTCCCCACCACAAATCTATGAGGTAGGTACTATTATAATCCCCATTTTATAGAAGAAGTAACTGAGGCACAGGAAAATTAAGTGCCCTGTCCATGTTATATAGCTATTAGCCCATTTATCCATAGTGTTCCATTACTGGAACCCTAAGCATGTGGGAGTTATTTATATCCTACTGTTCAAGGTCATCACCAAGCTCTGATTGCAAAAATTAAAAAAAAAAATTGCAACCTCAGGCCTAAATGGGTTAATCCAGTTACACAGTGGGAGAGTTGAAATTCAGATTCACGCATTCTAGCGCTAGAGCCAATGCTTTTAACCATTATACTATTATACTATGACCAATATATTTGATGGGATCATTACACAAAATAACGTCTCCAACTGAAATAGCTTGAAAAAGATTCAGCACTCAAAGCCTTTACTCTGAGCATGTTTATGCAGTTCATGCCGAGGACTATGAGTGTTCTCCATACTACTAGAAGTAGAGTCCTCACCATTTTGGGGTCTAATCAGTTTAAACAGAGAACTCCAAAAACTCCAAAACCAACTAAAGAAATCCATCCTTAAAATTCCATTTCTCTAGAACCACTGCTGGTACCAAAATCTGTATTTGTCAGGGTTCTCCAGAAGGACGGAACGAATAGAGTATATGTATATATGAAAGAGAGTTTATTAAGGAGAATTGGTGCCCACGATCAGAAGGCAAAGTCCCACAATAGGCAGTCTGCAAGCTGAGGAGGTAGGAAGCCAGTAGTGGCTCAGTCTGAGTCCAGAAACCTCAAAAGTAGGGAAGCTGACAGTGCAGACTTCAGTGTGTGGCCGAAGGCCCGAGAGCCTCTGGCAAACCACTAGTATAAGTCCAAGAGTCTAAAGGTTGAAGAACCTAGAGTCAGATGTCCAAGGGCAGGAAGCATCCAAGACAGGAGAAAGATGAAAGCCAGAAGACTTGGCAAGCCAGCTTGTCATACCTTCTTCTCTGCTTTGTTCTAGTCTCACTGGCAACTGATTGGATGGTATCCACACACTTGAGGGTGGATCTTCTTCTCCCAATCCCCTGACTCAAATGTTAATTTCCTCTGGAAACACCCTCACAGACACACCCAGAAACAATACTTTATCAGCTATCTAGGCATCCTTCCATCCTATCAAGCTGACACCTAATATTAACCATCAAAATAAAGAAAAGCTAAGCATGAGAAATAAGAATAAGAAATAAGCATGAGAAATCAATGAAAATAAAGCCACCTTTTGGGGCTTGATATTTAAGAAGATAGATCAGCACTGCTAGTATAGAAATAGGATCCACTGCTTAATGAGCAAAAACTGAAACTTTGGAATTAGAAATTACTGTATATCTTTACTGAGCACATAATCAAGTGAATTATCAATTTTATTGGTGGAAGATGTAATGTGATGAGGAGAGGAACAGGAAAGGAAGGGGATAAACAGTCATAAATCTTTTGCTGCTTTGGTAAGTTCTACATAAACTAATCTGGTTATGAACTGTTGAAGAAAAAGTACCTGAACTGGGTGGACCCTTTCTGATGTTGAGAATCAGCATTCTGGCACCCAGGGCAAGCAGAAATAGGGAAATGGTACCCCTTACAAAATTCTGATTTGAAGGTAATATTTTAGCCTGGACGTGCATCACACTACGCAATAGGTCCAAGAAGCAGAATGCTCTCAGTGAAGGATTAAATGTTCTGGCAATTCTACAGAAACTACCTCTTTAATAGTCTGATGTTCTATTATATTAGGATCAACTTTAATGAGGTTGAGAGCAAATCTTTGGCAATGGTTTTTCTTACTTAGATCTTCATACATTTTCTAAGATTATTTTTTATATCAATCTCAATATTGTATATGAAAAAATGTTCAACATCACTAACCATCAAAAAATGCAAATCAAAACCACAATGAGATATCATCTCATCCCAGTTTGGGTGATATTATAATAGGATGGATATTATAAAAAAGCAAAAAATAACAAATGCTGACGAGAATGCAGAGAAATAGGAACTCTCATACACCTTTGGTAAGAATGTAACTTAGTACAGCCATTATGGAAGACAGTATGGAGGTTCCACAAAAAACTAAAAATAGAACTACCATGTGATCCTGCAATCTCACTGCTGGGTATATGTCCAAAATAAGGGAAATATGTATATTGAAGAGACGGCTGTACTCCCATGTTTACTGCAGCATTATTCACTATAGCTAAGATATGGAATCAGCTTAAGTGTCCATCAACAGATGAACAGATAAAGATAATGTGGCATATATACACACAATAGATATTATTTACCCATAAAAAAGAAGGACATCCTGTCATTTGCAGCAACATGGATGAGCCTGGAGGACATTATCTTAAGTGAAATAAACTACACACAGAAAGACAAATATTACATGTTCTCACTCATATGTGGCAGCTAAAAACGTTAATCTCATGAAGATAGAGAGTAGAATGATGGTTACCAGAAAGCTGGGAGAGAGAGTGGGAGAAAGAGATAAGGAGAAGTTGGTTAATGGGTACAAAAATACAGTTAGAGAGGAGAAATTAGTTGTAAGTTCAAAAGATATCTATATATATATATTTTTGAGACAGAGTGTCACTCTGTAGTGGCACAATCTCGGCTCACTGCAACCTCTGCCTCCTGGGTTCAAGTGATTCTCCTGCCTCAGCCTCCTGATTATGTGGGACTACAGGAGTGGGCCACCACACGCAGCTATTTTTTTTGTATTTTTAGTAGAGACAGGGTTTCACCATGTTGGTCAGGATGATCTGGATCTCCTGATCTCGTAATCTGCCCACCTCGGCCTCTCAAAGTGTGGGATTACAGGTGTCAGCCACCGTGCCCGGCCAGTTATCAATAATTTATCGTACATTTCAAAATAGCTAAAAGAGGAGATGTAGAATGTTCCCAACACACAAAAAAAAAAGCATTTGAGGTAATGGATACTGCAATTACTCTGATTTGATTACTACACATTATATGCATGTATCAAAATATCACATAAATTCCATAAACAGGTATATTATGGATCAATAAGAAATCTCAATATACCCTCAAATTGATAACATATATAGCCTAATTTAGCATATTTTGATGTATTATTTTTGTTTGTTTATTTTTATTTATGGGTTTTATATCTTCAACTAAAGCATATCTTTAGGTGAGATGTGCTTCAAAATTTTTTATATACTCAAGCTGATGTGTGACCAATGCTTTTGTATAATACTGACTATGTAGTTTAAAGTTATATTTCTGTGAGTAAAAATTATTCAATATATGACAGTCACAAATATAAAATTGAACATATGAAATTATTATGTTTTTCAGGATCTTATGATTTTTAACTCCTACATTAATAAAAACAACAAGGCATCAAAAGTAAAATACATTATCAACTTAAATGCTTTGCATTTCTCTAAGTGGGTCCCTCATTTCCAGGAGTTGTGATTGTTTTTTATTTATGCTATTTCACTGAAGATTTTTCCCTTCATATGTTGTATCCTTTTTTTGATACATTTTCTTCTTTTTTTTTTTTTTTTTTTTTTTTTTTGGCAGAGTCTTGCTCTGTTGCCCAGGCTGGAGTGCAGCGGCGTGATCTTGGCTCACTGCAACCTCCACCTCCCAGGTTCAAGCAGTTCTCCTGCCTCAGCCTCTTGAGTAGCTGGGATTATAGGTGCCTGCCAACATGCTCAGCTAATTTTTGTATTTTTAGTAGAGACGGGATTTCACCATGTTGGCCATGCTGGTCTCAAACTCCTGGTCTCAAGTGATCTGCTTCAGCCTCCCAAAGTGCTCGGATTACAGGCATGAGCCACTGTGCCCAGCTGATTTTTTATTTTTTGATTTCATTAATTTGGACTTCACCTTCCTCCAGTGCCTTTTTGATTAGCTTAATAATCGACTTTCTGAATTCTTTCTCTGGTAATTCAGAGATTTCTTCTTGGTTTGGATCCATTACTGGTGAGCTGCTGTGATCTTTTGGGGAGGGGGGTGTTAAAGAACCTTGTTTTGTCATATTACCAGAATTGTTTTTCTGGTTCATTCTCATTTAGGTAGATTATGTCAGAGGGAAGATCTGGATCTGAAGGCTGCTGTTCAGATTCTTTTGTCCAAGAGGGTGCTCCCTTGATGTGGTGCTCTCTCCCTTTCCTAGGGATGGGGCTTCCTGAGAGCCAAACTGTAGTGATTGTTATTTATCTTCTGGATCTAGCCATCCAGTGGAACTACCAGAATCTGGGCTCATACAAGGTAGTGTCTGCACAGAATCCTGTGATGTGAACTGTCTTCAGGTCTCTCAGCCGTGGATACCAGCACCTGCTCTAGTGGAGGTGGCAGGGGAGTGAAGTGGACTCTGAGGGTCCTTGGTTGTAGTTGTGTTTATTGTGCTAGTTTTGTGTTGGTTGGCTTTCAGCCAGAAGGTGGTGCTTTCAAGACAGCATCAGCTGCAGTAGTATAGGGAGGATCAGGTGGTGGGCAGGGCCATAGAGCTCCCAAAAGATTATGTCCTTTGACTTTGGCTACCAGGGCAGGTAGAGAAAGACCATCAGGTGAGGGCAGGGTTAGGCATGTCTGAGCTCAGACTCTCCTTGGGCAGGGCTTGCTGCAGCTGCTGTGGGGCTGGGGGTGTGGTTTTCAGGCCAAAGCAGTTATGTTCCCAGAGGGATTATGGCTGCCTCTGATGCATCATGCAGGTCACCAGGGAAGTGGGGGAAAGCTGGCAGTTACAGGCCTCGTCAGCTCCTATGCAGCCCAAAAGGCTGGTCTCACTCCCACTGTGCCCCCACAACGGTACTGAGTTTGTTTCCAGGCAGTGGGTGGGCAGAGATGAGAACTTGCCCCAGACAACCAGCCTCCCAGCTGTGAAAGCAAGCAGCGCTTTCAGGTTTTGAGTTTCCCCACCTGCCACAGCTTCTGTGCTTGTCTGCACTCCTGATTCACCCCCTTCTCCAGGTTCCGTCCGGGAAACTTCGGTTGAAATTGTTACAAAGTTCAGCTGGAAATTTCCTTCTTCCTGTGGTCTTTTTCCAGTTCCTCTGGTAGCCCTCCCCAAGGACCCCTGGGAGACAAAGTCAGAAATGGCTTCCCTGGGGACCGAGAGTGTCTGCAGGGCTCTTCCCACTGCTTCTTCTATTCCCATATTTTACTCAGCTCTCTAAATTTGTCTCAGCTCCAGGTAAGGTCAAATCCTTATCCCCCGATCTGGAACTCGAGGTTCCCCAGTGAGGATGTGCGTTCAGGCCGATGATCCCCTTTCATACTTTGGACAGTCACAGTTTTTCGGCTGTCTCCCAGGGCCTGCAGCAGCTCTGCTTCCTTCAAAGGGTCTGTAGATTCTCTTGGCTTTCTGGTATGTTCCTGTGGTAGTTCTTGGAGCCAAAATTCATGATTTGAGTCTCCACATGCTGCTCCATCCATTGGAGTGGGAGCTGAAAGTTATTCCTGCCTCCTATCTGCCATTTCCCCCCTTCAACTTAAATGCTTTAAAGAACACTTAGAAATATACCAGAACCAGAAAATAAAATAAAACACATTATTGAAAGTAACATGGAAGTTTATGTTTAAATTGGACATCATCCAATTATATTTATCATGATATAATTATCTTTATTTTCAATTATAAATCTCTCACATATATAGAAAAATGAAGACTGTATTTTTTATTTAGTGTGAATAAAGCATCTTTGTTGACAACATAAAAGAGAATAATTTAGGTTTCCAGAATTAAAAACCTGTGTTGCTATTCTACACTGACTTCACCTCGTGAGAGATTTCAGAAAACGAAACTTTAGATTTTTTTTGTACCAAAAGAGAAGGCAATTATCTCAGGTCTGTTTCACAGAATCATATTCTTTAACAGCTTAGGAGATAGCCGAAAAACATCTGTGATGCTTTCTCTGGTGGCACTAATAGAAAATTCAAAATAGAATATTTATTTCCTTTGTTTTTCTATTTGAATATGTTTGTTTGGAGACTGATGCTTTGGCCATATATTTGTGTATCTTAGATTCAATGCTCTGTCTCTTGGCTCTTAAAGATGCAGATCAGATTAGCTCAAACCCAACTTTCATATTTTATGGGAAGAGCAACGTCCTTCTTAAAACTGCTTCAAATTCCTGCCAGTGCACGTGGCTTCATGATCACTTCTGACTCCTACTCCCTGCCTCTATGGATGTGGGGGCTTCAATCTTTTTTTGTTGAGGATAATTTACCTCTGCCCTGATGGTGACCATAGTGAGAATTTATCCCTTCTCTATAATTTTCATTAAATACTCATCCAAGGCCTTTCCTAGTATTAATATATCTTACCTTACTGAAGGTTTTCACATTCTAGGAACACAGACAGATTGAGATTAAATATTAGTCATTTATGTTCTTAAAAGTCCATCAGCAACTCTCCCATGTTGCTCAAATATCTTTCCTTATCCCTCTTTTCTTTCTGTAAATACTTTTGTCATCAATTTAAATACAGACATATCATAAGGCAGCCATCAATTTAATGTATTTAGGTTGTAAAAAAATTTTCAAGTTAAACTCTTTCTTTCTAAATGACTGACTTTGTTGGTGTAATGTCTCCCACATCCAAAGTAAATAAACGTGTTATAAGAAATGTGATTTTTGGCTGAGCATGGTAGCTTAAGCCTGTAATCCCAGCACTTTGGCAGGCCCAGCAGGCAGATTACTCAAGCCCAGAAGTTTGCAACCAGCCTGGGCAACGTGGCAAAACTCCATCTCTACACAAAATTACAAATATTAGCCAGGCATGGTGGTGTATGCCTGTAGTCCCAGCTACTCTGGAGGCTGAGGTGGGAGGATTACTTGAGCCTGGGAAGTCGAGGCTGCAGTGAGTTGTGATTGTGCCACTGCACTTTGGCCTGAGCAACAGAGAAAGACCCTGTCTAAAAATAAAAGTAAAGGAAAAGAAAAGAAAAGAAAGAAATGTGATTTTTGACATTACAGCTCAGGCAATAGCATACTCATTAATTAATTTGACCCAAAAGATTATTTTCAGAGAATATCATATAATCTATTCCAGATTTTTGGTTGGTATTATGCCAATAAAATGTAGCCTATCCCATATCAGGCATTGTAGAGGACATGCTGAAGTGACCTAACTAGCATATGCCCTCAGGGGCACACCAGTTAAATGTATGAAAATTGATGCATTTAAATATATGAAATGTTTGTTCTTTGCAGGAACCTTTAACACCCTCCTTATATGGTTACTTATTCTTTCCAATGGCTATCTTCATAAGTACAAATGTAAACCACATATAGGTCTATCTTGTCATGTACTGTGCATTAATGTGATCTGAATTCATTCACACGAAAGCTTAGAGGTTGCAGGTATCTCTCATGTATTCAAGGGCAGAAGAACTAGCTAGCTGAAATGGGATATATCTTAATTTCCCCTATTACAAGTACATTAAAATGTTTATTATTTAAATATTTTCACTTAGCAGCTAGATTTTAAGAAACTAATTGGAAGTGTTTAGTCATGAATCTCTATTTTGGATTTTATTGATACCTTGATGCTGAAGCAACAATCTCTGAAGTAAGAATTTATGTTACTTAATTGTGGCCCTGTAGACAAATTTGGCTCTGTCTTCAGAAAAAGAGACATTTACAGTTATTTTTGCTAACTGATCCACAAAACAATACCAGTCTGTGTCCCTTCGATATTGACACCACTTTTCTAGAAGTCTTTTCTAGTATCTGGGCAAACACAAAAGCTGAGATGATCCAGTGGATCACCTGTTAATTGGCTGGAAGAAGCAACTCTCTTTACAGTTACTCTGTGTCTCAGACAATGTTTTTCCATGTGTGGTAATTATTATTTATCAAATATGTTAAACTTGATTTATTTTCTTGAGTCAAAAGCTAACGGGCTGGGGAAAAAGGAGACAGGCCTTCGGTGTTAAATAATATTGTCTGTGTATCCATGTTCCATATTTGTTTCACAAACATTAAAATTAACTGTTTTCTCAAAAACCTTGAATTTATAAACTTTGAATTTTTATCAGATTACAATTTTTATAAACTTATATTTTATGAGATCTTGTTTGTTTGTTTGTTTGAGATGGGGATCTTGCTCTATCTCCCAGGCAGGAGTGAAGTGGTGTAATCTCAGCACACTGCAAGCTCTGCCTCCTGGACTCAAGCAATCCTCTCACCTCCCCCTCTTTGTAACGTTATGAAAAAAGGAAACTACAGACCAATATCCCTGATGAACATAGATGCAAATGTCCTCAACAAAATACTAGCTAACCAAATCCAACAGCATATCAAAAAGATAATCCATTATGATCAAGTGGGTTTCATATCAGGGATGCAGGGGTGGTTTAACATACGCAAATCAATAAATGTGATACATCATATGAACAGAATTAAAAACAAAAATCATATGATCATTTCATAGATGTAAAAAGGTAGTTGATCGAATCTAGCATCCCTTTATGTTCAAAACCCTCAACAACATTGGCATAGAAGAGACTTACCTCCGAGTAATAAAAGCCATGTATGACAAACCCATAGCCAACATCATACTGAATGGGGAAAAGTTGAAAACATTTCCCCCAAGAACTGGAACAAGACACCACTTCTATTTAACATAGTACTGGAAGTCCTGGCTAGGCAATCATACAAGAGAAGAGAGAAATAAAGGGCATCCAAATTGGAAGAGAGGAAGACAAACTGTTGCTGTTTGCTAATGATATGATCGTTTACCTAGCAAACCCTAAAAACTCATCCAAAAAGTTCCTAGACCTGATCAGGGAATTCTATAAAGTCTCAGGATACAAAATCAATGTACACAAATCAGTAGCACTGCTGTACACCAAAAATGACCATGCTGCGACTCAAATCAATAACTTAATCCCTTTTACAACAGCTGCAAAACAATTCAAATACTTTGGAATATACTTAACCAAGGAGGTGAAAGATCTGCACAAGGAAAACTACAAAACGCTACTGAAAGAAATTATAGATGACACAAACAAATAGAAACACATTCCATGTTCATGGATGGGAAGAATCAATATTGTGAAAATGACCATACTGCCTAAAGCAATCTACAGATTCAATGCAATTCTCATTAAAATACCATCATCATTCTTCACAGAACTAGAATAAACAATCCTAAAATTCATTTGGAGCCAAAAGTAGCCCACATAGCCAAAACAATACTAAGCAAAAAGAATAAATCTAGAGGCATCATATTACCCGACTTCAAATTATACTAAAAGGCAATAATTATCAAATAGCATGATACTGGCATAAAAATAGGCATGTAGACCAATGGAACAGAATAGAGAACCCAGAAATAAGCCAAATACTTATAGCCAACTCATCTTTGACAAAGCAAACAAAAACACAAATTGGGGAAAGGACATCCTGTTCAATAAATGGTGCTGGGAAAACTGACAAACACATGTGGAAGAATGAAACTGGATCCTCATCTCTCACCTTATACAAAAATCAACTCAAGAAGGATCAAAGACTTAAATCTAAAACCTGAAACCATAAAAATTCTAGAAGTTAACATTGGAAAAACTCTTCTAGACACTGGCTTAGGCAAATAATTCATGACTTAAGACCACAAAAGCAAATGCAACAAAAACAAAAATAAATGAATTGAGTCTAATTAAACTAAAAAGCCTCTGCACAGCAAAAGAAACAATCATCAGAGTAAACAGGCAGCCGACACCAGAGTGGAAGAAAATATTCACAAACTACACATCCGACAAAGGGCTACTATACAGAATCTACAAGGAACTCAACAAATCAGCAAGAAAAAAACAAATAATCCCATCAAAAAGTGGACAAAGACATGAATAGAGAGTTCTCAAAAGAAGATATACAAATGGTCAACAAACATATGAAAAAATGCTCAATATCCCTAATTATCAGGGAAATGCAAATTAAAACCATAATAAGATACCACATTACTCCCGCAAGAATGGCCATAATTAAGAATGAAAAAAATAGATGTTGGCATGAATATGGTAAAAATGGAACACTGCCAGCAGCAGTGTTGCTGGTGGGAATGTAAGCTAGTTAACCATTATGGAAAACAGTATAGAGCCTCCTTAAAGAACTAAAAGTATAACTGCCATTTGATACATCAATTGCACTACTCGGTATCTACCCCAAGGAAAAGAAGTCATTATATGAAAAAGATACATGGACACACATATTTATAGCAGCACAGTTCACAATTTCAGATATGGAACCAACCTAAGTGTCTATCAGCCAACAAGTTAATGAACAAATGTGGTATATATACACCAAGAATACTACTCAACCAAAAAAAGAATGGAATAATATCTTTTTGCAGCAACTTGGATGGAGCTGGAGGCCATTATTCTAAGTGAAGTAACTAACTCAGGAATGGAAAAACCAAATTTTGTATAATCTCACTTGTAAGTGAAAGCTAAACTATGAGTATGCAAAGGCCTAAGAATGATATAATGGACTTTGAGGACTCAGTGGGTGGGGAAGGGTAGGAGAGAGGTCAGGGATAAAAGACTACATATAGGGTCCAAGGTGCACTGCTCAGGTGACGGTGCACCAAAATCTCAGAAATCATCACTAAAGAACTTATCCATGTAACCAAAAACCAGCTATACCCCAAAAACTATTGAAATAAAAATAAAAATTACACAATAAAAGAGGTCAATTCTGCTACCATGTTTGAAATAAAGTGAAAACAAGTTATCTATAAGATTATACACGATTTATTCGTGGAGTCATAGATTACAAAAACCTTGGGCCATTTTCATCCAAAGGCCAGGTAAAAAGTCAACAGCAAATTGGGCCTAAATATTACCTTTTACTGATAAAAAGAGTGAGAATAGATATGATAATATTTATTTCATAATATATATATATTTTAGAAATCTAGGTCTTTAATATTCACTTTATTAATATGTTAATTCAATGGAAAAACACATATAAAAAACACAGGTGATTATAAAGTAAACTGATATTACCACACATAGCTATGACATACATTACAACAAAAAGTACTAAAATGTAAATAACAGAAGTAGAGCTCTGATGAAACAAAAATCTTAGAAAATACTTCTAAAAGAAGTTGTATAGAGTACCCAAAACAGTTTTATTAATAATGCCAATAATATTTTATTTGCAATGACAATGATATTTTAATTTTTCAGTAAATGTGTAGGAGATTTGAGAATTTTCACTATGGAGATTTACCATTTAGTCCATTCATATTGTAGACTATGTCCAAAACAATGATGTTTTATTTTAATGTTAACTTTATTAATTCAGAAATTCTCTGACTTCCAAATAAAGCTAACAGCCTTTAAAAATGACATTAATGCCAAAATGGGAATATAAACTCAGTAAGCATTTTTCTCATTTATTTTGTCTGTATAAATTGCATGTTGAGATTTACTCACAGATTTCAAAATGACTGAAAAGTGTTTAATGTATATTGTATCAGAACTCTAAATAATATTGCAAGTCAATATCTGACCTACATTATTTCCATAACATTCATTTTTACTCAAAATTGAGTGGCATATAGTCAGGTTAATTGCCCTAACTTTCTCTAAGCAATGTTTCAAAGCTTCATATTGGCAGGTGTAGCTGTCTTCTGTTAACTGAATATCCCAGCGCCATTTAAGCCTTTAACTATTATTAATTATGGCTGTTAGATTTATACATTATCATAAGAAGCTGGCATCAAGTGGTCTTCCCTCCACTTAGATTTCTCATCAGTTATTCTTATAAGCATATACTCTGCAGTCATTTTTCAACCTAATATAAAGGGAGAAAATTGTAGGCTCTGTGGTTTTGATGGATTATATTGTGCTATATGATTCAGTGCATTATACTATCCTTCAGTTTTTCCCTACATTATTCTTAGCTCAGCTAAATTAGTATTCTGCTTTTGATACTTAAATGTTAAATCCAATTAAATTAAGAAATTTTCCTAGTTTGTATATGATGCATGTTTTAAAATTCAACCACAAATAATGTAATAGGCATACAGACTGGTTTTGTGTTTCGCTCTTTCTTTTCCAATTATTTCCTTTGCAGTTTCTGAGCACCTTCTGCATTTTTCTTGGTTTGTAGTGTGTATTTCGGTTGGAATTAGGAGAATATTCTTGGACTAAGTGATATTTACCATTCTTCTATTCTAAATTTAGCAATGATAATTGCCTTTATTGTGCATTCCCTGAGCTATTAAATAGTCAATACGGATAGACTCTGTGTCTACTATCTTAGGGTAGTTTTCTGTTTTCCTATTTGTTAAGTGGTATCTAAGCATCATGAAGTTCCTCTGGGTGCAGAAGAGATAAGGCATCAAGACATGAAATTATTTCATGCTTAAGTTCTGATGCTAAAGATCTTAAGATGCCAAGGCTCCACAGGGAGAAAACGGTAGAGAAGTTCAAAGAACAAAGGGGAAAGATTGAAATGGCATGTTGATTTCTGTCTCTCTGGCATGGTTTCAATTCCTTCTGTCCTATATCTCCACCTTCCCGAGGCATACAGTACTGATGGTTATGACATTCAACACAGGATTAAGAAAACATAGTGAAAATATTTCTTTAAGGGCCTGAAATTTTCATTATTATTAAATATGGGCGATTCTGGCTCTGGTAACTTTTTACACTTATTTTGAACATTTTTCTAAGGAAGTACTGTGATATAGTAGAAAGACCACTAGGTACTGGTGTTCCTCTGGCTCAGTCCTGGGCATTTTTACTAATATCACTCTCTCTGTGATCTTGGAAGACAGCAGTTGTTTATTTGACTTTAAATAAAATCATAATGTTGGTGACTTCAAATTCATAACTCCAGCGTGAAATTCCCCTTCAGAATCTAGACTTCCATAGCTAGTTTTTTTACTTGAATTTCATCTGATTCTCATAGGAATCTCAGACTTGCCAACTGTCAACATGAACTGCTGATTTCCCTCCTGTTTCTGTTTTCCACTTTTGCCCAGTCCTCTTCATGTCAGTAATGACCTGACACACTATTTAGTCACTGGATCAAACCAGAAAGCCAAGGGGGTCAAGTCACTTGCCTTACTCACCTCTGCACTCCCATCTCTAATCCATCACCATGTCCTTTCAGCTTTATGTGCAAAGTTTGTTATAATATATCACTTATCTCCACCTCCACCACTGTTTCTAGTTCAATCTTGCACTTCTATAATAGCCCCATCAGTGGTCTCCTCATTTCTAATGCTAACCCCCTGTAATTCTTTTCCTAGAGTTGTTAGAGTAATCTTTGTAAAATGTAAATTGAATAATAACATTATCTGGTTGAAATATGTCAAATCTGTTTATCTCTCAAATATCTATCTATTAATCTATCTATCTATCTATCTATCTATCTATCTATCTATCTATCTATCATCTATCATCTATCTGAGTATGTTTGAACTCAGTATATTCCCCTGGTCACTCTGCCTCTCCTACATTTGATTTTTAATTCTTCCTAGAACTTGCAAAGAATTTTCCACCCTTAGGGCTTTTATACACATCATTCCTTGTGCCTGGCAGTGTTATTTGTTTTCCTGGCAGACTATTCCTCCTATTTTAGGTTTCATATTAAATATCACTTTCTCAAGAGGCCATCCCTGTAGGTTCTGCTGGTTATTTTCTTTCATTCATGTCATTCAAAATGTATTATAATTATTTTTATATCTACTTTTATCTGCCTATTGCATTACACTATAAGCCTTATGAGGGCCAGGATATGTTTTTCTTATTCACCCCCAAATCCCCAGGGTTTAATACAATGGCTATCACATATAGATGCTGTGTAATAAATGTGTATTAACTAAAAGATACGGTTATATATTCCAGTAGTAGTAGTAAATGTGCAGAATTTTTCCCTTTACCAAATGGATTCAGAAACAGGGCTTTCTGAGTTATCGGGAAAAATCTTCCTTTCTTAAAATCTAACAACATGACAAGGATGCAAACTTAGTGATCTACTATATGCATCTGACATCCGTTTTTGCCATTTTATTAACTTTGTGACTTTGAAAGTGTCAGAAACATCTTGAGTCATTCTTCACATGTAAAATGAGAATATTTATTTGACCAGCAAACCTCTATTGTGTTATAAAGATCTAATGCAATAATGTGCACAAATATGTCTTATGCTAGTAAAATAGACACAAATTTGAAGAATTATTGCTCTGGGCTGTTAGATGTCAATTTGACAATGTGAAGTTTTACTGTGTGTACCATTCTTCTGTCTCATTTTCCTGCTTCCAATTTTCCCGAAATTTCAGATACCAAATATACAAACTAGAATAGTTTGTAAAGTAAAAGTATAGTGTTTCTGAGTAAGTATGAGGAAGAGGATACAGTCTATGAGTACATATATGTGAATTAGTGCATATACTTCATGACTATTATGATCTAGGTAGACAGGTTTGTCTGAAGCAGATTTTGGAGATCCAGGGCATATTTTGTCTTTAATCAAGACTGAAGTGAATTTTCATGTATTGCCATCTCATGGTAAGTACTAGAAAAAGCAAAAGCTCCATGACAACTCGCCAACTATTTGAGCCTACTGGTCATATAATGCATTGTTTTAGAACGAGTCAGTTACATTCTTAAATAATGTCTTGCTTGTCCAATTTATGTTTAGCATTTTCTGACTATAATAGTTGAGTATTATATAAAGAGCAATTCTCTTTAAAAATCTCTAAAGAATGCCAACCAATTTTGCTGGTGCAATGGTGCATCTGAATGGTGCATTGCTTTAACGTTGGTAGTGTCTGAGAATTTTATCATTAAAGAAATTAAACTAAAAGTTCTACTTTTTTTACACAGAAATGATATTTAGTGTTGAGTGTTTTGTTTTGGTTTGTTTTGTTTTTGCAGTAGAGAGAACATTTGCACCAATATAGCCACATTTTCTCACTTGGTTTTATTCTTTGTTTTGTTTTCAAAGCAAGTGTCTGAGGTCATGAAATGGAGGACAATAACCTGTACTAAATATAAAATAGGAACCATCATTTAGTGAGTATCTCCCTTTTGTCAGCAACCTGACACACATTTTTTTCACAATAATCTTCAGGTAGATACCTATGACAGACGTTGCAGAGATGATGAACTGGATTCAGAAAAGTTAAATAACTACTCAAGGTTACACAGCAAATAAATCACACAGATTTATTACTGCCAGGACCTTTTTTTTAACTGAACCATTCTGCCTAAAATCTTGGCAGACATAGCTTTGAGCTCTACCCCCTTTCTCTCTCTCTCTCTCTCTCTCACACACACACACACACACACACACACACACACACACACACACACACGAAAGATCTTTTTGAATTAGATGTTAATGAATTTTAGCAAAAGCTCTTAAAATTTTAATTGGATGAGTATCTTGGTGCAGCAGTTCTGGTAGAGGCGACCAGAGCTCCTCCCAGTTCCCTTTCTCTGGCCAGGACGGCACCCATCCACCAGCTACTGGAAGCGTTGGCTGCTAATTGCTCATAGATGTATTTTTTTAAATTATCTTTTGATAAAATCCATTTTGCTTGGAAATGTCTGAGAAATTACGCCTCACCCTCTATACCAGTGGCCTTAACAGCCAGTAGCCGACTGATATGGGGATACAAAGCTTGGTCGCTTTGCCTCTAGATGGGACAACTCTATAGTACTGATCATGTAGCAGAGGTAACCTTGTAGGACCAGGCTGACAACAGACTTGAGCTAAAACTTCATTGTCACTTGGCTTCTGTCCCTTCCCTGATCTGCTTCTCTCATTCCATTTGGGTTTCTCTTAAATGCTCTCTCTTGCATACAAATCCCCATTGCAAAATCTCAAGCTGTTCTAGAGGAACTTGCTGTAAGACAGAAGCTTATTGCAGTTTCATTACTTATTTTTTAAAATGCATTACAGCAAGAGAGTAATAATCATATATGGGCACAATTTTGTAAACAGAGTATTTTGCTTACCCATGGGTCTCTGTTAACCAGAATATACAGTGTATGAAAGACACTTAAGAAAAACAAAACCATCCCAAATGCCATAAAATATTTGAACTGTCTCTTTGGAAAAGTACAAAAAAAATAAAGGAATATACAATACTATTAAGTGCAATAAACAGAACAAACTATAGTATATGACAAAGAGAAAAGAAAACAGCTTTTGAAAGAATATATTACAAAAGCATAGCTAAACATAGCTAAATAAACTCTGCAAACAAAATATTATTTTCTCCTCGATTTTGCTCCTGAGACAGCAGAATCAATGTTTTATAGAAGAAACAAATCTCCATTTTTTTCTAAGAAATAGAAAATAAAGTGTTTCACCAGGATTGTAAAGTTACTCGGTAACAAATTTAACATTATTCACTAATTATTTCACACAGGCACTATTTTCTTAAGGCATCAGGAAAAAAGAAACGTTAAGGAAAGATGAGCAGTGAAGGAGAAAATGACTACACTGTTCTATATCAATCATTCGTGTGCCTTCCTTAATATATTCTGAACTTGTCACTAATATGAACACCATCACTGGAAAGGTAGAATGCTTCGTTTCTTGAAGCCCTCTAATTTTTGCCCAAATTGTCATAAACTTCTACCTAGAAAGGAATCATAAACTTGCATGTCTTCACAGAGTCTTTCAACCTTTGTGGTAAACTCTTTAGCTTCCCTTAGAACAATATTTATTTACTTCCTTACTAATCCATTCTTTTGTCCTAGTCCTTTTTTTTTTTTTCCCCAAAGTAATGTCCAGTGATTCATGATTCATTCAGACTGCTTGAATAGGAAACTAATAGAAATGAAGCTCAGGAATTTGCATATTAAAACCATTTTAAGAAAGGATCTTCAAATTGTACATGTTCCCTTGGGATCACAAATAATTTATTATAAGTACATGGACACATAATTATATGGAAATCATTTTCTAGAACCTCAAATTCTATGTGAACTCTTTTCTAAGATTGGTTCACAGCATCCTGGTTTTTCCTTTTTTTTTTTTTTTTTTTTTTTTTTTTTTTTTTTTTTTTTTTTTTTTTTTTTTTTGAGACAGAGTCTCACTCTGTTGCCCAGGCTAGAGTGCAGCAGCATGATCTTGGCTCACCGCAACCTTTGCCTCCTGAGTTCAAGCAATTCTCCTGTCTCAGCCTCCCACCTAGCTGTGATTACGGGCATGCACTACCACACCCGGCTAATTTTTGTATTTTTAGTGGAGACAGGGTTTCCCTACGTTGGCCAAGCTGGTCTCGAACTCCTGACCTCAAGTAATCTGCCCACCTTGGCCTCCCAAAGTGCTGGGATTACAGGAGTGAGCCACTGTGCCCGGACCTGGTTTTTCCTTTCTAACTTCTGTTTTCATCATCACACTTTTCCTACCTTACTAAAGAGGAGCAAATTACTGCTCAAGGTATAACATTAGTTGGTATACCAACCAAGGGGCAATTTGAAAATGCATAGCTCCCACTGGAAGAGTCTAGCAAGGGAACCAAAGAGTGTTTCAATAAGCGTTATTGAAAGTGGCTGTGCCTTTTTTCTCACTAAATCAAAAATATCTCAGTGAAGGACCCCTGCTTCTGCTAGGTGGTCTCTTTCCTATCTGTCCATCTATCAATTGATCAAACATTCTCCTGTTCTACAATTCTGTCATTTCATGATTCTATCTAGAATTCAGAAGAAGAATGGATAATTGAGGTAGACTTTTCTGACCCATAGTAAGCCTGATTTGGCAGACTGGTTTGATAATGAGGACTGGCGTTTTACCATTTACTATAAATTGAATAATCTAAACCTGTGGCTACAAGCTTTTGACAAATATTTACAGCATTTTTCTATCTTAGCTCAGGCTGCTGTAACAAAATACCATATGCCAATTAGCTGATAAACAACAACAGTTTATTTCTCACAGTTCTGGAGGCTGGAAGTCCAAGAATAGGGTGCTATCATGAGATCTGGTGAGGGCGCCTTCCTGGTTTGCAGAAGGCCGCCTTCTTTCTGTGTCCTCTTACAGTGAAGAGGGAGTTCCAGGCTCCTTCTCTTCTTATAAGGACATTGATGCCATCATGGGGCCCCCACTCTCATAATGGCATCTAAACCTAAGGCTGCACATCTGAAAACCATCACATTTGGGGGTAGGACTTCAACATATGAATTTGAGGCAGACATAAAGATTTGATCTGTAATGATATATCATATACAACAGGCTGGAGATAATAGTCTTTGTAGTCATTTAAATTTATAAAAATAATTTGAGCTATCGATTGTATATAAGGGTATATAATAGTCTTTGTAGCCATTTAAATTTATTAAAATAATTTGAGCTATCAATTTTATATGAGGGTATATATTCGTTTTCAAAATTTGGGGGCATACACGAAGAAGAAAATTGAAGTGCACTGCTCAAAAATTTTCAAATTATTTCTCCTATATAAATTCCAAAGCAAACAACACAATCTGGCAAGTGGGGAGGAGAGGAAGCTTGTAAAAGTCCCACTCATATTCCCTTTTAATCTTAGTCAACTACCTTTCACTTCAAGAGTTGTGCCAGGAGGAGGGGAGAGATTACCAGTATTGAGGCAGACACAGACGAAAGACGTGGAGCATACTCTAATAACATTGTAGTATGACTGTGTAGAGAGCGATAGGTGTGTGGCTGCATATGTCTATATTCATGCATCAAGGTAAAAAGAGAAAAAGGAAAGAGATCAGACAGAGCTTGATAGTGCAAAACAGGAAAGTGGAAGATAATTTCAGAGTAGGATGTTCGTTCTGGAGACTGGTTCACTCAATTAAAATTTTTATTCATTCCATTTTTTTTTTCGAAAAATTCTAGGTGGCATTTACTAGTTGTTAAAGGGGATTGTTGATAATTTTGATGATGCAAAATGTAATCTGTAGGAGCTCAGTTTTTGGTAGAGAAGCACATGTATCTACTTGAATTACATAATTTACAAATAAAGGACTTAACTATATAATTAAGTTGATTTTTTAAAAGCACCTCTTAAAAACTTTTCTCTTCCCTAGAGTATTTTCAATAGTTCCATCAAAATATCATGGAGTAAAATGCAAAAAAAAAAAAGGTGTTTATGCATTCAATACAAAAAAAATCATGTTTAGCATTTGCTGCTTTAGCGATAGTCTCCTAGCATCACATATCACTGCAGTCTTGAAAAATTCTCCCAATTCAAGCCCTTATTTTAAAATATGCAAAATGCACAGGTATATAGAGCTTTGTCCAGAGAAAAGAAGACTGTTTACCTGACTGGCATTTAAAATGGTTATCAAAAACTTCTCAACGTTACTTGCAGCAGAAAAATCATGAATGTCCTAGCAGAGACAATGATAACCCTAGCTGACACGAAAAATAAGATGCATTCAGTGTTTAATAGCTTTGGTGATTTTTTTTTTAATGTGAACGGCATGTTTCCTAAAATTCCCCTTTAGTCTTCTGTTCTCAAAAGCCAGCTCTCTCATTACTATTCCACATTAGTTCCATTTGCTAGTTTGATGACTAAAGGCCTGGTGGCCAGATGCAAATTCTGCTTTCTGATGTTAATTTAACATCAGATGTTGTGAGTCTGTCATTCGCCAAAAGCTTACAGGAGTCTCACAATCATTTTGAGAAATACTGCACAAATCTATGCAATACAACATACTTCTACAAATGGATTTGTTAGTTCTGAAAGCGAACATTCACCCAACTAAAAGGTAAAAAGACCACGATTCCTGTGTAAAGAGTTGAGGTCTTTCCTGGACAAGGGATGTATAAAAAGTTACCTGTTTCCTCCTAAATCACACCCAGACTGACACACCTTGCTATAAATGAAGCACAGAAAGGGATTCAGGACCCCACACTTGAATCAGTAAGTGATTATCCAAATCAGTTGATGACTCTGGTATGAGTAAAGGATGAGTTAAAAAATAGATGTGTTGCTTAAGAAGTGTGGAAGTAATTGCAGTAACAGAGATTTTCAAATTTGAAAAGTAGGAGTTCAGTGTAATACCAAAAGAATTTCTAAAATTAGTATTCAGAACCATAGCAGGTAAATACAAGGATAGGAAGAGACTTAGAAGTAAAGCTATCTCCCCTCTGAAGACTGAGCAATTACATTTTTATGGATATGAAGAAATATTCTATGTGGACTAGGTACCAAAGAATGTTTGGTTTTGAAATACACAGAAATAGATCCAGATATTTAGTTTAATAAGTCTCTTTTATTCTAAAATATGGAATTTCAATTATTTTAACTTATGGTTTGAAGAATGAGATCTAAATGTAATTTTCAGACACTGCACTATGATTGTGCTTAAACAAAGATTAAGTGCAGGTGACACATACTTTGTAATACAATGCTTGGCAAATGGTACTTGTTTTATAAATGTGTAGAATGTATATACAACATCTTTGAGAGACTGTATGGAATAAGACAAAATTTCCCTTTAGATCCTCATTACACTTTCAAATATAGTTAATGGCCTAACTAGTGCTTTATTGGCAATGCCTTTTCAATTTCCTCTGTAGACTTTCATTATAGCCTTAGCAAATGAATCTCACGTGGTCAAGTGAGAGATTGAGCTACATGAGATGTGGGTATCCAGGGAGAAGTGGATATGCAAAGAAAGGGACGATATGGGCAGAGGAGGGGCAGACACTCTGACCTATCTAGTCCAGTTTCTCATAACTTGGGCTTCTTATGGTTCTGGATGGAATTGCTGGTATAAACCCTCAGCATTTAAAGTCATATGTTCTCAAGGTCCATCCAATGCAAAAATCACTTAAATAGTAGTAGTGCATTTTGATATTAAAGGAGAAGAGGTATGGCTAGAGAGAATAGCTCGAAGTACTACTTTGTCCGAAAGTTTGGAGCCTATTTCATTCTGTTTACATTTTTTTTCTTCCTCATTTTGTCCTTTCCTCCGACCAGAAAAAAAAAGGTTAAGTGATATGGAGTCATAAGAGTAACCTGAAAAACTGGACAGCTTAGATAGCCAAGATTTGATTAGGGAGATTTGTCTTAAACTGAGGTTTGTTATGGCAGATATTATTGTTTACATGACTTTTTCTTCCTTGCTGTCTTCTGCTACAGTGGATGAAAGAGCCTGTTTCTCAGCTTCCGTTCAGGCTAGGGGAGGTGATATTGTTCATATGGGCCAGTGAGATGTTAGTTTAATTGCTAATAAAATCTAGAAAAGCTCTTGCTTTCGGATAAAAGGAACAATTCTTTTTGAATGAATTAATGGGTAGATGAATGAGTACTTAGATTTAATAATCATCGCTAAGGAAAACATTTGTTTGCCAAGATTTTACTTTCCCTTTTTGAATTGATTTACATCAACTTGCCCATATAAAATATTGCTAGGTAATGCATAGCATAGTACCTCTCACCTACGAAGCACCTAGATAAAAGTGAAAGAATAATTGAGAAGTATTTGAAACAAGAGATTCCTATGGATTAAAACAGGAATATACTGGAACTTTGTGTGTGTGTGTGGGGGGGGGGGGGTGGGATATATATTGGTGTATGTACTTATATTTAATGTATAACTATTTTTGCAAATGAGAGTACACCCATATAGTGTCCTACCATAGTGGTTCCTCAAGTGTAAACTTTGAAAGCTTCTATTTATCCCTTCTATTGAAACTACTTGCAGCCAGGCACAGTGGCTCACGCCTGTAATCCCAGCACTTTGGGAGGCCAAGGTGGGTGGATCACTTAAGGTAAGGATTTCAAGACCAGCCTGGCCAACATGGCAAAACCGTGTCTCTACTAAAACAAAATACAGAAATTAGCCTGGCATGGTGGCACAGGCCTGTAGTCCCAGCTACTTGGGAGGCTGAGGCAGAAGAATTGCTTGAATACAGGAGGCGGAGGTTGCAGTGAGCTGAGATCGTGCCATTGCACTCCAGCCTGGGTGACAGAGTGAGACTCCATTTCAAAAACAAACAAACAAACAAACAAACAAACAAAAAACTACTTGCATATTGCATGTTTCTATATTGAGCTCTTTTTTATCCCATAGGAGAAGAATTTTGACAATTCGTAGTGCACTTAGGTTAGTATTCATTACCTCCATCTATTCCTTCTCTTTGAAGTGACATTTACGTTCCAAAATACTTACGTAATGTTATTTCAGTGGAAGGAGGGGGGAGATGTATTGTTCTCAGCCATAGTTATTCATCCAGATTCTACAGATTCACCTGTGAATGTTTTAATTCTCTGGACGTACAATTTTCCTACATTTTACTAAATAATTTCATCATCATCACTCCTCATTGTTCTCAAGCCCCAATAACTTTCATCTTCCCCTCTCCCCTGCCCGTGCCCAGGGAGTCTTTATTTGCTTAGAAGAAGGAAAAACTCAAAGTAATTAGATTCTCATAAATCTTTCTTTCATATACCTGGACCATGAATTTTAACTTCAGAGGTGAAAATCTTATGCTTTATACTCCAGCTTCACTGTGAGCTATGAGGACTCCTCCTGTGGCAGTGGGGAGCTTATTCAACACAGTTCAGTGGTGGAAGACAATGTGGTAGGGTGAAGGTGTCAGGGAATTCTTTAATACTCGACAATATAATTCCACAGTTTACCCAGTAATGCTTTCTGAAAGAATCATTTAATTTTTAGCTCATATTCTTTGTTATCAATTCAACTTTTATTTTTTGAACATTATTTTATTTTATGCCTGGTACAGTGCTGGGTATTTATGAACAGAGTGCTGTAGAAGACAAACAAGGACTCTACCCTAATAGAACTTACATTATAGTGGGGGAGATAGGTTGCTAACAGTTAAAGAAATAGAAAAACAAGATTGTGAAACATGATATAAAGGAAACAAACAGGATGAAGGGCTAAAAGGGCGTATCTTGTTGGGTGTGTATTGTGGGGCTGCTTTGGATATAGTGGTCAGGTCCCTCTGCTCTCTGGTCTCCGCATGACCATACATCTGTTTCATTTAGCCTTTGCCCCTTATCATGGACTACCCAGGCACACTTGGACAGGTCTCCAATAATTCTGTCTCTGTCTGGCCTGAAAGTTTTGCTTGCTCTGTGACACCTTCTCACATCACTCCAGTTTATGTACATTTGTCCATTCTTTGAAATTTAAAAAATGCATTTATGTAACTGTTTAATGTTTAAAAAAATACCTCTTTGTAATTTCTCTAGTTTTCTTGATGTGCAGTTTATCTCATCATCATTCTGTAGACTTTTTTTTTTATCACATAGGAATTCATTCAGGGACATTTAAAACAGGTATATCTATTTACGTGAATATATTTTGTTCTGTTTCTTATTTTGGTCCAAATTAGTATTCTCATTTCCAAACACAAACTGCTTCTACCCAGTAACTAAGAAATAAGCTTCTCAACAATGACTGTAAATTTTCAGGTGCATATTATGTTGTAGGAATTGTGTTCACTGATTTACATAAAATGTCCCATTTTATGCATATAATAACCTTATGAGATAGGTAGACCCAAGCTCAGAAAGGTTATTTTCTTGAATTGTCTATATGCTAGATTACAGTGGAATGTGCTTAGAAAGCAGTGAGCCTCTAGAATAAGCACTTTTCAAAGCATTTTTCAGCCTCTGCAAATAAGCCTATTTTTTTCATGCAAGCAAATTTCCTTTGTCAATCAGCTATGCGTGTTAATTATGAATGTTAATAAGGACAACTGATTATTGAGATTAATAATCAATGTAATCCTAAAAGGCCCAGCTGCTATATTTTTATATCCATAGAATATTCTAAATGCAAAAGCAAAAAAATACTTTTAAAGACAAAATTTTCATTTCTATTTTGTTGTTAAACTACATAAATTTTAGTGAAGACTATTTTGAAATTAAAATTTATTGGACAGAAGACTATTTCCCTAAAATTTCAATGGCTAAAAAGCAAAAATTGGAAAGCTTTAGGTTTTCAGTGATAAAAATGATTTGTTGAATTATATGGCAATAATTATACTTATAAATCCTACTATGAGATCAGTCAGCCACGTGCTGCCCTTTAAAAGAAACCAAAACTGCTGACAGATGTCTGCTCAGGCAGTAAGATTTTTATCAAATTATGACCTTTTGTTTTTGGCCCTGAAACTGGTTGCAGATTCACCCTTAAGTAATGTACAGGTAATATTCAAACAATAGTTAGCCTCATAACGTACCACAGTTCTCCCTGAGAATGTTGTGGGGTGACAAAAGAAATGTCTTTTTTATTGCTGTCATTTAAAGCAAAACAAATCAGTGTAAACATTAATATTTTATGAGTGAGCCTAGCTAACCCAATTACATTAGAAGTAAACTAGTAAAAATTAGCAATTATAGAGAAACTATAGTTGAGATGAGTGGCTGTTAGTATTATTAATAAAGCTTGAAAAGCTTTCAACTAACTTTACATTTATACAACACAAATAATCCTTGGTGAGTTTTAATATCAAATAATTATGATAAAATTTTATTTAAATGGTATACCAAGAATTATGCATTTTATCATCAAAATGACAAACAAAAGAAACAAGAAATGCAGAGAGATGTTTACCACATCAGTGAAGAACAAAAATATCAGACTACAAGCATATTTATTTCATATGATACGTGGTTGGCAAACTGGCTCTGGTATGCCAACTCTTTGTTAATGGTCCATGATGAGATAAGTATATAAATTGAAAATAAACATTTAGAATGTGTACTATAAATACATGTATAGTAAAGACCATGGTTAGAATAGCATGGACCTAAATGGTATTGAGATAATGAGTCAAGATTTATGTCAAAACCCCCAAATGTTTTAAGATATGTACTTATCACATGTGGAGCTTAAATTTGCCTCATCCACTTGTGTTTGCTTCTTTATAATCTCAGATGGGGTAATCTAAACATGAGGCTTCGGTGAAGCCTTTCATTGGTCTTCATAAAAGCACATTTGAGGAAAAGACAAGCAGGCTCTCACTGCAAGTTTGGACTACACAGATGGCGAAAATATTATCAGCCAGGACAGGTTTCTAAGCTGAGCTAAAATGAGAGAGGAGTGATAGGGCTGACCTATCTCCAGCATCCTTGTCCCTGCTTCCCTTTCATCATGGTTTGCCATGTAACAAAGTTCAAGCCAATTAGGTATAAACAAAAGTCTGCTAGGGTTTTTCTGGAAGAGCTTCTGCTTTCTTTATTGAAGAAAAATAAGCGACTTCACTCCTTTTCCTGACTTGAACAAGCTGAGAGCTGTAGTAGCCACATTTTAGCTGAGAGTAAAAGGGCCAAGAGACTTGCAGAGGTGTACACCCTGATGTCATTGAGACTTCACGCCAGCAGTAGTAGCTCTTGTCTCCAGAATCTTTGTTATCTAAGAAAAATAGCCCCTATTTTTAAAGCTTCTCTTCACCAGTAATTCTCTTCTTTGTCCCTGAGTGAACATCTCTCTATAATAGGGCATAGTAATCTCAAGAAGTAAATTTAGGCATGATATGGGGACAGAAATGGATCTGCTTCAGGTTAAGTCTGAGTTCACATAACCACAAATAGAAAAATATGCAGTAGGTGTGTGGATTTTCAAAGTGAGGGAAGCGGGCAGTAATTCAAATAGGGATGGTACATTTAGAAATACAAAGGAATATTTTTAAAAGAGGAAGAATAATGAAACTGGAGATTATCACTAATTTACTATATTAGGAAAATAACCAATGGTTAGAGTCATTTATTCCTCTAACAAGTATTTGCCTATTTACTATATGCCAGGCATTTCATTGCTATGACCTCTTCTAGAGTTCCTTATAATTGGGGATATAAGAAGCACATAATTGATGGCCACAGTAATAAAATAAAATTTAAAGTGTATGTTATATTAATTTTTTCAAAAGTTTTCTGAAGTTTGGAAAAAATCTGAGCAATGTGATCTGATATTTATGTACAATAAAGTGACATGATTCTGGCACCTTGTAAGGAGATCGTTTCTTACAATTGCTAAACTACAGAGCAAGTATAAAAACCACAGAATCTACTGGAGCAATCATTTTGGTCTTTATCCCAATTTATAACATTAATATTTATATATCTTGTATATTTCTAGCTTCCTGGCTTACTCATCAGGTAGCAGCCATGAAAGGGTTAAAGGTAAACAAAGAAAAAAAAGCAACTAAACTTTGACTTAAAGATTTGCAGTCCTTTTCATCCCTATTATAAAATACATTTACCTAAGGTACATGTCTATAATCTTGCACCATTTATATTGGACAGAAGAAACAATTGTGAGACTGGCTTGTTACTTTTTAATCTTAGTTGGGTAACGCACATATTAGTCTATCTGTTCATTATTCACATCAATTTTAGATTATGTACTCTGAAAAGGCATAGACAGTATTTAAGAATATCCAGTGTACTACTAGAGGCATTGGTATATTTAGTTTTAAAATCAAGAAACTGATTACCCAGAGTCTCAAACATATAAGAATAATAAAATAAACAAACTGATAACAACAGAGCTTTTTATCTGGTATGGAATATTTCTAGGATATTTGATTTTATTAGTTTCCCTTCTTTTGTTTTATATATACATATATACATATACACATATATATACATATATACATATACACATATATATACATATATACATATATACACATATATATACACATATATACATATATACACATATATACATATATACATATGTACATATATATATATATATATATGTGTGTATCTCCAGCAAAAGGTAGAGAGAAGAAAGAGATAAACTGTTAGTTCATTTTATTCCATGATCAAGTAGAAAACATTTAAAAGATTAAAGACCATCAAGCTTTTTAGATAACATAGGGCTTTAAATCACCATTGCATTTTCTGTTCTCAATGAGTTTGTACTTGTATGAAGAGTATGCGTGTGCTGGTGGTGGCTGAATTTAACGGCATGCGGTTGTGATGCTTAGAGGCCATCCGGAAATGCACTTTAAGTCACTATGATGCAAGAGGCATGGTAGATAGGCTTTCAACCACAACTTTGACTAGGTCAAACCATCTTTTTCCTATTGTTTACATTTTAATGTAAAAATTAAATACATCTACTTGACTACTGGGTACTTGCTGGGCTAAAATATACAATTTTACATCTTACGGAAGTGACAATGGCAGAGAATTGCAAGACTCTTTGCTTTATAGAATTTAAACTTAGATGTGTAAAGAATGCAGTAAGAGTGGAGGAAGGCAAGATGAAAAAGGATTTAGAGAGAGACAGCCTCTAGCAAAGCTTGCCCCTTGGATGGAGAATATCTGTGAGTGGAGCAGATTTTACATGTGCCCTCATTATGTTTCTTCATGTGTTCATATATAGGATTGGTGGCCAGCAGAGGTGGGCAGTGAGAAAAAGGACTGCTTATAAGATAGGAAGCTATGTCTAAAGCTCCCCTGGGATGCCTTGGGATGCGTTGAAAATCCCATTATACTTTCTGCCATGTCAAGTTAGAGGCCTCTATTTTGTACCATTCCTTTAGCCAAGAAGTATGACTTCCCTTTTCTCTGCTCATTACATCATGTTCAGTTGACTTATTTCTGTCTGTTAGTACTAGGCAGAGAGGGACACAAATTGAAAATAAAAAAATCACATTTCTCATGTTAGATATTCGTTTGTTACATCTACTCAGATTTATAGCTTTTCTTTCTTCTCAGATGTTCTCTGTTAAGCTATGTTCTGACTACTGCTAATATAATGCCTTTCAAGCAATATTTATGTCATTTTTATAAAATTATTTCTAAATTTATTTGGAAAACAAACTATGCCAAGTAAAATTACCCAGAAGTCTTGTTTACTTTTGGATGGTACATAATAACTGTATCTTTAATAAAACTGAAAACTAAACCAATCAGGGGTAACTTTAACTGAGAGACAACAGAAGTTTGTAATAAAATCCACTCAAAGCCCAAAATGATCCCAGGTTGGTTTGGCATGAGTTTAAACTAGGTAAAGGTTAAAGGTCATGTTGCATCTAGCCCCATGTGAGAACTTTCAGATTCAACATGAGTTGTTAATTATTCTGAAAATATTCTTTAGGTATAAGAAAAATCGAATCCTGGAACCACTATCAGAGCCCATACTGCAAAGAAATCATCTACAATTTGTACTTAATTATAAAAATATGTGTCTAGGTGGCTTAACTCCAAGTATACATTCTTTTTCTTACTTTGGTGATTATTCTGCATCACTGCAGTTCATATTGCTTTCCTGAATGCTACCTTGTTTTTATGGCACTAACTGGTCATTTAAAGGAAGGATGAATACTGACTACAAAGAAAAAGTTTGTTGGTAATCAAGTTAGATAGAAATTATTATCTATTTATAGCGTATTGAATTTATTTTGGAAATACTTGGATACTAAATACTATTCTAATGATTATAACAGGACTATATATCTGAGTTATTTTGATGATCAACTGTCCTTTTGCACTGAAATACTACAGCCATTAGTTATTAACTCATAGATCACTGTGGCAACATATGAACAAAGAGGGTTAGAACAAGAAATTTCCACTTTGCTCTGGACAAATTCCCTAAATACCATGAAATATGCAGAAATGTCAGGCTTGCCGCATTCTTCCCTCAACGTGTGTATAAAACATATAAACTCAAGCACACACCACTGCGTAAGTTCCCAATTTCCCTCTGAATTACTCCCCAGTTGCAGGAAATATAGGTATTATAATTTCTGGTGGGTTTAAAATACACATTGTCATATTTAGTAAAACAGTAGTTTGTCATGAAATGGGAAGGAGGGATGAAAGATGCAGAATATTATTTATCAGTGCAATTTTGCATATACCTATACTATTTATCTAACGGGTTTTATATAAAATTGACAGTCTTTTCCTGAATAACTGCTAACCCAGAATGGCTTAGTAATAGCTAAACTATTCTAACACCATTTACATGTTTTTCTAAAAAATAATATTAAATATAAACTGTTAAATTCTAGGCACATAAAACCATTTATTTTCCACTCATAATATTCCGTATGATTTGAAATTAAATTTAAATGTAAATGTAATTGACAAATGCCCGTTGGCTTACTGTTGCAAATAAACCTAGACTCCCAAATACATGTAAATATTTTTGGATAGTTATTGTCCACAAGAAAGCCTCCTGTAGCCAGACATTTATCTAAGCACATTTATATCTATTCTATTGAGAGCGCTATCTATCAGATTCATTTTATTTCACCTCTTAAGTTAGCTAGTGCCACATTTGCTGATTCTCTAATAAGCAACTCAGTTTAGAAGAAATAGAAAGAAATGAAGACAGGAGAGACCATTTTGTAGAGAAAAGTGTTTTTGATGTCATGGAGCAGCTCTTTGTGGAAGGGGGATTGCTCCTCTGAGAAAAGAGGTGGCTGCAAACAGATGGTCTTTGTTAAGTTAAACTGACAGGACTACAGGTAACTGGTTTCTTCTATAAAAGAGGCAGTATATACGCTGGGGTTTCAGCACTACAGTGCCTAATTATTCCTGACATATTGCCCATTTCATACGCTCACAATATTATGGCCAAACAGAAAAAAAAATTATACCAACCGATAGCATAAAACTCAATGGAAACAATGCAGGCTATAAAAAAACATTACCAGAGAACTGGATCTTTTAGATCACAGGTCCAGCTTTTCTAATTTGGCAAATGGTGAAAACCAAATACTATTGCAACAAATTCCTACGGGCTAGATGATTTTGTTTTGGTTTTATACACTTAAATTTTGTGTTACTAAATATTTCTAAAAGTAGGGAAGTGATTAGAGTTTGGCAATATTTTAATTATTCGGGTATCGTAGTTTTATAATGATTGTAAATCGTTGAGTGGGTCATCTTAGTTTGCAAAAGAAATGTTCATACATCAAAAGAAAATTGTATAAGCTTTCTACTAAATGATGGTAACAACTGGGCTTCTATTTACACACTATATGTAATAAACTATATATTGTTTCCATGCATACTATATATCATAAACACTTCTATTTATTGTATCAGAAGGATACATTTTCAAAATATGTTTCTTTCTGATAAAGATCATCAAAATGTTTTTGTAAGGAAATTCAGCTTCGAATACTGGGTAATAGAAATTAGAAATAATACTTTAATATTTTTCAAAACACTGGGTGTGCTACGAAACAAACTTAGTTGTATGTGCACGTGTGCTCTATTTATGATGTTTGTTATCAACATATTTTCCTGCATGTAAATCAGCCTCATTACTCTATAGACATTCAAAAGCAATATAGACTTAAAGATCATCTTGAAAATCACTTTCTGATTCACTCTATTCACTCAAGAAATTTCTTGTTTTTATTTCTTGTTAGCAAGTTCTAGCTTTGGGATAAAATACCCACATCCAGATGTTTCTTCAGCACAAGAGTGCTGAACCAGTACCATATTATTTTTTGTTCAACCACCTGTTTATTAGCATCTGTTTCTAATTTTATATATGCGGTTTTCCACATTGATTACCCTCACTTTCATTATTTCACAAACTACATAATATAGCAACAATTAAACTCCTACATTCCAATTTCCTAGATTGGTTTATTATAAAAATATAGCACAGTGTTTGCAAAACTCTGATATCTCCTGTCTAAAGAAAGATAATTCAGTCAAATAAGAATGTTTTATTCTCAAAATACTCTAGTTAGGTATATTTAGATTTAATGACATTTTAAAAATAAGCTAATTTGGGTTAATAGAAATAAGTACCTATATTTCCTCTCAGTTTCTTCTGTGTAAATGTATTTGAAAATATATATAAACATTTAAATATATCTACTTGAGTTTATCTGTACAAATAAAGTATGAATATATATATATATATATATATACACTTTATGAAGTTAGATATAACAATTTTGGCCATATTCTGCTTTTTTAACTTAAAATTTACCTTGAACATTTTTCCATAATTAAGACATATAAAATATCTACTTACAGGAACAAACTTATGGTTTTTATTAATTATTATAAAACTTCATTGTTTGTTAGGTTAATTTGATACTAGCAGAAGTACTATAAATACTCAGCAAACTACAGTGCTAAGTACTAAGCCATACTGTAACACATCAATGTACAACGGAAAGCAAATATAACTTCCATAAGGAGCATTTTTTTTTTCACAAAAATCCTACCTTCTGTCATAATTCTTACAAAGACGACAAAAGAATTTATTTTGCCTGAAAAATAGAGTTGGGAGAAAAAGTGAGGGAGTGACATTAGAAAACGTACTATTTGAATAGAATATTAAAGAATGAATCAGGGTTTGTCAGGCAGAACAAGCAAAGTCATGGCAAAGATGTAAAATCCTGAGAATGCCTGGAATACTAGAGAAATTGCTGGTAGAAGCATAGGTCCCATTAAGAATTTTAAAAAAGAGAACTGTCACCATTAAGTCAATCTTTTTAAAGACAATTCATCTACAGGGTTAGATTTTGAAGCTATTTTGCAAGCAAAATAGATACATTTGGTAATGGCCCATATGTTAAGAAAAAGAAGTTAAGGAAAATTCAGGGATTTTGAGCTTAGGCAATGGTATGAATGATGCTCCTTTCTGCAGGAAATAGGGTCTAGGTGTCTAATAGGACAATAATTTCATATCCATTGGCAAGAAAAATGGTTTTAGTTTTCATATAAATATCACAAGCTCACATACTGAGAACTGTGTTTAAGAGATTTATTCCAAACATAATTCTTGAAGTAATCTTAATTTTTAAATAATTCCATATTTATCAGCACTCTAGAAGTGAGGGTTTTTCCCCAATTATAACTGAATATAGATATACCACAAATAGAAAATTTTTTTAAAAAAAGCTTAGCATAAAATTCTGGCTCTGGAGATATGTTAATAAAGTCTAGAAAAGCCAGTGTAATTTTAAAAAATTGATAGCACATTTTTTTTTGCCAAAGAACTATTTTTAGATACATATATTAAACCACACACACGCACACATTCAATAAATTCCACTAGAGACTCTTAAAGGCTCTAGTGGAATTTGCTCTAGAGTGAGCATACATGGAAAATTTTAAAAGAAATTGACCATCACTGTACTTCTATTGTTATATGAAATACTCGAATAAAGACTCAGGGGAAGATTGTCTTACTGGGCTCCCAAGGGAAAATAATATACAACTATATATCCTTTTGAATAAAAGGAACAGGAAAGGAATCTTTTTGTTAGCTTACCTTTAAAAATTCACAAAATTATAGGGTTATTTCATTTTCTTTGTGCATAGATAGAGCAGCCATTCGCTAAAATAAACCTTTGAAAGATCACTTAGTAGCCTACTTGGAAAACTACAGCTACAGGATAGAGTGAACAGATAAGAGGGGCATATTAAGATCTGTTTGAAGGATTTATTTTCATTGTAAGTTTTATGATATTCTACAGGTATATCTTGTAGTTTTCAAACCTGGTATTTATTTTTATGGATGACTATCTATAGCACATCTAGCTAGCAATAATATTTTTTTAAAAAAAAAAAAAAAAACAACTTTCTTCCCTTTACAGTATCTTAACATTTATCTACTTAGATATTGTTCATTTGGATCCATTTCACCCCATAGTTATTTGTCAGGAAATGGTGGTAAATGTTATATTTGAGGAAACTGTCATCAACAAAAGCCTTTAATAAACCTGTATTTAATCTGAAGGTATCCATACATTAAAAGATGAATTTATCAGTGGAATACAAATTAGTATATTATAATAGCTCCTTGGCAAAGTATATTTTATTTATAAGCAGTAAAAATGTTTTTATTATGGGTTATTCCAAGTAAATCCAACATATAAAATGGCTAAGGCATTAATTCTCATTGCTGTTTCCCTCCCATTCCCCACAACCAAACACCACTGCCTCATATGACAAAGTACTCTCATCTGCACCTTTATACATAAAGAAACTTAACTACTGAAGGATTCAAAATTTTATTCAAGGCCATCAAATTACAACAAAAAGGAAGAATAATTTTATACTGGTTGTAATGATTTATCAGTTTTTTCTTCTTGCTGTTCTGACAAGGAACTGTTTTCTTGCTTTTTAATGTATTAAACTAAAAGTAGTGTGAAATATCTGATTTTTTAAAAGCATATATATTGTTTCATCAACCTAACCTCTATCACCCCTTCTTTTGACATTGCTCTTTTTTGTTTTGGCTTTGAGGTGTCTTCCCATGTCCCATTGGGCAAAATCTTAGAGGACTGTCAATCAAGATACCCCGATCTCCGCTAGCCAAGAGGAAGTGCTCTGCTAATCAGATGTTCTTTTCTTTAATTCAAACCCTGAATGGAATAACACCTGGACAGAAAGTGGCTAAAGCCATCTCATCTTGAGATGAGACGTACTCATGTTGACAGTACTCAGAAGATCACATTCATCAATCCAATTCCTTTTATTCCCAGAACTTCTCTGATTCCTATACATATATATATACATATATATTCCTATATATACATATATATTCCTATATATACACATATATATTCCTATATATACATATATATTCCCATATATACACATATATATTCCTATATATACACATATATATTCCCATATATACACATATATATTCCTATATATACACATATATATTCCCATATATACACATATATATTCCTATATATACACATATATTCCTATATATATACACATATATTCCTATATGTACATATATATTCCTATATATACATATATATATTCCTATATATACATATATATTCCTATATATACATATATATTCCTATACTGGCTCCTCAATTTAACCTTCTTTCGAATTCTGCAAACTGCATCATATCCTTCTAATCTCTTTCTTTCTTAGCAGAGATAGCAGAGTCAGTTTCTGTTGACTGCAACCCAAGAATTATAGTGATAAAGTAACAATTTACAGGTTCAGGTAGACACAGTTGACTCTCCACTAAAGATTCAGACTGGCTTTTGCAGGGTAGAGTTGTGGCTCGAAAATGGCTACTATGCCAAGGAACATAGTTCTCAGTCTCCTTTTTATCTAGGCGGGATATGGAACTAGTACTTGCTAACTGAATGAAGTGGATATTTATTGGGGGCCTCTGGCCCTAGTAGTGGAAAATATTTATTTTAGATTCATGCAGAAGTGATGAAGAAAGCTTTCCCTATCTTTCCCTGTCTACTGGCTAGATGTTTATGCCCAGAGTGACCTTTGAAGCTGAATACTGAAAATGGAAGAGCCTTTGCCATCCTGGGCTACTGAAATACTGCATGTATGGCACAGAATCCTTCTCACATCGGATTGATGTGAGGGAGAAGTAAATATTGATGATGTTAAGCCATTAATTTTTGCATTAATTTCTTTCAGCACTTAACATTACACTAATACCTGCAGGTAACATTAACTGAACTGTTTCAACATTAATAACTTTTCACTTAAAATATATGTTTACTTATTTATTGTTCTTAGGGAACTTTATAATACTTGATGCACCAGTATCAGTTGCAAATCAACATCTTCAAGCCTTATTCTTAAACTAGTATCATGAAATTATTCAATTCTATGGAAAAAGATAAAATTTGTCTTACTACATAGGAGTAGAACTGATTTGATGGTATACTCTGTTAGTGCAAGGAGCCAAAGTTCTTTAAAAGCAAAGAAAAGTTGCTGAGAAAATATGCTCAAATTTAAACTTTAAAAGAGTTTAATGAGAATTTCTTAGAAATCATCTTGCAAGTTTGTGAAAAGTAATGATAATGACTAGAGTCAAAGGCCCTCAATAAATGTTTTCTGTGATGTTATAAAATATATAAAATATGTATTGATATGCTAGTATCTGTACAAGGGGAATATAAAGAACTCAGCAAAGTACAACAAAACAACAAAATATATTTTGTAAATTAGAGAAAAGAACACTGAAAAAGGAGAGCTTTGACATTCTAAGCACCCATAAACTACCTATTTCAATGTAAAGGAGTCAAAAATTGATGCTTCACATTTTTGCCATGATAATTAAGGTCCAGTGTAACTAAGGTGGTGGCCTGAAGTAAAAGTGGTCAGACCTGTACCTCAGAATTTTCCGAGGTACAGAAAATTATCTCCTTTCCTGATACTTGTTATGATCTTAGAAAAGTCTCATGGACTCTAGTTTCCAAGGTTAAGGAGTCACAAAATATTGTAATCCTGTGAGGTGCTCTTGGATGTAAAGGCACAATGGCAGTTTTCTGAGCCTAGACACCCTTCAGCAAACCCCACACCCATTCGTATTTATCCATCCCAGTGCTATATGGCAGCCTGCCCAGAATCCTGGATAATGATATTGGGACTAGAGTTAAAAAGTTCTAAGGATGAAGGTGGTATGAGTTTATAATTTCTAACACCATGAAGAAATGGGTAAAGTTATATCAAGGTTATTTCCTAGAGAATGAAATGGGCTCTTAGAGTTGGCACAGGTAGATTATTTGAAGTGTGCAGACAGTAAGACCAAAGAGGGTACAGCAACATGTCATGTAATCAAATTCACTGTTTCAAGCTACAGGACATAATCATGAGCTTATACCACAACACTTCTATTTCACACATCCAATTGACCTGAAATTGATCAGTACTTGCGATATCCTGAAGATAGGCAGTCTGAATAGCATAAATAAAAGGCTTATTTGATGATAACCTTGTTTCCTAAATCATGAGGTTTTATTATCTTCTCTGAATGAAAGTGATATTCCTTTTTATGTATATACAATACAGCAAGGGACACAAATGCAACAGAAACTTTCTAAGCTATTGAACTTCGAGGGATGCTTTCAGAAAATGAGGTTATGATGACCTTCAGAAGGTTTTAGTACCTATCCGATTTTCTGCAGGAGCAAGCTAATCAGTAGATTACGATCTTGTATTTACGTGAGACACTAGGTAGAACTGCAGCAATGAAATTAAATATATATATTTAATTAATTTTATTTTAATTTATATATTATATGTGTATATGTGTACACACATAAGTGTGTGTGTATCCCTCTCCCACAAAAGGCATTTTTTTAATGACAGAAAAGTCATTTGAATTGATACTTTTGCTAATTGAACCTCTCTGAAACAAAAAACATAATGCATGTGGAGTCAAGTGGTATGAAATTTATATTATTTATATGGCTTAATCTGAATTTTAGCATTCTGTAACATTTTTAGATCAAAGAAAAGTCTTTGATGAACTCAAACCAGAGAGATCAGGTTACTGGCCAGCTAAGTCCTGCTGAGTGGGCAGGCCTCCAGACAGTTCACTCATATATTTTTCACTGTATTGCTGGCAGAAATTATGCTATTTTCCCTTTTTATCCCCAGGATAATTAACTTGTTCATCACCAAGTTCACTGGCTTAATAACGATACAATCCAGGCTCTAACGCTTTAAGGATACTTTCCAGGTAAATGAGACCAAATTTAAATGAAAGTTTAAACAAAATTAACAAGTCAGTGTAATGAGGCTCCCAATCATCTTAGATAACTTTCTAATGTTGTATATATGTCTCTAAGAAGAGAATATTTATTACCATACTCTCTGCTAGACAAAAGCAGTTTCTATTCAATAGTGGTTCGTCTTACGCTCAAGGGAAGGCAGCATTTCTCTCCAAAAATATTGGAGAGAATATCAATGGGGCTAATCTCTTCAAAGTGCTTGGAGCTCAAAGCAATTGCCTGCAGTTGTAAAGAGTCCCCACCCTCATTATCTCAGCAAAAGAAAAACGACCAAAATGCAAAGTACTGACTGGCTTTTGGGACAGAAATGCTCAAAAGAAAGTTAGAATAAACACTAACCAACTCACTTTTAAGCGCAACACTTTGAATTTCAATTTACTTCCTTTGAATAAATGAGTCAAATTATGATCGTGTTCTTTTTTAACACAAAATGGGGAGTTAAAGTGGTACAAAATTAAACTATATTGGTTAGTAACAAATAAATACATTAATTTACATCTCAGATACTATTATAGTCCAAGAAATAATGACTTTTTCAATTTAATTAGGAATACTCAAGGATTATCAAATTATGAATTACATGATATAACAAGTTATTTTCTGGGCATCTTATTTCATATGATAATGTTCTAACCTACAAAAGAAAGATGGTGTTTCTGGAAACCATTAATAGAAAACATTGGGATATATCCTACACAATCATAATGAATTAGTTTTGGAAACAACATGAAATATTTAATTCAACGTTTAATTGTAGTATTCCATAGACAAAATCCTGCTGGTGAGATAGCTGCGTTTGAAGTAACAACACTTCCTCAGGCTGCCTTGTCACAGTTTCCCACCATTAAGTAAAATAGTACCACATCCTTTGGAAGTTCTCAGATACTGAGTCTGGAACCTAGCTGGGGGTTTTGTTCCCCTTTGCTCTTAGGTAATCCATTCAGCGTTATCTTAATTTCCTTATTCATTCCATTCTAATCGCGTGGACCTCTGCAACATTTTTTTAACTAATGGTCTGCCTCCTGGAACTTTCAGCCTGAAATGCTCTTGCCAAGACCTGTGCATGACTTGCTTCCTCAGTTATGAAAGTTGCTTTCTCTCAGAGGCCTTTCCTGCACATCTTATCTAAAATATGACTATCCACTCTTTCACTCTGTATACTTAACATGGCTTTATTTTGCTTATACCATTTATGAATGTGTGTGCGTGCGTGTCATGTGTGAGACAGAGACAGAAAGAAAGAGGTAGTTAATTTTCTGCTTCTCTGTGTGAACAATAAGGGCAGAGACTTCTGCCTTATTTACCATGTTTATATGAATATTTTATTGAGGCTCACCAAAAAAACAACATGTACTATTTTGGTATTCTCATTTTACAGAGGAGAAAACTTAAGCATAGAAAAATTAAGGAACTGTCTAGGCGCAGTGGCTCACACCTGTAATTCCAGTACTTTGGGAGGCTGAGACGGGCAGATCACCTGAGGTCAGGAGTTTGAGATCAGCCTGGCCAATATGGTGAATTCCCATCTCTACAAAAAAATACAAAAATTAGCTGGGTGTGGTGGTGCACGCCTGTAATCCCAGCTATTTGGAAGGCTGAGGTGGGAGAATCCTTTGACCTTGGGAGGCGGAGTTTGCAGTAAGGTCAGATGGCACCACTGCACTCTAGCCTGGGTGACAGAGCAAGACTCTATCTCAAAAAGAAAAAAAAAAAAAAAAAAAAAAAAAAAAGACAAAAAGGGAAAAAGAAAAAGAAGAAAGAAAACAGAAAAAAAGAAAAATTAAGGAATTTGCCCAAGATTAGAGAATAAGTGGTAGAATCTAGATTCAAAACCAGTCAGTGTCACTCTGGAGACCTTTGTTCCTAACTGTTCTGTCCCTGAACATAACTAAAATGAAAAAAAGTATATAATTAGATTGAAAACACTGTATTATCAAATATATATTACATGGTGATTTTATAGTTTCCTAAAAAGTATACAAATTATTAACTTAATGATTTCATGATTTTTCTTTTATATGTTTCATATTCTTTTCAAAAATGACTGCAGTAATTATAAGACATTTAGAATAATAAAAATACACATTTAAAAAAATAATGCCTCCTGTGGGCATATAGAAAGGATCTAAATGTTACCGCAGTTTGAGAACATCAGTAAAGTACCCTTTCCTTTCCTTCTCCAGTTTGGAACCACCCCCAGGAAAAGGCACAGGATTTATAAGGAGAACAGAATGCAGCTATAATGTGATAAGGCCGAGCTAAACACATAACACAAATTTTTTGGCTCATGGGCATCCTAGCACTCCCCACAGTGAATGAACCATGCCCACCTAATTATTGGCAGCATTGCAGTAACTCTAGCCTCCACTGTTGGTGCTGTCTGCTGGCAGTGACAGATGGAAGAACCTGTGTGACTAGGTGACAAGTTTTTCAAAGGAGAGGGGCACAAGTAGAGGTTCTTCAATGACACCAGTTAGCAAGATAGATACCACTTTCACAGAGGGAGAGAGGAAGGAGGGACAGAGCTGGAGTTAGAATTATGCTATGTTAATGTTTTAACCCTGACAGTAGAGTGGAAAATCTCTTCCAGACTTATGTGAAGTCCAAGGAATTAAGCTTTATTAACTTCCAGTAGGTATAAGTGCTAACTTTCACTTGGCTTCAGCTGAATCTTCTTCATCTGCCCTTCTCCTCCTCTCTTTCTAGCTCATTTGGGAGGAGATGGGTAAGACTTAGTGTCAGATGTGGGAGGTCCTTAGGACCAATATGGGCAATTAAAACAAGTTAAAAAGATACCAGCTCTTCTTGGTTTCATACTAGCATTATTTATTTTCATTTTTTCTCTTTCATGTACAGAAACATTTTTACTTGATTTTCTTAATATTGAAAACTTGTTATATATTCACTTTAGAAAATTTAGAACAAAAGGCAAAACACTTCTCAGAGAATGCCTGCGCACATTGTAGTGGTTAGCATGCTAGGCCTTTTATGAGCAACTGTGTTGGTCAGGGCCCCGGCAGGAAACAAAGAGCGCACACTCAGAGGGAAGTTTTAAAGAGACTTATTAATGAAGGGACTAAATATTTACCAAGGGGTAAAGATAGAGGAATAAATTAAGGAAATACATATGTAAATTAGAAGCAGTGAAGAGTTGTTATTGACACTAGGCTTGAGGAGAGAAAATGGCCTAACAGGAGCCTGGCTGAGAAGTAGTCACAGGAGTAAGTCGGCCTGATGGGAGCTGTAGCTGGAGAGTAATGCAGCCACTGTGCAAGTGCACCCGAGCCTGGGGGTGTGGAGGGAGTAGATACTCCAATCTCCCTCTCTTCCTGTCCTTCATTCTCCTGTAAGTGCCTCCCATTGGTCAATTCCAAACACAAGTCAATAGGCAAGTCAGCCTCCCAGGGAATAGAGGAAGGCAGAGAAGAACATAGAATGGATGAGTGGAGGAATGGGGCCAATGGAGAATGAGCAGCACGGCATCCTGTCTATATACCTCTCTATCTAGATAATTATTGTGAAGTTACATCCTATATCCCATTTTTCCACTGCCTTTGTTTTCACTATGTACTATGAAAATCTATCTTTATATTTCATTATATGCACATTGATGACATTTTAATAGTCACGTGGTATTCCATTGCATGGATTTGAGAGATTATATTTAAACAAGCCTTATGCTTAGACATTTAATTTATTTTCAGATAATCTTCAGTGATTATCTTTTCCTGATTGGTGTCTAGAGATGTCTTTTTGAATTATTTTATAATTAATATGAATAATGCTCTCTTTATTTTAACATTAAGCACCTAAATGAGAAACACATTTTTTCACATAAGAAAGCTAATTGACTTTGAATAGTAGCAAATATGGCTTTCCTAACACAAATTCTGCCTTCATTAATGAAAATAGTGGAGCAGTATGCTAATCTGGTTGACTGACATATGATGGGGTTATAAGTACTGCTCTCAACAGGATATTCACCACGTTATGCTCAGTTGGCTGTCCCAAAGCCACGTCAAGCCTTTCTTATAAGTAGCAAAGTTTAATAGTTGACTATGATTTCAAGGGGTGGGGGGGCGGTGAGGACAGAGAAAAATTATAGAATAGTTTAGGCCCAGGCAGAGGAAGAATGGAGGTAACAAATCTGGACATATGACCTAATGAAACTATGTTAAAACAAACTAGATATCAATTTGGGCAAAAAAACGGATGGTGATGCAAAGCATTTTATAAGAGGTCATTTTTGATCATGAGAAGACAACAGGACTAAGCATTAGAAGATATGCTGGTGGAATGAATTAGATTAAAACCTATAAACAATTATGCAGATACAGTGTATTATCACTAAGAAGCCTCTTATGTTGAGATGAGGTTTCTAAGCACTATTTCCCATTGCTTCAAAGTTCCAGGAAGAATAAGCAAAATATTCCAAAATTCTCAATGATATAATAGTTTTCCCCCTAAAATGCAAACTTTTTTTTCATGGAAACTTATGCAGATACAAATATCTTCAAGGAGATTCTCAAACTAATTTAATAAAACATATGTCTTTCAGGCTTATAATACTAAAAATTAAATACTTCTAAATGTTATGAACATCAAAGTGTCTACATATTATAAATTTCCATACAGTAAAGAGGGAGAAATTGTCCATTGATGTGGGACTAGAAAGTAGCAAATTCATGAACTATCTCCTCCTCAGCAGAACATCTAACAGCCCCTATACAGGAATAAAAGAGTAGTTTACAAAATTTTTCATTACATGATATTATCAATTGCTGTCTCTTAGCAGTGTCCGGAGCATTTAAATTTCTACACCATTTTATACTGTTAAGTCTCTGATTTAAGTCCCACCATGTCTTTAGACATAAATAGGAATGATTTGCTGTGTATTGATTATCCATAATTAATAACAAACCAATTCATTGGTTGTTCTTTTATTTGAGGTCAACTATATTAGATCTCTTTTAAGTTGCATGTGTTGGTCTCTTGGCAAGATTTTAATTTACCTCTACCCCATCAAATGTACATGCATTTAAAAAATTGAGCTAACTTATAATTATTTCTTCTTTTTAGGATAAAGACCAGCGTTGGTGCTACAGTCAAGACCATCCATAATCTGCCCCTTGGCTAACACTTTGATTCATGTCTCATAGTTTTCCTCATCCAATCTCACTCACAAAAGGCGTAATTTAGATTTAAATCTTTTGCACTGCTGTTTTTTTCTGGAATGCTCTTCCTGCTGATAACCATTTGACTGATTCCCTCAATTCATCCAGGTGTCTGCTCATGTGTATCACTTCATAGAGAAGTAATCTCAGAACATCCTTTCTAAAGTAATATTCCACTTCATCACTCTTTGTTCTCTTAACTTGTCTTAATTTTTCATAAGACTTATCACCACTTGGCAAATATGTTGGCATTAATTTCGGTAGTTATTTATCATCCACCTCCCATTCACTGAACCTTCTTCTCAAGTAGAATGTAAGTTCTATGAGAACAGATATATATATATATATATATGTATGTATGTATTTTTTCATTGCTCTATTTTTACTGTCTAGAATAGGGCATAGTAAATGTTTCCTGAAAGAAATAAGATCATGAAGGGAAAGACAAGGTCAAGACAATCATGATGTAGCATTGTGATGGTTAATTTTATATGTCAATTCGGATAGGCCATTGTACATATGGTACCCGGTATTTGGTCAAACACTATTGTAGATAATGCTGTACAGGTATTTTTTTTAAAAGATATGATTAGTATTTGAACTCCTAGACTTTGGGTAAAGCAGATTACCCTCTGTAATGTGAGTGGGCCTCATCCAATCCAATGATTTCATCCAATGAGTTGAAAGCATTAATAAAGAAAGACTAAGGCCCTCAAGAAAGAATGAATTCTGCTTCTATACTACCTGTGGACTCAAGCTGCAATACAACTTTTTCTGAGCCTCTAGACTGTTTGCCTAACCTGCGAATTCACAATTGCCAGCCCCCACAATAACATAAGCTAATTCCTTAAAATAAATCTCTTCCTCTCTCTCTCTCTATACATATGTATATATGTATGTGTGTGTGTATATATATATACACACACACACATATACACAGAGACACACACACACATATACATACACATACATTCTTATATATACACACCCATATTTGTTCTGTTTATCTGGAGAATACTGACCAATACAAAAATGTTTCTAAGCAAGCATATTGATGTAGAAAACAATGCAACTATTATAAGTAAATTAACCATCTCAAAAATATAAATATCAGATTGGGGGGAAAAACAAAAATAAATAAAAACAAATTTCCATAAAAAGGTATGGAAAAGATTACTTGGAAAATACGACATAAAAAAGTTTGCCAACTTTAATGTGAGACAAAATAGAACTTAAGGCAAAATCACATGAAAGAGATGTTATATTTGACAAAGGGAAAAAAGATCAAGAATGTATAATGATTATGCATATATATGTATCTGGAAACATAGCCTCAAAATACATACAGTGACAACTGACAGATTTATATGGATAAATTAGTTACCATTTGTGGTTAAGGATTTTAATATATGCATGTCAGAAACTGAGATCTCAAGCAGTCAAAAAATAAATTGTATAAATTATTTGAATAACTAGTTAATAAGCTAAACTGAAAGTTCTATAAATTTTTTGAATCAACCAATTGCTGCACAGAAATGCATTTTTTGCCTAAACAAGGGGCAGTGAACAAATTGTCTATGTTTGCATAGAAGATGAACTTAATGCAGATCATGTTCTCTGACAGATTGAAATACAATTTGAAATTTTAAAAGGGATAACTCTAAAAGTCTCAAGAAATAGAAAACTCAATGAATACTTTTTAAAAAGAAGTACAAAGAGGGTGGCTTCATTTAGATATTAAGCAGACAATACTACAACATCACAGCAACAAAAACAGTATTGTGCTAGATCAGAAACAGGCAATGTTACCCACATATTAGAAAAGAAAATTCAGAAAATGATGTGTCTATTGGTTTGAAGTTGATCTCTGATAAAATTGGCATCACAAATCAATGAGGCAAGTTTCAATGGTAGAGTTGATGGTGTTAAGAAAACTGACTTATTAGAAAGAGAAATAAAGTTGAATCTCCCACTATAGTCATTAAATTATTGTTCTCAATACTTACTTCTTCCCTGTAATAGGGTTAAAAACCTCCACCTATTATCATGAAACTTGTCCTTGATATCTGTAGTAATAGGATATATATCCCCATCTCAGTGGTTTTGTACTTGATTTATAACTTGCTATGACCTTCTTATGGTCAATGGAATGTTAAGCAGACTTAAAATTTATGACATCTCAAAAAAGATTTAAATGTGATTGCACAGTTTGGTTTTTCATTTGTCCTGCTCATTCTATGAGGACATGTCCCACAAAAAGGTCCTGGGATCTGAAATAAGACACATGGCACTAGGCTGAGCCCAGGAAAGCACGTCAGCCTTGAACTGTCCTGAAGCTTTCTGATAAGGGAACGAGAAACAAATGCTTCTATAAGTCAGGAAGATCCTGGGTTTGTTTGTTATTGCAGGAAAAATGGACTGGTAACACTCTCTTGCACCTTGAATTAAAGATCTAAAATGTAAAAGGTACCAACGTAAAGCTAAAAGAGATAGATGCTGGAAGAAGAGAATATTTTTGTGACCTAACAGCAGGGTTGATATTCTTTAGCAATCCCTCCTCCAAAAAAATACAAAGACAAACAAAACAGTTTTGACTCTATTTAATTTTTTTTTAAATTTTTAAATTTATTTTTTAAGTTATTATTTTTATTTAGAATTCTGGAGTACATCTGCATAATGTGCAGGTTTGTTACATAGGTAAAAGTGTGCCATGGTGGTTTGCTGTACCTATCAACCCATCACCTAGACAATAAGCCCAGCATGTGTTAGCTATTTTTCCTAATACTCTCTCTCCCCATCAACCCCACCCCTCTACAGGCCCCAGTGTGTGTTGTTCCCCTCCCTGTGTCCATGTGTTCTCACTGTCCAACAGACACTTCCCAAAAGAAGACAGTCATGCCGCCAACAAACGTGAGAAAAAGCTCAACATCACTGATCATTAGAGAAAGGCAAATCAAAATCACAATGAGATACCATCTCATGCCAGTTAGAATGGCAATTATTAAAAAGTCAAAAAACAACAGATGCTGGTGAGGTTGTGTAGAAATAAGAATGCTTTTACACTGTTGGTGGGAATGTAACTCAGTTCAACCATTGTGGAAGATGATGTGGCGATTTCTCAGAGATCCAGAACCTGAAATACCATTTGATTCAGCAATCCCATTACTGGGTATATATCCAAAGGAATATAAATCATTCTATTACAAAGATACATGCATACATATATTCACTGCAGCACTATTCACAATAGCAAAAACATGAAATCAATCTAAATGCCCATCAGTAATAGACTGGATAAAGAAAACGTTGTACATCTATACCATGGAATACTATGCAGCCATAAAAAGGAACAAGATCATGTCCTTTGCGGAAACATGGATGGAGCTGGAAGCCATTATCTTTAGCAAACTAATGCAGGAAGAGAAAACCAAACACCTCATGTTCTCACTTATAAGTGGGAGCTGAACAATTGACTCGATATAATCTAAATATTTCAATTTAATAAAAGACATTCTAGATGAAATCAGTAAACTTCTGTTTGAGAAAAATTTACATTTAATACCAACAATGGGTTAATATATAATTGTTGCAAAATTAGTAAGTCTCAAGAGACATGAAATTCATAGCAAAAAGAGGCAAAGACAATTCCCAGATGAGGAAGCATGAAAGACTGACAGATAAGTAAAATGATGGTCAGCATCTCTGGTAATTAGAGAAATGCAAATATATCAATACTCCCTATACTTCCAGAATTAGAAAACCAAATACAACCTATATTTTTCTGCTTAGACTGCCGTTTTAAAATACCATAGCCTGGGTGGCTTAAACAACAGATTTTTGTTTTGTTTTTAAGTTCTGAAGGCTGGAAGTCTGAGATTAGAGTGCCAGAATGGTCAGGTTCTGGGTGAGGGCTCTCTTCCTGGCTTACAGAGGGCCACCTCTGTCTGTATTCTCAGGTGGCCTTTCCTCTGTTGGCATGGAGGAAACTCTTATAAAACCACCAATCTAATTGGATTAGAACCCATCCCTATTACTTCATTTACTCTTAATTACCTCCTAAGAGCTCTATCTCCAAATATAATCACATTGGGGTTAGGGCTTCACACATGAATTTCAGTGGGCACACGATTTGGTCCCATAGCACCACCAGATATTGAGAATGAGAAATTGTGAAGATACAAAGCTAGTAAAGTGACTCTGAAGAGCAATGCGGTAGTGCTTACTGAAATTAAGTAAGGTACACTCTGGCATAGCAATTCCACCCCAGGTTATATACCACAAAGAAATACTCACAGAAGCCCATCACAGAGACATGTACAAGAATGTTTAGTGCAGAATGCCTTTAGGTAGCAGGGGGCTTATAGGAAAATTATGCATTCATCATTACAGCAATGGATAAATAAAATAGTAAGATGAATAATATGAAATACTATCAAGTAGACAGAATTGATAAAATTGATAGGCATATATTAATATAGGTAAAATGTAAGAACATGTTGTAAAATGAAAAAGCAAGAAATTGAATGGAATGCATAGCAAAACATAGTTTTAAGAAACTTAGATACATACATACACAAAATAATTTTCTTTATATATATTCTTCAAGGATATCTGCAGATATAAGAGAACATATTAAAGACATTTCAAAACTTCCATGGAGAATGGGAAAGAATGAAAGTAGTAATAGCACATAAAAGGAGATTAATAAGTTTATCATATACTCAGAAGTATGATTAATTCAGTTATTTGTACCTGATGAAAAAGAAGAAAAAGGAGGATGATAAAATGATTAAAGAGAAAGGAGCTAAGGGGGAGTAAGAACAGCAAAAGACGTAGAAGGAAAATAAGCATAAGTAGAAGGATCCATTGTTACAACCAAATTTGGATAAGGAAAAATGGTACCTAAAGTAGTATAAATATAAGAAAAAAATCAAACATTATGGAAGGCAAAAAGGATAAAACAAAAAAAAGCAGTAATATTCAAAACTTAGACTAATCACTGAGTCCATTAATTTAATTGAGTCCATTAGAAGAGAAATAGATGGTTATATAGCTAATATTATAGGAATGCCCATCTTTATTCTCCACATTCAAATACATGCTATTCTTTACAAACAGCACTCAGATGACACACGTAGCATATAACATGTGGAACAGTTTGTTTGCGATACTCCTAGTCATTACCTGCAAATTCATGTCTATTGTTTCAATTTGCTTTGTAAATAGAATATTTTCTATCTCTTTAACACTGAATCCTAGAATTTAGAACAGTGCCTGGCATATAGTAGGCTTACATTAAATATTTGTCAACTGAATTAACATAATTCTCGCTGTTAGACCAACAGATATACAAGAGAGGGAATGATAACATTTTTGGATAGAAGACATAGTCTGAAATGTATGTCTGTTATTCAAAGATGCTTATCATTATTTCAAAACATTTACAGAGTACTGATTTTCATAACAACAATATGCTATTTATTCCTTTCAATTATTTTTTCTATTGGTGATAGAGTACGTGGTAGGAGATGTTACATGAAGATGACTTTAAACAATTTTTATTTACACTTCTCTTATAGAACAAGTGAGAAAATATACTTCTGAGCTCAATCAGATTTGAGTAAATCATATTTGAATATAGTTTGAAATTCAATTTTAGATAAATATAACTACAAGTTATCACAAGTGCCAACTGTGCAGGCTCCATCTCCAAGAGTAGTGTGCTATTTGTTCTGGGTTGATTTGCACATCTGTTGAACTACAGCTTCCCTTAAAGGATTATCCTATTAAAAAGTATCAGCTTGGCAGACTAAAGATGATTATCTATTCAATTTTGTATACACAGTCTATTAAAAAGAAGACAAATTCTTGAGCTACTTGACTTTGGGTCATGCAGTATGTGTGCACTGCAAATTTTAACTATTGATTTTCAATCTAATGATGAGTATATGCTATTAGATTTAAATAACACATTCCTCTTAAATATAATAACTGCTCCTTAGGAAAAAAGTAAAAGGTCTAATTATCTCTTCTTTCTTTGTGTAAATTTATTTCTGTTGATTAAAGTATGTATGAAGAATGTCATCTTTTCATGTTTCAAAATGACCTATGCTAGCCTATACACGTAATTTTTATTATATCTGCAAACATTCCAGCATAGCTAATTATACGCACTGGAGTATTTTCTTGCCTAGATGATATTAAGATGTGTATAGTTATGCAACTAATTTCTCATACTTGCCACACAGATACAAATCTTTTGAATTTCTTAAATGTGTTGAAAAATAATTTGGCATTAGCACATTGTTTATATACATATATCTTCACCAAATATGATTACACTAATTTAGAATTCATCATTATTTGGGCATGTGCTAGATTTAAATTGTTTTTATATAACTGTGTGCATCATTATACAGTTGCTTTGTAAGCAATTTCCAAGGAGGTATTTAAGTAAGAAAATATTTCCAAGCACCTTTTGATTGTCTATACCTATAGCGTTCCAATTATACTATTACAATTATACTTTTATGTAACTGTATCAGAGCACTAATCAAAAATTATAAATATACCTATTTTAAAAATACTACCCCAAATTGAGGAATTAACAAATGATACTCCTTTGATTGCACCTGCATAATGCTGCAATTTGTAAAGTTATTTTTCTGCTCTGATTTAATCAGAATGAGTCAGGTTCTTATATAGTCCTGTAAGAAGACTTTGATCCAGTCATTAATTTAATTTATTAAAATGTTGGAATTTATGCATTTTTTTGTTCAAAATTCCTGTTGCTACAGAGACTGTGTTGTGAGGTATGCGAGAATAACAATTTAGTCTTGCTGAGCAATACAGCTGCCATTTATGTTTGGGGCTCAATTTTTAAATAATTTTTTCATATCAAATTTTATTTCTGTTTTGGATCAAGGAAAAGTGGAGTGTTACACTTACATTTTGACGTTTTATTTTCAAGTTTTAAATAGCATAGAGGAGCATTTAAATTTTATTTTAGAATATTATGTTTGACTCAGGATATCATGTTCTAACTATTCTAAACATAGGAAAAAATGCAATCGTTTAAAACTTAGGCTGTAAACCTAATTGATAAAGTCACCTAATCAAAACCTTTATTTTATTCATGATAAAGCCGAGGTCAAGAGAGGTTAAGTGTCCTACTCAATTTCATATTACAAATCACAGATGAACAACAATTTTACTGTTTAGACCCTTGTTTGTTCCTGATTCAAATGTCCTTTTCTGATGGAGACATGAATAATTTCTTGATGTTTCTGAAAATTCAGTCTAGACTCAGAGAAAAGATTTGTGGGTATTGGGGAACCTTAAAACATTATGCTTAAAGCTGTGAAGACAATTATAAAAGGGAGGATTCATAATTTGTGCAATGATGTTATCATTAGATTAAGTATACAATCTTTCAAGCCTGATATCAGAAAGGAACAAGACTTAGTTTCCTGAATAAATTATATTTTGTAGAAGTCAGTAATTTTATATTAATCTATCATAAATCATGCAATTGAAATGCATTTTAGTTATCATAATTTATGAGTCATTAGGATAGTCTAAATATTTAATAACTGATATGGCATGATCACCAACCAATCAGAATGGACATTATACAAATCAGAACAGGTTTATGGTTATAAAACTGCACAACTATGACTATTATCCCTAAATTAATATATTTTTGGTTGTTTTTAGTTAAAGTTTTCAAGGTGTCCCCATTATTAGTAGTATGTTATTTTCGATACTTGCTGGCAGATAAATAAAATTGCTTCTAGCCTGGGGGATAAGAAGACAAAATCAAAGAGAAAAATAGTTAAATTTACAGATAAAGCATAATAACAGATTTTTACTGTACAGTTCCTAATTTACATTACATTAAAATTACATTTTAATGAAATGCAATTCTGGCTTTTACAGAACTGTAAGAATGTGTATTTGTTGATATACACATGTAATTAGTATCTTAAAATTTAAAATGGGAGGAAGGAAACCCAACTCATGTGCTGCGGTGATTGAAAAAGGAAGCGTGATTCTTGGAGCATAGCATACCTCATTCCAGGTATTAGTCATAGACCTGTGTATCCAAAGAGCTATACAGTCTGACATCCTTCAGTTTCTCCAGTTCCTTTCTCCAGAATCAATGAGGCCCAAATTCTACTTAAGAACAAAATGGATTTGCATATAAAATAGGGTCACTCAACAGGGAATGAAATAATGGGATTGTAAAATAATTCAGAAGGACCACCTGGTCACCTTTTCTCTCTTGTATTTTATCCTCTCCTCTTACAGCTCTGTGTCCAGATGTGGTAGAATGGGCTTGTTCTTTGGAAGAGCATCTTAGTTTGGCTCTGCCTTATGCTTTAGAGATAAAACAAGTTGGCCTGCTTTCTTCTTCTTCTTAAATTATTTTTCGTTTGTTTGTTTTTTAGAGACAGGATCTCATTCACTCACCCAGGTTAGAGTACAGGGGCAGGACTATAGTTGACTGCAACCTGGGCTCAGGCATCCTCTTGCTGCAACCTCGGCTCAGGGATCCTCCCACCTCAGGCTCCTGAGTAGCTGGGACTACTGTTGTCCTACCATATCTGCCCATTTTAAAAAAAAGTTGTAGAAATCCAATCTTGCTATGTTGTCCAGGATAGTCTTAAACTCCTGGCCAAGAGATCCTCTCTCCTCAGCCTCCCAAAGTACTCAGATTACAGGTGTGAGCCACCATGCCTGGCCCAGTCCACTTTCTTCTTTTCCTATTTCAGTTTTTAATATTTATTTTTAAGCATACCAGGCCTTAAATAAAAGACAAAAAAGGGCTCTGGAGGTGCTGGCTGTCTTTGTCTCTCAGTTTTCTCAACTATAAAACAAGAGCAAGAATAACAATCTCTTTGAGTTGTGGTGAGAATTAAATTCAGCCCTGATTCCTTGAATAGGAATTTACACTGCAGTGTAGGGTTGGAGTTCTAGCTCCCAGGAGGAAAACAGATGTAATGAGAATGCCTCTTGCACATAACACCTATCAGAAACCTGGAAGATAATAATAGGGAGATTCTCTTTTAATGTTTTCTTCCAGAGGCAACTAATTGAAAACTAATGTCAATAACAGGATTCCATGTCTTAGCTTTGAGTCAACTATCGCCAAGTGTCATTAATGGGACTATTTCAATATTCATAGCAAATGAATCATTTCTCCTAACAGATGCCATATATCAATATAAAGCCAAATACTATTATTAGAATAAGAGTCAGAATAATATAAACTTACAGATTTTAGTCCCTGGATTTAGACTCTGGAGTTGAATTTCAACTCCACATTTAATCAGTTAGGTGACAGTGGGCCTGTTAATGTCTTTGTCTCTCAGCTTTCTCAACTATAAAACAGGGGCAAGAGTAACAATCTCATTGAGTTGGGGTGAGAATTAAATAGGTCAATACATGAGCCAACACTATGGTTCAAAAGACTTTAGTGTAGGACAAGATCCAGAGGTGTGGGTTAATGTTGCTTCACTACGGAGGCAATATTCTTCTGAGCGCTCTAACTTAGCAATTTTATTTTTATGTAAAGAGCAAGATAGTAAATATTTTAGGCTACCCCCAGGCATGGTGTCACCTGTCTGTCTTCCTAGCTTCTCAGGAGGCTGAGGTAGGAAGATTGCTTGCACCCAGGAGTTCCAGACCAGACTGGACAACACCATAGGACCCCGTCTTAAAAAAAAAAAAAGAAAAAAAAAGTAACTCTTTTAGGCTTTGCAGGCCATGTATCTCTGCGGCAAATATTCAACCTTGCTGTTGTAGTTTGAAAACAGCCTTAGAGAATATATAAATAAATGAGCGAGGTTGTGTTCCAATAAAGCTCCATATATGAAAAGAGGCCAAGCTGGCCCATGGGCAGTAGTTTGCCAACCCCTTTTTCACCTCCTATCCTTTTGAATTGTAAGGTTTTCCCATTCCTTTTTTTATTTTTTTTAATTATTATTATACTTTAAGTTTTAGGGTACATGTGCACAATGTGCAGGTTTGTTACATATGTATACATGTGCCATGTTGGTATGCTGCACCCATTAACTCGTCATTTAGCATTAGGTATATCTTCTAATGCTGTCCCTCCCCCCTCCCCCCACCCCACAACAGTCCCCGGAGTGTGATGTTCCCCTTCCTGTGTCCATGTGTTCTCATTGTTCAATTCCCAACTATGAGTGAGAACATGTGGTGTTTGGTTTTTTGTCCTTGCAATAGTTTACTGAGAATGATGGTTTCCAGTTTCATCCATGTCCCTACAGAGGACATGAACTCATCATTTTTTATGGCTGCATAGTATTCCATGGTGTATATGTGCCACATTTTCTTAATCCAGTCTATCGTTGTTGGACATCAGGGTTGGTTCCAACTCTTTGCTATTGTGAATAGTGCCGCAATAAACACATGTGTGCATGTGTCTTTATAGCAGCATGATTTATAGTCCTTTGGGTATATACCCAGTAATGGGATGGCTGGGTCAAATGGTATTGCTAGTTCTAGATCCCTGAGGAATTGCCACACTGACTTCCACAATGATTGAACTAGTTTACAGTCCCACCAACAGTGTAAAAGTGTTCCTATTTCTCCACATCCTCTCCAGCACCTGTTGTTTCCTGACTTTTTAATGATGGCCATTCTAACTGGTGTGAGATGGTATCTCATTGTGGTTTTGATTTGCATTTCTCTGATGGCCAGTGATGATGAGCATTTTTTCCTGTGTTTTTTGGCTGCATAAGTGTCTTCTTTTGAGAAGCGTCTGTTCATGTCCTTCGCCCACTTTTTGATGGGGTTGTTTGTTTTTTTCTTGTAAATTTGTTTGAGTTCATTGTAGATTCTGGATATTAGCCCTTTGTCAGATGAGTAGGTTGCGAAAATTTTCTCCCATTTTGTAGGTTGCCTAAGCATTCCCTTTGAAAACTGCCACAAGACAGGGATGCCCTCTCTCATCACTCCTACTAAACATAGTGCTGGAAGTTCTGGCCAGGGCAATCAGGCAGGAGAAGGAAATAAAGGGTATTCAATTAGGAAAAGAGGAAGTCAAATTGTCCCTGTTTGCAGATGACATGATTGTATATCTAGAAAACCCCATTGTCTCAGCCCAAAATCTCCTTAAGCTGATAAGCAACTTCAGCAAAGTCTCAGGATACAAAATCAGTGTACAAAAATCACAAGCATTCTTGTACATCAATCACAGACAAACAGAGAGCCAAATCATGAGTGAACTCCAATTCACAATTGCTTCAAAGAGAATAAAATACCTAGGAATCCAACTTACAAGGGACGTGAAGGACCTCTTCAAGGAGAACTACAAACCACTGCTCAATGAAATAAAAGAGGATACAAACAAATGGAAGAACATTCCATGCTCATGGGTTGGAAGAATCAATATCGTGAAAATGGCCATACTGCCCAAGGTAATTTAGAGATTCAATGCCATCCCCATCAAGCTACCAATGACTTTCTTCACAGAATTGGAAAAATCTACTTTAAAGTTCATATGGAATCAAAAGAGAGCCCACATCACCAAGTCAGTCCTAAGCCGAAAGAACAAAGCTGGAGGCATCACGCTACCTGACTTCAAACTATACTACAAGGCTACAGTAACCAACACAGCATGGTACTGGTACCAAAACTGAGACATAGATCAATGAAACAGAACAGAGCCCTCAGAAATAATGCCGCATATCTACAACTATCTGATCTTTGACAAACCTGACAAAAACAAGCAATGGGAAAAGGATTCCCTATTTAATAAATGGTGCTGGGAAAACTGGCTAGCCATATGTAGAAAGCTGAAACTGGATCCCTTCCTTACACCTTATACAAAAATTAATTCAAGATAGATTAAAGACTTACATGTTAGACCTAAAACCATGAAAACCCTAGAAGAAAACCTAGGCAATACCATTCAGGACATAGGAATGGGCAAGGACTTCATGTCTAAAACACCAAAAGCAATGGCAACAAAAGCCAAAATTGACAAATGGGATCTAATTAAACTAAAGAGCTTCTGCACAGCAAAAGGTTTTCCCATTCTTGTTGGTGGGAACACGAATTATTTCTGGGCCTGTGTGAGCTCTTGGGATTTTCCTTCTGATGCTTAAGATAGATTTTTTTCTGGCCTCAGGCTTTCCTGTATTCACTCTTAGCCAGCTGAAGACTGGAGGGGACTCTGCAGCTCTCCAGTTCTCTGTATGTGGCTCATAACCCTCCTGTACCCTACCCTGCAAACTCAAGCTGCCTTGGCCTTCCTGGACTACCCACTGGATCTTCAACTCTGAGAGTTAGCCAAAAGTCCCTTCACCCCTGAATTGAAACCTAGAAACTTTCTCCAGGCTATATTCTGGGGCAGTCATAGGGCTCACCTTGTTTACTTTCTCTCTCTCAGGTATTACTGTCTTTTATTGCCAAATATTACATGTCTGAAAGCCCTTGTTTCATATATGTACATACATTTTTGTTTCTTTCAATCATTTTAGGTTAGGAATAAATCTGGTTGGTCTTTGTTACAACGTCTTGTCTGGAAGTGGAAGTCCCTATAGACTTTTATCATTTTAAATACAAAAAAAAATCTGAGGTTCAGAAATATTTGGAAATTTTGTCAAGATCATTTTGCTAGTAAGTAGTGGAGAGAAAATTCAAAACTTGGGCTTCTAACTTCTAAATAAATTTTCTCTCCATTGCACTATACTGCTTCTATCAGAGGGAATTAACTATTAAATAAAATTTCCTATTAAATAAAAAATGATGAACTGTAGTTTTTTCTAGAAGAAACTGATGAATCAAATATAAATCAAGGGTTTTAGAGTTATCTTGTTATGTTACGAAAAAATGGGGGGGGATCTGATATTTTCTGCATTTTGAATGGAGTCATATTTTCATTCCATTTTGGCATTTCTACTGTGGTTCTGATTGTGGAGAACATAATGTTGGGAAACTTTACTCATTTTAATGATCTGATACTGATAAGCTTTCTACTGGAAAGTGCCCATATGGCTCAAACTTCAGCTTCTGCATTTTCTTAGGACTTAGGATGTGACTTCTTTGCAAATTTACTGGAATTAGTTTTACAAAGGAGAGAAAAATATTGCTAAACTACATAAACATGGTGAAGTCAGAGATCTGGAAAAGTATGTATATAAATTCTCATGGTTCATTTTTATTACTTTCACTACGCAATTCCATTTAACATTTTCTGAAATACCAATAAATTTTTGAATGATAAATGGCATTTTGAATATGCCAAGTGAGAGATATTATTTAGGTAGTGAACGTTCACAAAAATGTGTAGCATTATGTTACCAGGAGGCTCTCTGTTTAATGAGAAAGGAGCACTTATCCCTTCACAAATACTTGGGATATATACTACTATATGTATGTATCTATAAACAGAGATAATCTGTGTTTGTCACAAGCAATGTATTTGATAATAAAACGTTATGTAAATAATGCTGTGCCATATACAACTTTTTAAATGCGTGAGAGGCTGATTTTTTACAGCAACAGGAAAAGCTAAACTCTAGGGGGTGATTCCTATATCTTTATATCTTGATTTAAAATATATATGTATATATCACATTACAAATAACTTACTGATTAAGTAGTTTTTAATATTACATAAAAGTGAGGTTTTGATCCTTGTTTATTATTTGTTTATTAATATTTATGCTTTCCCTGGAAACCTTCTATAGTGGCACCCAGCCTCAGGCATCTTTCTTATGCACCAATATGTTTAATTTCTCTCATCCGTAAAATGAATGAGTTGACCTCTCAGACCCCTTCAGCACTAGGATAAAACATGGTAGATGAAGACGCTGAGTTCCTTATTACAGAATATCATTATCCCTTTGAGTCCACATTAGAACACTGCAAGGCAATAGTCTCTTCCATTGTTCCCATGAGGAGAAATAGGTAATGTGCTTAAAGTCTAAAAGGTGCTGAACATGTGATTAAACCTAAGGGTCTGAATTACATAGTCTATATTCTTTTTCTCCACCTTTGGTTTTCCAACATTTTTGCCAAAGCTACATTTTAAAAATGATACTCTGTGAATAATCTCTATTTTAAGACAGGTAAGGTACCATTTATTAGTATATATATATATATATATATATACACATATATATATATACACATATATATACACATATATATATATACACATATATATATATACTTTTATAAATCCACAATAACAATATTTACTTATGAGGTTAATAATGAGACAATTTTGTTATACATCAAAATTTGAAATTTAAGATTATAGATAACAGTTTCAGCCTTTTAATGACCTCTACTTCCAATTTATTTCTTTACTGTGTTGGATTTGCAGTGATAAGAAATCGCTTATTTATAAAGATCTGTCATTTCATAAGAAAATAACTCTTTTTAAACAGTACACCTCATAACCTTGAGACGCCCTTAAATTAAACTGATCCACAGACATTAAATATTATCATCAACTTTTGTTTGTATAATGGCCACTTAAAGTATATAATAACCACTCACATTCCTTATATGAAATATCTCAGACAGGATGCTATTTATAATTCCACATGTGTTACATAACACTATGATGACATTACATGTGTGTTTTCAATAGTCCCAGAGCACAGCGGAGACAGCAGACCATTGCCTGGCCTCACATTATATAAGTTGTGACAAATAACACGCTAGGTGTATATAACTGCACAATTTAGTTCTGTCACAGAGTTTTGACTAGAAAAAATGGTTAGACATAACTAATGTGAGCCCTCAATACATATTCATTATTGCCAATAGCGTCAATTATATTCTTGCTTTTTTTGAAAATGGTTACATCATATAGGCTTGTATTGGCTTGCCACTGGGAATAAATAAAGATATATTCAAATGAATGTGTATTTTGAGATTACTAAATTAGATTAGATTTGATTGTATTTTCATGATACAATTTTGTTATACTTCTCTTTAAATCATTTTTTTCCTGAATAAATGCAATTAGAAGAGACCTATGTGCCCCATCCTTTATTTCAATTTTGTTTGGTTCTTAATTTGCACTCTTCTTTACTCTCTTGAGATGAACATAATTTCTAGCACTTAACTTTGTGATTTTCACCTCTTTCTGCATTCTCTCATTAGATTTTATGTTTGTTTTCCCTGGTTTCTTCAACTTTTGATATATTTCAATCTTTTAAATGAAAAGTCATTGAGGACTTATCTTGTACAGAAGCACAGATTTCTCATTATTCAATGAGAAAATCCTTATGACAGTAATTTCTCACACACATAGAACTAAAATTAATTATGGTATGTTCCTTAAAGAAATGGTCAAAGGGATGGGAAGGTCAGGTTGAAATCATATTCCTTCAGACGGATAAAGTGTTTTCATTAGAGTCCCTCGTTCATACGTGTTGTCTTTGATGTTTCTCGCTGTTCTACTGCTGATTCTTATGCTTTTCTTAATATTAGTGTATCACCAAGTATATTTCAGTCATGGAGAGAAAAAAATAGGTTTGATGTACCAAGGGCCTTAAAATCACACTGACCTGTATGACAGAAGACAGATACTGAAATTTATTTAAAATCATGTTTATCTAAGTATGCAAATAACTTTTGGGCTGGATGACAAGGATAGCAAAGAGCAAGTGGCAACATATTTAATGACAATAAAATATATGGCTATTATTAATTGTATAGTATTTCAAAGCACCTCTTAACTTCTATTATTAGGAAGTACGGACAAAAGTTTTGAAATTTCAGAGTTCAAAATTCAAAGACATGAATACTTGAATGCTAGCTCAAGATAATAAAATGGGATTTAAGGATGTGAAATGTTTATGAAAACCAAGTGAAAGCTGTAGAGCTCCTTTAGCGCTATGGTGTCAATGTAAATTTTATATGTCAAAAACTATAAATTGACCTTTTAATAGGCTTTTGCAATATAAGATGAAATTCCCATAGTTGGGACTTTTATTTTGAATAGTGTTTTCTTTTTTTAATTCAGGCAGACCATAATTGTCTTAACAACAAAAATATTACTAAAACATTTTTAAAGAAGCCACTGTTACTAGTGTGGTTCATATGCCAATCTGTAATGGGAATATGACTTAAAGTTTGTTAAGAAGACAAACTTACCATTTTCTAAATTTCCGATATGTGATGGCAATATTATGAAACCAGTCCCAAGAAACAAACAATTATCTTCTGGCTCTAGAATTACTCCTGGCATACTCATACTTTCTGGACTAAAGAATTAACATGGACTATCTTAAAAAATAAAATATTTTCTTCATATTTGTTCTTTACTTCTTTACCTAAAATCAAGTTTTTGCTATCTCCACAACTTTGATTTACCACAAATAATACTCAAAGATTCAAAATATTCTCAAAACTTAAAATAGTTTAAAACATGTATCACAAGAGCAAAGAAAAAATAGATTATTCAATAACGTATACACATTATTTAGTAAACTCATTAAAGATGCAGATGCAACTGTAATTTTTAACCTTATAAATGGACAACTGGAATTATTGTAGGGTTCATAAAATCAGCTGCTACACTATTCCTCATCAAAAAGGATAAAATATTTTATCTAATTGATAATACTTATACCATTATGGAATAAAAACTAAATATAATAACATTATAGAATACACAGCACATAATTGCAACAATAAGATACATGTTTATCTCAAATTAATTGTAAACTCTAGACAATATGGGGTAATTCATTAAATTTTTAACATTAAATTATTACACTAAAAATGTTTCAAGTTCATTTTTGCTAAACTTTTGTTCTTCTCTACTCTTCACTATTTTGCCTTTAGAAAATCCAATTTGCTTACCTTGGATGGTGATTCTGAGGAACGGAGGTGTGAACATTTTGCGTGGCACTGCTAACAAACCTATGCTGTCTAGATTAGTACATATTATCACCTCTTTTATTTCTGACTTTAAATATATGAATATAATTCTTTCACATGACATGCTATATATAACATGATAAATATATCACAATGTAATGTAACATAATGTAATATTGAGAAGAGACATTTACATAGAAATACATACATTTAAGTAGAAACAAAATAGTTTCAGAACAAATATTAATGTTATTGGCTTAGTCAGAAACATTAGACAAAAATGATCCTACCTGATGAATCAAAATTCACCTCATTGCCAGGACTTGGACCTATATCGATGGACACAATTGGTAACAGCTTCCGAAAGTCCCATAGCTTTGTAACCCCACAGGCATCACAGGATGCTATCATGTGACCCTTCAAAATATAAAATAAACAAAAATAAAATGTGTCTATATATATACATATATACACACACACACTACATACATACAAATACATATAGTAACCTATAGACAAAAGGTAAGTGTTAGGATTTTATTACAGCCGTAAGATTACATTCCTCTAAACTAAGAAGTAGTTGTTAATAACTTTATTTTGGACATAAAATTATTAAAATGATATTCTTAATATATAAAATCCTCCACTAAATTTTTGGAGTTAACATTTCAGACAAGCATCTTCATTTTAACTACATTAGAAGATGTAACAAAACAAAAACATGTACACTCATAATTTGCATATATATATATATATACATATATCACATCACGCATATGATATCTGTGACACATAAAAACTGTGAATGTGGGAAAATTATACCACATGCATATCTCAGCTTTTATGCTTGCAGTTAGTTAGCATTGATAATTTATACCTCAAATAGAGAAAAAACAAAAAGAGGTAGGAAGAAAAATGGACACAATGAGAGAAGAATATCGTCATAGTAGGTAGAATGACAGGCACCAGGTGAAGTTGATGGCAATAAAATGGTGCCTATTGTAGTCTGTTAGTCAAAATTCTCAGAAAACATAGTTGGGCTTGCTTTGGTAACATGTAGTGCAACAAGGAAGAAGGTAATTGGATAAAAGGGAAGGAAAACAGAAGGAAGGGTGAATGGATTCAAGTGACATGGCAATGGAAGATGGGGAGAGATATTTTTGCAGCATAGTAGCAGTGGCCCAGGCTCATCAGTTCGGAGCCCAGGGTCTGTCTATACGCCTCCTGCTGGTCGCTCAGGAAATGTTTATTGAGCATCTACTTTGTGACAGAGATTGGAGATATGCTGGTGAATAAGAGGGGTTTCTGCTCCCCAGTAACTCATAATCTTCACTCATTCTCATCATTCTGGTCATCTAATTTCTTTGTACACTCACACATTGAATGAGTATTGGCCACATTAAAATAATCAATTATGTTTATAAAACATCAATATACTGTTTCCCATTTGATGTACAGTTTCCCTTTCAGCTGCAGTTCAAATTTTTTAATGTCAACTTAAAAACAATCCTCTCATTTTCTCCCTACATTATTTTAAATGTTAATATTAATACCTTAATTATCATGTAATTTTCCTTATCATTTCGAACTAGCTCACATATTTTCTCACTTACTCCTTGATTTCTATTCCTTCTGGAAAAATAATACATCCTGTATTACAGTTCAAGCGGACTCACTGTTTTTCTCTAAACACACCAGTAATGCAATGAATGCAACTAGTTTTAAAATTATATAACTGTTGTCACTGGCACAGTAATACGACAGCGTTGTCCCCAATCTAATAAATGAGATGCTTAATATTTTTTATGACTTAAAGGGAACATGGAGAACTTGGAATGTCCTCAAATATGTAAACATGTATTATAAGAATTGTGAGGAATCAGTGAATTTCATTTCAGAAAAGGAAAGAACAGTTTTCAGTATCAGCAATGAATATTAATGTTAGAAATTAGAATTCTTTCCAAATATAAGGGCTTTCAATGATCTGAGAGAAGTCACAGAATGGAATTTTTTTTCAATTTTGGGAACAGAGTAGGTAAGTTTTCATTGGAGTTTAATCTGGATGCACCTCTTGCCACAGGCAGGTGGATGGACTTCATGTTCTTTTGTTGTCTGGAGTCTATGAATTAAAGAAAATCTTAAAGTATACTTTATCCCACTGCATATTAAAATTTGAGGAAGTATGCTTAAAATAAAAAATAGTTTCATCGTTGTTATTGTGTGAAAATGAGTAGGTAGTTTTAACATTTTTACACTTAATACTTGAAACTTTTATTGCTGTCAAATGATCAAGCTCAATAGTTTGATAATATGAAAGTGAGTCAATATTTATGAAATGCTTTTAATGAGCCAGGTACTGTGCTAAATGCTTCATTAATAAACTAGTACATAGCAACTTTAAGCAATTTTGAATAACTAACATCCTTTAGCTAGATTTTTTTCCATTGCCTTAGAAACTTAAAAGCCACGAGAAAGCATGCATTATGGTAAAATGAATATGATAATTTTTTGGTTTTTTTTTGAGATGGAGTCTTGCTCTGTCACCCAAGCTGGAGTGCAATGGCGCGATCTTGGCTCACTGCAACCTCCATCTCCCGGGTTAACGCCATTCTCCTGCCTCAGCCTCCTGAGTAGCTGGGACTACACAGGCACCTGCCACCACACCTGGCTAATTTTTTGTATTTTTAGTAGAGATGGGGTTTCACCACGTTAGCCAGGATGGTCTCGATCTCTTGACCTCATGATCTGCCCGCCTTGGCCTCCCAAAGTGCTGGGATTACAGGCGTGAGCCACTGCACCCAGCCAAGTATAATATTTTAAGTAATAGAAATAAGTTTGAGTTTAGATTTGATAACTGAAAGATACTTGGTAATGGAAGAACAGCTTAACTATATATCCAGTTAGCTAGTGAGGCAGATGTAGTGTCTATTATAGTGTTTGGAGCACAGTAGAGCTCAACAAAATATTTGTTAAGCTGATAGATGAGTAATGCCTCCTCAAAGGTTACCTAAAAATTTTATTTTTGTCCAAGTCCTTCCAAAGCAGTCTTGTGGTGAATATTAATTCTAACCCGATGGGTCTGAATCACTTACAAGACAGAAAGCAATGGAAGAGGCAGAGAATCTAGAACCAATACTTAGAATATTCTAATGCCCTGTATCCTTCTTCTTTCTCCCATTTCAGGAAAATTGGAGGGCCATCTGCCAATCTCCTTCCTCCAGACAGAATAAATTAGAATGTTGTTAATCCAAACTGTGTAGTTTGAGTTTTGAGGGATGTGGAGATGGAGAGATGTGGGAAGGAGATTAGATGACAACCCGGGGAAAACTCATTTTATCTACAATTTATGACAGTCAAGCTATAGTTAGGCATTTAACCTAAATTAAGAAATACTTCAAAGAAAATGTATTTAAAGACAGGTGAGATTTCATGACAATCTTAATGAGAGTCAGGACTCAAGAGGTTTGGAAATCTCTAAAATGCAATTCTGGTTATCATCGGTAGTAGTACTACTGATTCTGAGGATGGGAAGGTACTGAAGGTGGATGTGCAGAAAGCTCTCAAAGAAGTTCAGATTGAGATCTATGATTGTTTCTCTAACTGCATCTCCAGCATCCAGTATAGTTCTTACTACATGTTAGGCATTTGGTCTTTGAATAAGGAACTGAATGAATGAATGAATGAATACAAAGGGAATGGAATGAAAGTAATCAACGTTGACTCTATGTGATTTAAAATAATTTGTTTCAAAAATATAGAAATATTAACTGAGCCAAAGCCCAAAAAAATGCTTTGTGGTCATAAGACTCAAATGAATTTAATTATGCCAGTAGAATTTAGCCAAGTGGACAAAGGGTACAGCTGAGATGAAAATGAATAGTCATCACTCCTGATTGCCTCTGTTAAGCTTCCCACCACCAAATTAAAGATCCTATAATGAGAAAACCATATAGACATGAAGTTAATAATAAATTAGAGAGTAGAATAACATAAGATCAATCTAGCTTCATCTAGGCTGCTGAGAATTTATAAGAGAAAAATTTAGCAATAGGTATCGAGGATCACAAAAATGTCCAAACTTTTGAAACTTTTAATATTACTTCTGAACTTTATTATAAAGAAAAATGTATTATGAAAAAACTAATGTAGCATTATTTATAAATACAAAATGGAAACAAGTGAAATTTCAAATAATAATCTAATATGGAAGAAGTAAACCTTGGGCTGTGGTGGATTCAGAAAACTGCTCAAGGCAACTTTTATACAAACTTGTTATCAACAGCTGCAGAGAGAAAAGCAGACTGAACTACTATCTCTCTGCACAGAGGTTCCAAAAGTATTTATATATGGTAAAACAAAGAAAGAAAAGGAGAAAACTGGACTGTTAATGAGGTCATTAATAATTTAAATAAATAATTAAAATACTATTTTATAAGCCAATAGTATTCCTTAATATAAACATATCTTATGGCTGTGTATAATTTTTTAAAACAAATATTTCAAACTTGGGCATTATCCTAACTTTTAGGATTACAGGGCTAGTGCTCAGGTTAAGAAATATTATATAGTAATATAATTTTTTATATGAAAGTCCCTATGTCTTTATATTGCATCTCTAAAAGAAATAGGATATTAACCTATTTTGTAAGACTCAGGTCCAATTCGATTGTAGTTTGAACCTTCATCCTGATGAGTCAGCTAAGTAGTTTCTTGGTTCAACTTGCTGGGTTTTATGTACATATATATGTTATATATATAAATACCTTTTTCTTTTGGAAAGTCAATTTACTGAACAGTAAAAGCATTTTAGGCCCAGGACATGTTTCCTTTCTTCAATGATTCCTCGAGGCTGAACAATAGAATATATATAATATTCTGTTGTCAAAGAGTTATACTGCATACTAGAAAAATTAAATGAGTGATTTTACATCAACTATGTATGCATGAGAATGTTGTAAACACTAAGTGTAGGAACTTTGTTTTGTTTGTTTAGCAGTACATTCTAGTGACCTAGAATAAAATATTGTTTATGTTCAATAGATAATTGTAGAATGAGTACATGAATATCTTAGATAAATAATTCTAAAGCCATTAAAATAACAATTATAGAACCAATGTAAAACACGGAAAAATTTATGCCAAACTGTGGTTACATTAATTAAAAGTATATAATACACATGTACAATGATTAAATGGGGAGTTACATCATTTATAAAAACTTTTGTGTATTTTTATAATCGTTTAATAGTTTAAATGTGAACAATAACTACAAATAATTAAACTCCTCAAAGATAACAGTTATATATTATTCAAATATCATTGCCAAACATATTACTATTTATTTCATGAGCTTTTAATTCATTTTATTTTACTTTACTTTTAAATCTTATTTTTGAGATAGGGTCTTGTTCTGTTGCCCAGGGTGGACTGCAGTTCAATATTGTAATCTCAAACTCCTGGGCTCAGGTGATCCTTCCACGTCAGCCTCCCAAGTAGCTGAAACTGCAGGTGTTTGTCAACACCTCCAGCTAATTTTTAAATTTTTTTTATAGACAGGGTCTCGCTATGTTGCTCAGGCTGGTCTCAAACCTGTGGCCTCATGTGATCCTCCCAACTTGGCCTGCCAAAGTGCTGGGATTATAAGCATGGGCCACTGTGCCCAGTCTCATGAGACTTTAAAATATATCACTGGTACAAGTACTGATACTGAGAATGGGAAGGTACTAAATGTGTTTGCATGGAAAGCTCTCAAAGAAGTTTCCATTTAGGTCTGGAGCTCTTTCTGTAACACTGAATCTCTAGCACCCAGCAAAATTCCTGCTACATGTTAGGTATTTGATTTTAAATCACTAATTGAATGAATAAATATAAAGAAAGTAGAGAGTAATCAATGTTGATTGTATGTAATTTAAAAGAATGTTTTCACAAATATAGACATTTAAATGAGCTAAAATTCAGAAAAAAATGTTTTTGTGATCATAAGACTCAAAATCATACATTTGCACAATACTTTATAGCTTATCTTATAACATACCTGTAAATAATGTCACAGCTGACTCTCACAACTATATGATGAGTCAAACTGTGATTCTACCTCATAATATAAAACTAAATATATTCTAGAAGAACTAAATAATTTATGGAAGGACCCTGGTCAAGATGGTCTTAAAAGATAACTACGAAATGAGACAATTAAAAACTAGTAATAGCTAACACTAATTGGGTAATTACTATGTGTCACTCAGAGTTCCAAGCATTCGTATACAGATATATACATATATCAGGTAATCAAAAAAAAAAAAAAAAAACCCAAAACTATGATGGAATAGGTGATCACCTCCATTTTATGGATGAGGAAATTGAGCCACAGAAAGATTAATTAACTTGCCTACAGTTCACACAGTTAAAAAAGAAATGGCCAGGATTTAAGGCCATTTGGCTTTAGAGTCACTAAGCTGTACTATGTCTCAAAGACAGAGTGGGGCTAAAAAATGATTTTTAAAAGTATGAGGGCTTGAAGAGTTTGAGGACAGAATAACAGGCATAGTATGCACTAAGTAAAAACAGAACAGAAACACAAAATAGAGAATAGGGATGAAAACGTAGGCTCTGGGTTTTGGGTTTGGAAGCAGACTGGTCATTCAACTTGTGCAGAATAATAAAGAGACTAAAAGAGCTTTGTGTCAGATGGAAGATAAACATCAACTTACTGCTAAAACCATGGCTGGAATAAGATTTCCTGACAAAATGAAGCTGAGAAAAGTTGCTGGCTAATGCTGTTTGAAGCTACAATTTTTGTGAATCTATACATTTAAGGACTCTAGAGTTAACACACAGTCTCGCCACCTGGACCTTTACCAAGTAGCATACTCAGTGACTGCATCTGTGGTTTCAAAACCAGAGGGCAGGTTTCACCTACATTAAACGTAAAGCCTATCCTAGGTCACCCTGGAGCTAGGGGCCTGGGAGACCTGGGGCAGAGGAGATAGTTACAATACTGAAAGTTATGGAAGGGTAAGCACAAAGAAAGAGGAAAAGAAATAAAGGGAGTTAAAAGAGATGATCAGACCTTTTACTTACTCAAAAGAAGCTACCAAAAATTTTCCATAACATGCAAAGAGATCTAAAGCTAATATAGTCAACAATTGGAAGATAAAAGTGATCTGTATAGATTAAAATTATGAAAGACTGAAAAAGATTTTAAAGTGTGAGTCTCAAAGATTTGAATAAAGAGCTAATACTCATTAAAGAAAAAGAAATGAAACAAACATAATCTAAAATGACTTGAGAAATCCAAGAGAATTAAAATGTTAGTCATTGAAGAAACAGGGCTCCATAGATAGGATGTACCCTATTCTAGACAAAGTTGAAAAGAAAGTTAGTGGATTGGAATATTATAATCTGGAAAATTTAGCTAGATTGTAGACACAGAGATTAAAAGATAAAAGCATGTAAACCACTAAGAGACTTGAGGGTGGGAGTGGAGTTACATATTCCAGTATAAGTTTTATAAGCATTCCAAAAGAAGATAATGTAAAGACAGTCAGAACAGCAGTACCGAAGGTGTAATGGCTGAAACTTTTCCAGAATTGAAGAAAAATATAATATCAAGACTAAAATTGCACTCCAAATATTAAGCATAATGCATAAAAATAAAACTGCACCTAAACACAGTGTAATGAAAAATGTGGGATATTATGGGCAAAGAGATATTTACCTACAAGGGAAAATGACAGATTACCTATTTAAAAAATTTTAAAGACATTTCAATTGATTTTTTTTTTTTTTTTTTTTTTTTTTTTGAGACGGAGTCTCGCTCTGTCGCCCAGGCTGGAGTGCAGTGGCGCAATCTCGGCTCACTGCAAGCTCTGCCTCCCGGGTTCACGCCATTCTCCTGCCTCAGCCTCTCCGAGTAGCTGGGACTACAGGCGCCCGCCACCACGCCCGGCTAATTTTTTGTATTTTTAGTAGAGACGGGGTTTCACCGTGGTCTCGATCTCCTGACCTTGTGATCCACCCGCCTCGGCCTCCCAAAGTGCTGGGATTACAAGCGTGAGCCACCGCGCCCGGCCTCAATTGATTTTTTAAGTAGATATTAGAACCAGTGGGATAATGTCCTCATTGTACTGAGGGAAAAAACCTCAACCTAAAATTCTATGCTTTAGTTAAATATCACTTTGGGTTGAATGCATTTTCATTCAATGAATAAAAATGTTTAAATATCTTATGGAAAGAAGTATTAATGTTTGTATTTCACCATGAAAAAGTAAAATCCTAAGTATAGCATGGGTCAAAATATATTATGGCGAGCACAAATATTTAAAAAATCAGTAATTTTTTTTTTTTTTTTTTTTTGAGACCGAGTCTCACTCTGTCACCCTGGCTGGAGTGCAGTGGCGTAATCTCGACTCATTGCAACTTCTGCCTCCTGGGTTCAGGAGATTCTCCTGCCTCAGTCTCCTGAGTAGCTGGGATTACAGGCACACGGCATGATGCCCGGCTAATTTTTGTATTTTTAGTAGAGACGGGGTTTCACCATGTTGGCCAGGATGGTCTCAATCTCCTGACCTCGTGAACCACCTACCTTGGCTTCCCAAAGTGCTGGGATTACAGGCATGAGCCACCATGCCCAGCCAAAAATTCAGTAATTTTTAATCAAAGTTGATGTAGTTAAAATCAAAGACAAAATGCTGAATCCAAACCCTAACTCTAATTCTAACCCTAACCCAATCTAAATCTTATCTTAAGCAAAATTCAGGAAATAAGTTAAAAAGAAGCAAATAAAACAAGATTAACAGAAAATACAAGTTATTGTTATGGCAATACCAATACAGAAATATATATATCTCTCTCTCTGTCATATCCACCCACCCCTTACTCCCCCACACACACAAATGGGATATGCTTAACAATTAAAAGTAAGAAACAACTAAAATAGTTTAAATAATAAAGAATACAACTATGTGCAATTTACAAGAGAAACATTAAAAACAGGCAGAAACAATAACAAAATTCCCAAAATATTCAAGAGTGAAAATAAAGGAATAAAATCATTAAATACTAATTCCTAAGAAGCTTGTAGAATATCAGTGTCAGAAAAAAATAATTATAGTAAAGAAATTACTAGTCTATTACTAAAGAATAATAAAGGGAATACTCTAGCCACAAGGTATACCTAATAAATTTATATGTAAAGACAAATGACGTTTTAAAATATTTTAAAAGTTATCATGAGTATAAAAATAAATTATTTTCCCAAATAATGGGGAAGATTGTAATACAAGTCCATCAGAATGCTAGATAATGCAAAAAAGCAAAGATATACAACATTTTACCACCCCTTCAAAAAACAAAGCTTGATCTATAATGGAAAACAGTATTTGCCAAATAAATAATATCATCAAATATACGTGAAGTATGTCATAAGCCACAAAATAAGTTTCAAGAAATGACAAAGAAGTGTTATAAAGGCCACATTTTATTACAATGATGCAATTAAATTAGAAACTAAAAATTACACCAAAGCATCAAAAAAAAGTTTGGAAGCTAAAAGAAAAAAAAAAAAAAAAACAATGTAAATTACAAGTATGGGATTGGTGACAAACAAAAACAAAAAGAGAAAAAGGAAACTCTGTGAAAATATTTAAAGAGATTTATTCTGAGCCCATGAGAGTAACCACATGCTGGGGAGACACAGTCTCAGAAATCTTGTCAAAGTGTGCCCGAGGCAATCAGGTTACAGTTTGGTTTTATACATTTCAGGGAGACAGGAATTTCAGGTAAAATAATAAATCAGTACATGGGAGATACACACTGGTTTGGCCCAAGATGGCAGGACATCTTCAAGTAGAGGTTTATAAGTCATAGGTGGGTCTTGGGATTTTTTAGTTGGCAATTGGTTGAAAGAGTTACACTTTGTCTAAATACTTGGAGTCAGTAGAAACAAATGCTTAGGTTAAGATAAAGTGTCTGTTATCTGTCATACGGTGCCATGCTAGAGTCAGGTTGGAAAGTAAGCCACAGTATATTGGGCTTCAAACAGGCCTCAAAAAAGGCCTGTTTAACAAGATGTTATGGCTTGTAGGCTTGACTTTACCCAGGCCCTTAGAAAGGAATTTGAGCAGGAAGAAAAGCTCAGAGTTCAGTGCTCAGAATTAATCCAAATGAAGGAATTCATATTATATTTGTTGAAGGAAGCTGAAGCCATTATTAATAAAAATTTATAATTTCAGATGCATTTTTTTAAAAAGAGAAATTTAAATATATTAAAATTAAATTGAAGATGCTCTTTTCTACAGAATAGAAAAGGTAGGAATAATTAATATATGATGAATGAGAAGCAAAATTAAACAAAGTTATTAAAATAATAAGAGATAACATCAACAAAATCAAATGCTGGTCTTTGAAAAGAACATATAGACAGACAAATTGAAAGGTTTGTCAAAAACAGACAAAAATAATCACAAAGAAAAAAGTCATAATCAAGCAACATCAGGGAAAGGAGGATAATTAAAAATATGGTAGAGATTAAAGAAACCACACCAAATGCTATGAAGGACTTAATGTTCATTGTTAATTCTTCAGTAAAATGGCATTTCCAGAACAAAATAAATTTAAAAATCAACTGGCTATAAACTTTGAAAAAATTGTCTTAAATATAACAAAAAGCAATACAGGAAATAAAGAGGAAAATCACTAAGACAATATAAATATTGCTCTTGAAATGAGATCTAGACAGAAGAATGATTAAACACCCGAAAACCTTTTCACTGACCCTACGAATATAGTTTAGTGAAACAAATTCAAACAGTGGTTTATTTGGAGTAGATCCACTTAGCTTGGTTACCCAGCCCAAGATCACTCTAGTGGTCATAGGTTTGCTATCTCACTTTTTTTGAAGAACTGCCTCTCATTTCCTACACTGTAGCTGGTGTCCTCATAGAAACTCATCTCCCTGGATGGAGTCATTATTTAAGGAGTAGGAATCTGGCTCAGGTAGGAGCAATAAGATTACTTCCCTGTAGTTTCCAAACTAATATTGAGAGAGATAAGCTATTTCCTCTCTGATTAAAAGGTTTCAGAAAATGTGTAATATGCATATACATGTGTAATCTTCCTTCTGATGCTCAGGTCTAGTACAATAAAGAAACTAATAAGAGTAAGACCATTCAGGAAGTCAGGTGGTATTTGAGTTTTGGTTCCTGCCAAATCTAAATGCCAGTTGCCACCTGCTCGGTCTGAAGTCTAGGTTTGGGAGCTGAAGAAGTAAAGGATGTATGGTCCTCACATATGCCAAATTGGTATATTGACTATTTTGAGATAAAAACATTGGATAAATTATAGTTTCAGAAAAAGAATGGCTGAATTGTCTTTTCCTGCATGCAGCAGGCTTTAAATATTCTTTTGCAAGGGGTGCTTTCCCAGTACCAGGGTGTGAGAAGAATTCTTATCACCAGATACTGGGACTTAGCCTTGAAATAGGCCTGAATAAATAATCTCCCCCAAATAACCCTTATCTTCTACTAGCTTTACACCTCTCATGTATCTCCTAATATCTCCCCTAGAACTTACTACCCTAGCCAGGTCCCCTTGTTCTGTAATTTCTTTACAAATTTATGTTTTGTATCTAAAAAATATAAAAGCATTTTCTTTTGGCCATTCCTTTGGACTTTGCTCTCTGATGAAAGTCCTCATGTAAATGTAAAATTAATAAAACTTGTGTGCTTTTCTCCTGTTCGTCTGTTATATCAGTTCGGTTCCTGGACCAGCCAAAGAGCCCACATAAGAATAAAAAGGTGGTGGGAGTGATCTTTCCCTCCGCTATAGAGCCAATGAACACCCTAACTTTGCTTAAATTAGTTTGATTTGGGATTTTTTAATTCACATGTCCTATTTTTTTCTATCAAATTAGAATAGATTTTTAATGACAGCATTGATGTTGATAAAACTGCAATACAACCAGATTTGTATTACTGGTAGATGTAGTAATTGATAACCAAAATTAACAGTTTTTCGTCATGACATATGCTCAATATTTATAGGATTATTTTTTATGTGCAACAATTATATTTTACAAATGAGGAAAATAATGTTTAAAGAGGTAAAGTGACTTCCCTAAAATTACCTAGTTAGAATGATTTGGAGTGGGGATTCAAGCCCATGTATGGTTAACTTCAGAGTCCAAGATTTTATCCATTGTATTACATTTTATTTTTTCAAAACTAGTATAGTATATCACAAATGTTTAAAAATATAGAAAATATTTCCCCATTAGGATACATTAAATAGTCAATAAGATAAAAATTTGTCACATAGATATTCCTCACACTATTATTTATAAGCTAAAACTGTAGAAACATAAAAAATTATAAATAGATAAAACATATATATACGTAATATATAAAATTATAACATTTATAATTATATAGCTAAACTATTATTTTGGCATTTCAAAACATATATATATATGTTATTAGATAACATATATAAATATATAACTAAACTATTATAATGGCATTGCCAAAGATTATTAATGACAAAAAATACGTAGTTCAATGAAAATAGCAGCATGCAAAATTGTCTATGTTGTATATATACACAAAGCATATACTGAAAATAAATCAGAAATGATTATCTTTAGGTAGTAAGCCAATGCACATTAATTTTATTTGTTCTTTTCAATTTAAAAAATTAGATCTCATGAAATTATCATACATTAATTTTTATCATCAGAAAAATATTTTTGAATAAAGAAATAATGAAATCAAAACATCACACACAGTACCTGTCAAGTGATCTAACTTTTATTTTCTAAAATTCTGCTATGCAAAATGGGCAAGTAAGAGGGGTCATCAAGCAAATGGCAGAGATATTAAGTCCAGGAAACATCAGCTGCCTTCAATATGTGAAGGTAATGACCTGCAACTTGGTATTAAGGTATAACTATAATAAAATGTTTAGGCTCATTAGGAGGAAAATTAGTATTTCAAACATTTTTAGTACTGATACATTAGCGTGTCTCTTAGGACAGGCCTATGCAGCATTAAGCAATAGCTCATTACACCATTTCCTCAGTACCCTAATGGCACAAATAAAGCAAAGAAATTATGGAATTAGAATGGAAAGAGAAGGTAAGTTTTGGGAATGCTTAGAAAGTTCAAGTATAAAGAAGGAGGAAATACAGAGCACTGGAAAGACATGGATAAGTTTGTAATTTTGGGTGTATACTTCTTTCCTATGCCATCATCAGCCTGTTAGGCATTAACAACTATCATATCACCAATCATGCTCCATGGATAGGAGCTGGAAATCTCAAAAATAATTACTGAGCAGCTAAAGTACACAACACAGCACTACATCATTACAATAACTTGTACAAAGTGGTTTACATGTACTATCTCATTTAATTCTACATCTCTGGTTAGGTACTGGTACTGCTCAATGTTACAAGTGAGACAACCAAGGTTTATATTATTAAACTTGCCCAGAGTCATTTGGTTAGCAAAACACAGGCTCGGAATTCAAAACCTGATGCTATGGTTTGGATATGGTTAGTGTGGCCCCACTAAGTCTCATGTTGAAATATGATCCCCAATGTTAGAGTAGGGCATGGTGAGAGATTTTTGGGTCATAGGGGTGGCTCACTCATGAATGGTTTGTGGTCATTCTTGTAGTGAGTGAGTTCTCACTCTATTAGTTTCTGTGAGAACTGCTTGTTAAAACCAGCCTGGCACTACCCCCTCTCTCTTCCTCTCTCTCGCCATGTGACACCTACACTCCCCTTCTCTTCCTGTCAGCTCCCCTTCCTCTTCTGCCATGAGTAGAGGCTCCCTGAAACCCTAACCAAAAGCAGATGACAGCACCATACTTCTTGTATAACATGCAGAACTGTGAGCCACACAAAGCTCTTTTCTTTATAAATTACCCAGCGTCCGATATTTCTGCAATCGGCAGACTATAGAAGCATGGCGCCAGTATCTGCTTCTGGTGAGGGCTTCGGGCTGCTTCTCTTCACAGCAGAAGGCAAGGGGAGCCAGTGTGTGCAGAGATCACATGGCAAGAGAGAAAAGCAAGAGAGAGAGAGAGAGAGAGAGAAAGAGACAGAGAGACAGAGAGAGAGAGAGAGAGACAGACAGACAGATAGAGAGAGGAAGTTCCAGGTTATTTTTAACAACCAGCTCTTGTGGGAGATAAGAGTAGGAACTCACTCATCCGCTCCCTCAGCGAAGGCATTAATCTATTCATGAGAGATTTGCTCCCATGACCCAAACACCTCTTACTAGGTCCCACCTTCCAACACCATTACACTGGAAATTAAATTTCAACATGAGATTTGGAGAGGTCAGACATCCAAACTACAGCACCCATGAAACCACTTAGGTGCATAAACATGCATACTTTGTTATTGAGGTAAAACACACCAAAACAGCTAATAGAGCTTTAAGAGCATATCAACAACTACCATATGTATTAACAAAGAACAAATCAAGCAAGCAGGTGTTTAAATTGACAAGGCAGAAGAGTAACTAGAAATAAAGACAATGTATATAAAGCAACTAATATTTACTGAACTCTACTGTGACCCTGGCTTGGACCAAGAGGAAGAAAAACAATGAATATGCACCCTCAGCAAGCTTCTGGTTGATTGTTAGGAGTAACTAGGCAATTACAATAGAAGAATTAAATGCTAGAAGTAGGTATTGTTTAGAATACAAATTGATCACCTAATTCAAGACTGTAGAATCTAAGAAAGTATCTTCTAGGAGCGGAACCCTAGGATAAACTCATCAGGTGAATACAGCTTTCTGGAAATGTAATGTTTTAGATAGACTAAGATTATGGACAAATATTAATGAAGAGAAGGCAGGAAGGCGTCATTTTTATTGAAAATGGTACAAAGTTAGAGCACAAAGCAGAAATTAACATACTACTCCATGGGGAATGGGGTGAATTAATGATGAGGTTAACAACGGGTAAAAATTCCAAAGTTTCTGGAGCTCACACTGAGGAATGTAAATTTTACATATGATGTAAAAAAGTTATGTATTTTGTACATAAATGTTGATACTTTAAAGGGAATGTTGAAGGCCACTAGTCTCAGTAAGTTAAGAAGGTATTATCTAGTGCAAGATTGTGTGTCTGAGATCCTGAAAAACAAATGAAGATTGCTTTCTTGTGGTATTCACATTTGTTATAAGTAAGAGGTTGACTGAATTCGGGCAAATTTGTCTCAATCTATAGAATAGATTGAGATATAGAACCTATCTCTTTATTCATCAAACAAATATTTATGGAGCCTGCAAGGGTTCGGCACAGTTTTAAGTGGTGGACAAGCCTCACGGAACGGGCATGCTTCTGTAAAGAAATATACAATAAATTAAATAAATCAGTAAAATATGTGGTATGTTAAATGTTAAAAGCTATGGAGAATTTTTAAAAATGTAGACAAGGAATGTTTGGCAGATAGGGTGTTGAAACACAAATAGCCTGTTAAGACTAGGAATGTGTGACCTTTGAATTAAGATCTAATGGATTTGTGGGGCCAAGTTATGCTGTGAGAATAAACAGCTATTCAGGAAGAGGGAAGAGCAAGATCAAGGGCCCTGAGGCAGAAGCGCTAACAGTAAATAGGCCAGTGTAGACTTCAAAGTCTTTTCATATATGAAATCAGGAAGGAACGGGTGCTATGTGTTGAATTGATTCAAAAAGTGTGGATTTGGAGATCAGTCAGAAACTATGAGTCGTCATTAAGTCCAGATTGCTGGAAGCACAAAGGAGTATTCTCATGATTTCAACTATTATTAAGATGTTTATGACTTGAATCTACATCTCCAATTCACAGCTCTCTCTTAAATTCCAGGTCTTTATTTCCAACTACTGATAGCATTTCTCACTTGGAAGTTCCCCACGTACCTCAATGTCACCCTGTTCAAAGCCAAATTAATCTTTTCCTCAACTTGAGCCTTCTGCTGCACTTTCCATTTCAACAAAAGGATCCAAACTCCAGGTGGTCACCAGAGTTTGTTATCCCATTCTCCATCTCTTTCCTTTCCAATTCTATTCAGTTGAAATTTGCCTCCAAAAATCCCTTGTTTCAGCCTGTCATCATCTCACACTGGGACACATGCAGTGAACTTCCTCACTTCAACCCTCTATCTTTGCAGGCCATTTTATTATTTATTTTATTTTATTATTATTTTTGAGATGGAGTCTCGCTCAGTAACCCATACTGGAGTGCAGTCGTGTGATCTCGGCTCACTGCAACCTCCACCTACCAGATTCAAGTGATTTTCCTGCCTCAGGCTCCTGAGTAACTGGGATTACAGGCATGCATCATCACACCTGGATAATTTTTGTATTTTTAGTAGAGAATTTTCGTCACGTTGGCCAGGCTGGTCTCGAACTCCTAACCTTAAGTGATCTGCCTTCCTCGGCCTCCCAAAGTGCACAGGCGTAAGCCACACACCTGGCCTTGGAAGTCCATTTTTATAGCAAAGGTTCTCAAATAGAGGTGATTTTTCTTCCCAGAGGAAATCTGGCAATGTCTAGAGACATCTTTGGTTTCACAACTAGAAAGTGCCCCTGGAATTCAGTTGATGGAGGCCAGGGATGCTGATAAAAGTCTTATAATGCACTAAATAGCCCCCACCTCCAACAGGGAATTACCAGTCCATAAAATCAGTATTGCTAAAACCTGCTCTATACTAATGGCAGTTTTTTTGTTTTGTTTTGTTTTTTGAGATGGAGTTTCACTCTTGTTGCCCAGGCTGGAGTGCAATGGCACGATCTCAGTTCACTGAAACCTCTGCCTCCCAGGTTCAAGTGATTCTCCTGCCTCAGCCTCCCCAGTAACTGGGATTACAGGCGTCTGCCACCACGCCTAGCTAATTTTGTATTTTTAGTAGAGACGGGGTTTTTCTATGTTGGTCAGGCTGGTCTGGAACTCCCGACCTCAGGTGATCCTCCTGCCTAGGCCTTCCAAAGTGCTAGGATTACAAGGCCTAGGCCCAGCCATGACAGTCATTTTTAAATGCAAATTTGAGAATCTCAAATGCAAATTTGACCTGCCTGCTTTCTGCCTATCATCTTCCTTAAATTTCCCCATATGTTACACTATTGGCTATTCCTCAAATACCCCAAGTCCTCATGCTTTTCTCCTTACTGTTTCCACTGACTGGGATACTCATTCCTTATTTATTTTTCTGGTAAATATCAACCATTCTTAAAACTTGGCTCAAACACAACTTCTTCTAAAGTCCTCTAAGTGACACAATGTATTCCTTCTCTTGCTCCCATAAATTCATGTTACAAAACTGCAATCTCTTACATACATGCCCGTCTTTTTATCCTAGACCATTGTTTAATACATATGGCTATTGAGTACTTTAAAGGTAACTACAGCAACTGAGGAACTGAAGTTTCAGTTTCATTTACTTTTAATTAGTTAAAAATTTCCTCATGTAGCTAGCACCTGTCACATTGGACATTTTAGATTAAAAATCATCTTTTTATTACAGAAAGTTATATTGGACAGTACTATTCCACACCATTTACACATTCAGTTTTCAGTTTATATTATATACTTAGTAAATATTTCAATAAATGAATGAATGATTATTTCCATACCTGGAAAGTCAAAGCAAAACTTCTCATATTTGTGATAGAACTCTTTCAAGAATTATACCCAATATACCCACTGTTTATTTTTAAAGTCTTTATTTTTTTTAGAGCAGTTTTAGGTTCAGAGCAAAATTAAGAGGAAAGTATGAAGATTTCTCATATGTCCTGTCTCCCCTACACATGCATAGCATCTCACACTAGCAATATCTGCTACCAGAGTGGTACACTAATTACAATTGGTGAACCTACATTGGCACATCTTCATCACCCAAAGTTCACAGTTTACATTAGGGTTCACTCTTGGTGGTGTACATTCTATGGGTTTAGACAAGTGTAACCATCATTATAAGAGTATTTTCACCACCCTAAAAATTGTCTATGCCCTGTCTATTCATCCCTCCCTCCCTCCAGCCCCTGGCAACCACTGATCTTTTTACTGTTTCTACAGTTTTGCCTTTTCCAGAATGTCACATAGTTGGAATCATACAGTATGTAGCCATTTTAGAGTGGCTATTTCACTTAGTAATGTGCATTTAAGTTCACTCATCTCTTTTCATGACATAATAGTTCATTTTTTTTAAGTCCCAAGTAACATTCCATTGTCTGGATGTACCACACTTTCTCTATCAATTCACCTACTGGAGGACATTTTGGTTGCTTCCAAGTTTTCACAGTTGTGAATAAAGCTACTATATGTGGAGGTTTTTGTGTAAATACAAATTTTCTCCACTGACTTTTAGTTAGCCACCTTTGGCACTTATAACATGTTACCTTATACAAATAGTTACCTACTTTGTGGATACAGTTTGATCCTTTTTTTTTTTTTTAATTTTGAGGTAGGGTCTTGCTCTGTCACCCAGGTTGGAGTACAGTGGCATGATCACAGCTCACTATAACCTCAAACTCCTGGGTTCAAGCCATCCTCCCACTTCAGCTTCCCGAAGCAACTGGGACCACAGGTGCATGCCAATATGCCCAGCTAATTTTTTTGGTAGAGATGGGGTCTCACTGTGTTTCTCAGACTGTTGTCAAACTCTCAGAAGTTTGAGCTACCACACCTAGCCTCGTTTATTCAAGAAAAAGGACTAGATCTTTACTTGTTTGAATCTCCCACGACACCTAGCATAATGCTTATTTTGCAGATGTCAAATAAATTGAAAGCACAGTCCTGAAGGAATTGAATATAGACTGGCCCAACTTCCTGGCTGCCAAATATGATGCAAAATTAGTGGATTTCTGAAGGTGAAGGGGAGAAGAAGGTTTAGTAAATCACAGAGAGTCTTTCTACTCTAAAGACAATTTTTGAAACTAACGTTTTATTCAAGGAGAAATGGAAATTCCTTACATGGCATATGAAATTGATGCATTCTCCTTCTGGCAGTGAGCCTCTTCTAAAAGTACTAAAGAAAAATGTTCTGACTCTCATGTGAGTTTACTTCATTTTCAGTGTCATTCTTGGCATTATTTCAGATATTCATGTATGAGATTTTCATCTTATAGGCCCTTGGTGTTTTCTGCCGATGTGACTTGTCACATTGCAGCAATATCTTATGATATATTTACATAGTAACATACTGTAATGTCAAAGTAGGGCAGTAGGGTTTCTGGAATATGAAGAAATAAAACCAAAGAGATATGAAGTAAAAGTTGAAGCTTATTGCTCCACATCTGAAGAGCGAGTGGTGTTAAATTTTTACAGTTTTGCACCACTTTGTATGACAGAAGAAAGATCTCAGGTTTGCTGTGGTATTTGCTAGTGTTAAAGCATGCCTCTGGCCAACAGACAAAATGAAATCTGCATGGCTGACTGAGGTTCTCAAAGTTAATACAGAACCAGGTGGCCATAGCCAGGCGAGGGAACTGTGTTCTCAGAAAGTACTCCCGTATTCTCAGAAAGGCGTAAAAGTGTCACAAAACCTCCCTTTCTACGGTTAATCCAAACCAGTTTCTGTTGTTGTCAAGATAAACTGTGGCCACGACCCTCAAACTCTCACACCAGCTGCTTAAAAAAACAACAACTGACCAGAGACTTCTGGTTTGGGGCTTGGAAGCCAGCCAATCAGGGCTTATCTATTTCAACCAATCAGAGCTGAATAAGTTTGAATGCTTCATTTGCATAAATGGATTTGGTTGAGAACTCGGGTGAGAATTTTCTCTATTTAAGCCAGACCCCCACTTTGTTCATTGGAAGGCACACTCACTTATATTGTAGGCTATGCCTCCCCAATTTGAGATTATTGTTAAGAAAATAAAGCTCTTCTTTTCTCCTCTACAGATCTCATGGTTTTTTGTTAATACCGGTAAGTACTGAGTCACAAAGAATCTTTCAGATTTCAGAAAAACCAGGTGTTGAAAATAAATCCTTGCTTCTCTAAAAAGGCTTATAAGTGATGCATTCATAGTCTATAGTTTTTCTCAATTTCTAAAGAAAATGTTAGTGATTATCAATATATTTCTGAAAGATAATATAAAAGTTGTCCAGATCAAAGTATTCCATGGAATAGACAAGTAAAGTCTTGAGAAATTAAGGGATTTGTCTAAGCCTTCACATGAAATTCATGGTCCAAGCAGAACTATAATTAAAGTCTTCTTCAAACATATTGCAAATTTTATTTTGTATAGGAGGAAGGGCTAACTATAAATGTTGAAAATAATGCTATTATTATTCCAATCGCATATCTTCTGGTGAAATCTGTTGACACTTAAAGACAGATGCTAAAACAGACTTTTCTTGACAATTTCTATCCCATAACCCAAGGACAGGGAACTGAGATAAAGCACAGCAGACTCCCTAATTAAAGAAACGAAGCTGAGGGTCCAGGAATGCCAAGGCAGGTAGAATTTGCAAGGCAGAGTGTACAGAAGAGGTGAGGTGAGAGTTGCACAGAGAAAACCCTGGAGATCTACAGAGAAACCTCTTCTAGTATTTAGCTCATTGGCATATGCCTGTGAGGAAATTACTTAGGGGCCTAGGAAGAACTACCTGGAATGATTAGAGGGAACACGAAAAGATGTTCAGATTACACTGGGAAAGTGAGGACTGCCCTAACAGACAGAATGAAAAATTTCAAGATTTGAGGTCGTTGGGTAGATTAGAAGACAAAGAAGGGGTACTTCCCCGCTTTAGTAGCGGGGAAGTAATTAGCCCTAGTTTGAACACTGCTTCTTTCCCACCTAACAAATCTGGAAGTATTAAACAGTTTCTAAGTAACTTGACAGCATTCCAGAACAAAGCTCAAAACTATTTGTAAAAATACAAAATATCTAACATCCAACAAGGTAAACCTGATCAATTTATGAGGCACTAGGTAATATCACCATATCACATATGAGAAAATTTAGGCTACTTCTAATTCACACAACTGGTAAGTGATAGTTGGGATCTGAAACTAAATCTGGTTGAATTGAAATCCATTAGATAAGAAGACAGGAATACATTCATATGTAAATCAGATTAAAGGTATTTCTTTGGAGTGTTTTCATTCAATTTTGATGCATATTAATTGATTTTGGCACAACAATCTTGGAACTGGCCAAAGTTGAGGGTAAATATAAGAAGGGTTAGGGGACAGTGGAGAAGGTTGTGGCTCACTAGTGAGCATAACCAGACAATGAAAAGCCTTGAGTAGAGCTTAGAGTTTTAAAATCTCTCTTGTTGCTTTCTCAATTAAACTGGAAACATAAGATTTAACTAAAACATGCCAATAACTCTCCCATCCAATCTTAAAGCAATCATAATATGACACATATGTACAATTAATGTGGCCACCCAACTGGGTAATTCACATACACACAGATAGACATATATACAGGATGTATTTTCCTGAAATGATTATAACTTGAGAGGTTTTCCCCCTGCCTGTCAACTTATTTTCTTCTGAACAACTATTTTTAAATGCGGCACTTATGCCATAGTTATTTACATTTGAATGAATCCGATGCTGATAATTTTACTTCCTAAAACAACCCATGATGATGGGTGATTCAACTTGAGAATTAAAGGACATTTAAGTGCTTTAAAATATCAATTTGCCAACTACTAAATTCTACTACTTTTTAATACATTTAATCAAGCTGCTGTAACCCACCCTTTTTTCTAGAACAGTCTGTTTCTATCTCACCATTGGTCCACTTTTTATTTTGTTATAACAAACTGACCAAAGAAATGTGTACATACTTTAAGAGGATGAAACTTCTTTTATCAAGAGTTTTGAAAACGTGATTAGTCGTTTATTAAGTATTACCCAGATAAGCATTCCCTGTTAGAATGGCCTAGTGGCAGGTGAGGGTGTGTGGTGAGGAAGAGGACAGGACTGATGCAGTATGGAAAAGGGTAAGACATGATTCTAGATCTTCATGAGCTATGGAATCATGTTGGCTAATTTGTAATCCTCCTAAACAAAATAAAATGCATTGCCATGTACATTTACATTTTAGAAATATTTACAGATAAAAACGAAATACATACAGGTGAATCTTTAACACAATTGAAAATATATATCGTGTTTTCCTTCCAAGCTCTCCTCCTCTTTGGATAGACCAGTATTCTGTTTGTTAACCTGTAACTCAGCTCACTCCCACTCTGCTCTTTCCATCTACCAGATAAAGAAACACAGCATTCCTTTTGGGGTTTGAAACGAACAGCATGTGATATTGTTGGAGTAGTTTTTGCATAAATTTACATAAGAAACTGAACATCACTGGACCCCCTGAAGAGTAAAAGCTAGCCACAGTTGATACTGCACTTGAAATAGTATACCAGGGATGACAATTTTAATGAGGCAGACAATTTCATTAATCTGTTGTCCTTTATCCAGGGAGGAAGTGGGTCCTTTTATATTCCGCAAGATATGAAAGGCAGAGGGCAGGGATTGAAAATTGGAGGAGCACTAGATTTCTGCAGCAGTGATTAGAGGTCAAAGAGGGATTTGGAATCCTGAATGTCCACATTAGCAGCTGACTTAGTGGCAAACTGCAAAATTCCATCAAATCTATTTCTTTTCCCTTGTAGGAAAAAAATATTTTTATCTACTGAATTCAGTTTCACAAATATTTACAGAGAACTTACTACAAAAAAATTACAACTTCAGATTTCTAGTAATTTCAAAATAATCATTTCTTAAGTACTTGGGGATAATCCTTTTAAAAATATATATGTATGTTTTATACACCGTAGAGAAATAAATCATCTAGCAAAGATGAGAGCAATGTGTTAATTACTATTGTTAACAACAATGTACTTTTGCTGTTTGATCATTGCAGAAGACATTACACAATGTAGATACACAATCTGTAAGATCTGTTTATTTATTGTAATAGTAACCTAAGGTGTTCCTCAATTTGGCACGAGTCTCTTTTAAAGTAGCTAATTATTATTGATTAATATAGTGCTCACTGCAATAACATTGCTGGGATAACCTGCAATGGATTTATTTTCTCTTAATATGTGCATAAGTACAGTCACATAAATTCAGAGAAGTTCCATTATATACATAAAGTTGATAATATATGAATAGGGTTGTGTCATCATAATGTTTACATTACCAAGATTCATGTTTATGACCATAAACCATGCCTGGCTGTTGCCATTGTTGGAGCTCAGAACACGACACCCTGAAGCATGGCTCCTTGGTGTGCTGAATACTTTGAACTGAAGGAAATTGGAAGGGCCTCTGACCTTCTCCACCTTCCTGTCTTCCGACCCTCCTTCTCCCATGAAATGAGTCATAGAAACCAGAATTCCTCTTCCCCAAGGCGAGTCATAGAAATGGAAACTCCTCTCCCCGCAAAGAAAGCCATAAGACCTAGGAAGCTCACTCCATCCCTTTTCCCTTCTCCCTTCTCCATAAAGCCTAGGAAGCTCACTCCATCTTTTCTTTTTTGAAGACCTAATTTCAGGTGGGACCTACCGCATTGCCAGGTGAAAGAAATGCTATACAGAAATGCCAAAAAAAAAAAAAAAAAAAAAAAAAGGGAAGGAAGGAAAGAAGGAAGGAAGGAAGGAAGGAAAAGTTCAGGCCTTACTGGATTTCTTCCCTCGGTCGGTCTATTACCATTAGATTTTACTCTTTTGCCCAATCACATTTCTACGTGATTGTCCATTCTTCATTAAATCTAAGCATCAAAATAGAAAATTTTCCCTGGGTCTTTTAAGTTTTCATTCCTGAAGGCTCCCATGTCAAGTAAAACCCTGATTAAATACATTTGTTATACTTTTCCCTTGTTAACCTGTCTTTTGTTACAGGACTTTTGGCTATGATCCTTAAGATGGGTGAGGAAAGGTGCCATATCTTTCTGCCTCTACTTCATATTGAAGTGACTTGATAAAATATCCAAAATCTATAGTTTGATTTATAAAAACAGATTACAGGATGGAGCTATATATATTTAACTAAAATGTAGAGCCTTTTTAAGAATTATTTCTAACAGACTGTCCTTCTGTTTTCTAGCCTTATTTTTTCTTAGAAACTCTATATTTTTTTCACTAGTAAAACAACCACATTTCTTTGAAGATATGGAATTGTATCCATAATACTCTTTGGAGAGAGCGAAGTTATAACCTCACAAATCCAAAAAAGTTTGTTTTTACCATTTTAGGTATACAAAACATAACAATAGAAAATCAGTTCATAATGTAATGACTTGATTTATTTCATAACTTAGTATTTGTCTGTAAAAATTGAAAACCAGCTATTCCTTAGAAAAAAAAATTCTATCCCTCAGACTAAAAAGAAAATATTTTAAATGACTGCAGCCAATTCCAGTATCAAGCCTCATGAAAAAGAAACAGAGTGTATACTTAAGATTCTCTGTGGTCCTAACTTTCTGCAGCTCAGGTGGAATAAGCGATCTAAATGCAACCAGGTATTAAAGTTAGAAACAAAAGGTTCTTCCACTTCACAACCACCCAAAAAACAAGTCAGGGAATATTTGCTAAATCTTAAAAAAAAAGGAAAAATATATATAAAAACTTGAATGGTTTCAGAAAAAATTCAATGAATTTAGGTTTCTGAATGCAATCTAGGTAGCAGATTAAATTCCTTTAGTTAGAAAACCGTTGAGTGTTTAGGTCTAGCTATTGAGTAAATGGCAGAGCAAGGTGATGATGCACCTGACAGTCCAAGACTAAGGTGAAAAGTGCTCCAGGAAATTCCAGCCCATCCTGCTGGAAAATGTACCTTTTAAAACAGTTTCCCTGCAGAGCCACTTGGTATACAAATTAAATAGCTTCCAGAGAAAGGGCAGACTCCCTTGTTCTGCCTGTGGTTTTGCATGTTAACTAGCAGTCACTTCTTAAATTATGGATTCACAGGGTCACATTCATCCACCAACATACAATTAAGTGGGGAAAATTACATTAAAGGGGATAATCAAGTTTTCTTGTAATTGTGCTTATGAGTAAATTGGTGTGACAATTCTTTTTGCTCTAATTATGTGCTTCAAAAACAATGTTTCACGCATTAGACATTATCCCTGTTATGTAAAACAATCTTAAAAATTCATGCTGTTTATCATACATGTAGTTTTTTATACTTTTTAAATCACATGCAAATTAAGACTGGCTATAATAAATCCTAATTAGAGAGGAGTGTATCATTTTATGTTGATATTTTCACGTTACTTAGAACATTTTTGTACTGTGAAACCTGTTTAAATGAGATTTTACTGTATTGGAAGACCAGTTGTCAGAATGGTCAAATATCCTGATCAGTGACATTATTTCTTATAAAAAAATAAAATATTTTGAATTAGTTTTGGCAGTCATATGCTCAAAACAATCATGGGGAGTCTGCAAAGTATATTAAATTTCAAAATAAAATTTAAAATCAATGATAGAAAATAAATTTTGTTGTGTCACAGCAAACATGGTCCTATGTCCTCTTAAATATCCCTTCAGTTCTGACCTACAGTGACTTTCTGACATTTCCTAGTCAATGAATATTTATTGATTAGTGCTTCTATACGGAGAATTATGCTAAGAATTCTAGGGTGAAAAAAATTTATTAGTCACATAAAAAAATCCATTACAAACTTCTCATAGCTGGGTTATCTTCCTATAGGTGACATTACCAATCAGTTATCTATATGATTCAAGATATTCTACCTGTTTAATCTATTCCTAGTTCACTCTATGTGTCCTGGTTTTGCTATTCCTCCAGGGGACGATATTGTCACCACTTCGGGAACTTGGCCTCTCTTACTGCCTATGTTTGAGTTATCTTCCTTCAGAACTTTTAGGATTTCTTTATTCTCTCAGAGAATCTCTCTCTGATCATTGCATTATAAGCCCCAACTCTCACCTTATTTCTCTTTTCTACCTGATCGATTCTTGATAGGTAGAACTTCGTATTCCTAAGATTGTTCACTTATTTACTGGTTTATTGTCTCTGATTATTAAGAGAATATAAGATACCTGAGGACAGAACTTGGTATTTTTCATTGCTAAACTCTCACTATTTAGATTAGTGCCAGGACACAGGTGATGTAAAGGGTTGCTAAGTAGAAATTTCACTACTGAACTGTTTTCATATATGCCAAAAGGTTTTAAAGGTATCCAAAGATACATATATAGAAAACAAATGATTAAACTTTTTTGTCAAAGAGGAAATGTCAAAAAATATGACATAATTATGTTGCTTTCAATTTTCTTTCTTTCTTTTCATAGACCCATCAAAAAATGACAAATGTATGAAATCAACTCCATTTGACTGTAGGAGTGATTGGAGGTTAAAATTAGGGGTGGTGCAACAGAATCTTAAATGTATCATTTTTATCTATAGTCATTTACAGTATTAGATTTTTAACACCAAAACAAAGTAGAAATAAAGACAGAATACGTCTATTAATTTATTATGGTTACCTTATATTCTAATTGATTTTTTAATGACTGCTTATACAAATGCTTTTCTTTTGCTTTACGTTTTTTAAAGCATTTCACTTTTTACTAGAAATTATTTTCTTTCCAAAGTACAAAAAGTATTAAGGCAAAAAGTTTATTTCATAAAATATTTAGTTTAAAAAAATCACATAGTATAGGATAGGCTTGAGATATAAAATTATTTTTTGAATACGTAGGAATATTGACATAATTTAAATATTTTCTAAAATAAAAATGGAGATTACATATTCCTTAATTTTATATTCTATTGTTGTTTCCAATTTCCTTAGATAGACAGAACCTGCTTTAGTGTTTTTCACCACACATCTAAAAGTTTTGACTTATGCATCATCTTGGTGCAGTAATGAATAAGAACTGACATCAAATATCAATATTGTTGGCCCAGCTAAATGATAGTTGACATCAAGGTGGATTGCTGGAGAAATAAACAAAATTGAAATATTTTTGGTGTATAAATACCGCCTGACATCATTTGTCCTTCAGGGGATCAATCACTGTATGACCTAAATGTTATTTGCATTTCTTTATATCAAATGGCCAGAGATGGATATTGAGTGCTTGTTGTTTGAACTTAGGTAACAAACAAAACTGAGAAATCAGAAATTCTACTTCCTTTGCTAAAGTGGAGACAGGATCACTTTTTTAGGTAGGCAATTGCAGCTTTTTGTTTATCACTAATTTTTTAAAAAGGTAATGTGAATTGATGCATTTATGTCTACTTACTGGCAACTTAGGAAAAGCAATTAACCTATCTTAGATCAAATTTAAAACATTTAACTGCCTAATTATTGTATAACATATCCAGATATGAAAGAAACAAAATACTCCCTCTGAAGTTTATACCCATCTTTTTAGTAGGATTTAGCTCAAGTTTCATACAGTTACACATTCTTTTTTAGGATAATTTTAACATTTTATGTTCTTGAACTTTGCTTAGGTGCAAAATATGTATGGCAAGTTTATGTTTACACTACTGATATTATGTTATAGAAAATTAAATTATAGACTATAAGAAATTTATATTATACATATTTGTGTGTGATTGTTCTTTTATTTACTTCTACTTATTTGAAAACAAATGGCTAGAAAGGAACATTATCTCCATTAACAATAGTACAGGTTGAGTATGCCTTATACAAAATTCTTAGGAATAGAAATGTTTTAGATTTCTGACATTTTTAAAATTTTAGAATATTTGCATATACACAATGTAATATCATAGGGATAGGACCCAAGTCTAAACAAAACATTAATTTATGTTTCATACATACCTTATACATATAGACCGAAGGTAATTTTATACAGCATTTTAAATAATTTTACACATGAAACAAAGTTTGTGTACACTAAATGAGCAAAAAGCAAAGGTGTCAGGTGTTGAATTTTCACCTTACGGTGTCATGTTTTTGATTTTGGAACATTTTGGAGTTTAGATTTTTGGATTAGACATGTTCAGACTTTAGTAATAATAATAGCAGTAGTAGAAGTAATACCATCTTCTAGTTACTAAGCACTATTTAAAACACATTGTATGTATTATCTAATATTCACTGTTCTTTTTATCACTCATTTTAAGAATGAGCTAGATAATTTGCTCAAGATCATATGTCTTATGAATAGCAAAGCCAGAATCTGAAAAGTACCAATAGGAGACAAATATAACTGAAATTGGATAATTGTACAGAGACTCCAAAGGCATGGTACACTGTGATGCCATAGTAGCTTTCTAAGGAACAGTGAATCTGTCCTGACAACTAAATAACTTTAGTTTGCAGCTAAGCATCCACAGAATTTGGAAGCCTAATCAAGTTGAAATAAATAAGATCTAATGATACAATGCTATAATGAAAGCCTTGTGCTTATATTTGTTCAGAATTCAGCATTCATTTATTTATTCATCTCCCTTTTTGAATATTAAATATGTAAAACAAACTATGCTACATACTGGAGATATTGGGTAAAATGAAATTGAAAATATCCTTTTCTTATTTCTTTTCCCTGAATTCTGGTATAGGGAGATTTTTGAAAAAAGTAAACAAAAATCCCCAAGACAATTGCTAGCTATGACGGATCATTCTACTTCTGCATCTAGATGAACAGAATAATATTTATTAAGATGATATAATGGAGAAAGGAATCAGTGTGGATTATGGGAAAGCAAGTTTCATTTTTAACATATTTTAATGAGATGTCAGATGTTTAGGCTGAACTGCAAAATGACTAATGGTAAATTTGGGGGTGAGAGTGGGATTTACTTGAAAATCATCATCATATAAATAAAATTAAAAGTTACAAGTTTAAATAATATGAATTATGAAGAGAATCTGCTAGGTAACAGGACTTAAGATTGAGCCTTGATACACTATACTATTTAGCAGTCAAGTAATAAAGTAGGATCCAGCACAGTAGATTGAGAAGAGGTGCCTGTGGATATTTTATTTCTCAGGACTCAAGAGAGGAGAACATTTTAAGTGACAATGAAAATTACTCATTGGGTACAACAATGTAGAGCTCAAGAAGAGTTTCAGTGAACTTTTTGATTTGGAATTCATATTGGAATAGTTGAGGTGAAAATGCCAGTGCAGGTTTCTAGGAAACAAGGAAATATAAGATAATGAAGAAATATTCTTGCCACTGAAAATTTATAGAAATTATAGATCAAAAAGTAAAAAAAAGTAATTAATATATGCCTAAAATCAAACTAGACATAATGAAACAAGGATGGACAAAGTTGAAAAGAATCTAATATAAATTATATAAGAAATGTAGTAATTGAAATAGAAAAACTCAGTAGAAAGAATAAAATTAAACAGGATTCAGCTAAAGAAAGATTGATTTATAAGACAGTTGGGGAGAAATTAATCGGAATGCCACACAAAGAAGTAAAGCACAGGAAATATAAAAATAAACATGAAGTGAATGAGACGTTTCAACACAGATATAAAAGGAATTCCTAAAAGAGATACTAGAGAGAATTGACAAAACACAATATTTAATAACATAATGGCTGAAAAATTTCCAGCGTTGTAGAAAGACAAAGGTGCTCATATTGAGAAGGCACATCAAGTCCAGAGAAAAACAAAAAAGAAGCAAATCTACATGTAGACATAGCATAAAAAATTAAAAGCAAAATATCCAAGATATTAAAATGTATGAGAAAGATCCAACCTTATCTACAAAGGATCAACTACTAGATTTATAGTTGACTCTCATCAGCAACAATAGTGACAGAGGAAATAACAGAATGAAAATAAAATAATGACATTTCCAGATATACAAAGACCAAAAAGTTTACTACCCACACACTTTCCCTGAAAGAACTATGAGAGACTATCTTTAGCAAGATAAAGGAGATCAAAGAAAGAAATTAATTATAGGCAAGGAAATAATAAAACATACTGGTATATCTCATAAATATCAAAGATTTACATGACTAATTTCAAGATGAGACTAGAATGCAAAATAAAAATAAGGAAAAATGGAAAAGTCCAGCAAAAGCTTCTAGAAGGCCCTATGGAATGTCCATCCTAGTAAGATTTAGGTCCACTTCCTGGAAATTTGAAGTCAGGTGAGACTCCCTGCTCATTTTCCTGCCACGTATTTTTTACACAGTTTTTGTTTTTATTTTTTCCTTTAGATTGAATTTTCTGTGGCTATTAATAATTTTCTGGAAATTACTGTCATCTTCCTTTTTTGGTTTTGGATTTGCTTTATAAAAAGGACTTAATAAGTAGCTTTTATAGTTCCTTAAAATGTCTCATTACAGATTACTTTAAAAGGAGGTTTAAAATAAATATCTCCTTCCAATGGAGAAATAAAGGAGAAATTAGGACATCAGAGCTCTAATACCATAAGAGAAATAAAATTCAATTTAACAAATAAAATTCAATTCAATAGTTTTTCAGGGCCATATATAAATATTGTTTATTGCATATCTGTTTCAGTGAATCTGTTTTTTAAAGATGTATTTTGTTTTTCATTGTTTTAAAGATGTATTTTGTTTTTCATTGACAAATAACTACATATTTATGGATACATTGTGATATTTTGATACATGGGTACACTGAGGAATGCTCTAATCAGGGTAATTATCACATCTATCACCTCAAATACTTGTCATTTCTTTATGGTAAGAATATTTGAATTTCTCAGTGTTGTAGTATATTTTAATGTCAGGTAGTGTGATACCTCCAGTTTTTTTCTTTATGCTCAGGATTGCTTCGGCTATTTGGTGCCTTTTGGTTCCATAAAGATTTGAAATTTTACTTCAATTTTTATAGAGAATGTCATTAGTATTTTGACAGAGATTGCATTGAATTTGTAGATCACTTTGGGCAGTATGGATATTGATATGGTTTGGCTATATCCCCTCTCAATTTCATCTTGAATTGTAGTTCCCATAATCGCCATATGTCTGGGAGGGATGGGTGGAAAGTAATTTAATCATGGGGGCGGTTACCCTCATGCTGTTCTTGTGATAGTGTGTGAGTTCTCAAGAGATCTGAAGGTTTTACAAGGGGCTTTTCCCCCTTTTGCTCAGCACTTCTGCTGCCACCATGTGAAGAAGGACATGTTGGATTCCCCTTCTGCCATGATTGTAAGTTTCCTGAGGCCTCCCCAACGATGTGGAACTGTGACTCAATTAAACCTCTTTCCTTCACAAATTATTCAGTCTCAGGCAGTCCTTTATAGCAGTATGAGAAGAGACTAATACTGATATTTTAACAATATTAATTCTTCCAATCCACCATCACAGGGTATCTTTCCATTTATTAGTGTCCTCTTCTATTTTCTGTCATCATTATTTTGTAGTTTTCATTGCAGAGATCTTTCATGTTTTTGTTTAAACTTATTTCTAGATTTTTTTGTAGTTATTGTAAATGGGCTGGCTTTTGTCATATATTTTTTGGATAGTTTGCTGCTGCATTTAGAAATGTTACTATTTTTTATTGATTTTGTGTACTCCATCTTTACTGAATTTATTAGTTCTAACAGTTTTTCAGTGGGGTCTGTAAGTTTTCTGTACATAAGATCATATCATCTGTAAAAAGAGACAATTTGTCTTCCTCCTTTACAATTTGGATGTGCATTATTTCTTTTTGCTGCCTAACTGCTCTGGCTAGGACTTCTAGTGCTATGTTGAACAGAAATAGTAAAGATAGGCATATAGTCCAGATTTTAAAGGAAAAAATTTCAGCTTTTCCCTATTTAGTGTGATGTTTGTAGGTTTCTCATATATGGCCTTTATTGTGTTGTGGTATGTTGCTTCTATACCTAATTGTTCAGGGTTTTTATTATAAAGGGATTGTGAATTTTATTGAATGCTTTTCCCATGGCTAATGAGATGATCATATAATTTTTGTCTTTCATTCTGTTAATGTGATATATAACATTTATTGAATTGCCTATGTTGAATCATCCTTGCATCCCTGGGATAAATCTCATTTGATGATGGTGAATGATCTTTTTGATGTGCTGTTGGATTTTGTTTGCTAGTATTTTCTTGAGAGTTTTTGCATCTATGTTCATCAGGAATGGTGGCCTACAGTGTTGGTTGTTGTTGTTGTTGTGTCATTATCTGGTCTTGGTATCAGGGTAGTGCTGTTCTCATAGGATGAGTTAGCAAGAACTCTATCCTCTTCAAGTTTTTGGAATAGCTTGAGAAACATTGGTATTAGCTCTTTTTTTATATGTTTGGTAGAGTTCAGCAGTGAAGCCTACTTCTGAGCTTTTCTTTGATAGGCAACTGTTGTAGGATCCTGTAACTTCTTTATTTTTATTCTTTTATCTTTTTCCCTTCTGATTGTATTTTCAAATAGCCTGACTCCACGCTAATTCTTTCTTCTGTTTGATCAGTTCTGCTGTTGATGCTCTCTACTGTGTCTTTTATTTCATTCATTATATTTTTCAGCTCCAGGATTTCTGTTTGATTTTTTTAAAATTTCAATCTCTCTATAAAATTTCCCTGATAAATTTCTCAACTGTTTCTCTATATTTTTTGAAGTTTGAGGAGCATCCTTAAAACAGCTATTTTTGAATTATTTGTCTGAGAGATGACACATCCCTATCACTTTAAGATCAGTGTCTGGTGCCTTATTTTCTCTCTTTGGTAAGGTAACATTTCCCTGAATATTATTGATGATAGTGGACATGCGACAATGTCTGCACTTTGAAAGATTGGGTATTTGTTCCAGTCTTCACAGTCTGGCTTTATTGTGTGTATCATTTTTCAGAGGGTCTTCCAGAGATCTAAAAACACTAATTGCATTCCCTGAGCCTGTGATCACTGAAGTTGTCTTAGCACTAGAGGACCCTCTCAGCCCAGGTTTGCTGTGACTCTCACAAAGGTTCCAAGGCTGACATGGCTCTCCGTCCTAGATGGACCTGGGGAAGACTTAAGGAGGGTCCCTAGGCTGTTGATGAAAGCTGAACAGGAACCTAAGACTGAAATATTTTCCAGTGGCCCACACAGGTGTGCTTCCCACCAGGTCTCTGCACAGTGGAAGTGTGTCCATACAGGTGTGCTTCCCAGCAGGTCCTGCACAAGTGGACTGGGCCCTCTCAGGATCTGCTGTGTGACAGCAGCTGATGAACCTGTCTCATTGGCCCACATGGGTGTGCAATTCCCAGCAGGTCTTTGCATAGACAGCATAGTTCCCCAAAAGTAGTAAGGGGAGCTGGAACTGAGACTGATGCACCTCAAAATCTGTTGTGAAATGGAGGTTAGTGAACTCATTATGGATGCTTAGACTCCCAGGCTGACAGAATATGGGCAAGTCTCCTTCTGCATCCTTGTACAAGCAGTTTCCATATGGAACTTCAGCTGAGGGAGGCTGGTGCCAAGCCAAAGAGCAACTTTCAGGTTCAGTGTGAAGACCACTGTCATTGAGCAGACAAGTCTCTTCACTGAGGCAGTAGTCTGTGTGGTTCCTCTTCGATGCCTGGGCAAATGGTTTTGGCACAGGTTTAAGGCCAAACAAGGATCTAGCCAAGCCCTTTGGGAAATGAGGGTATTCCTAGGCTTGAACCTGGGAGCATAATCAGCAGATCAGCTACATGGGTGCTGGTCTGTACTCTCAAAATAATCCTCCTAAGTCTTGGGCTCCACTGGGGCTCTGCAGCCTCCTACCTGAATCCTGAGACTCCCGCTGATAGACTTTTGTCTGTGGATGGGTGCAGGATTCTTGTGGGTGGAGATAGGAGGGTTATTATTTTTTTTTTGAGATGGAGTATCACTCTGTCGCCAGGCTGGAGTGCAGTTGTGCAATCTCAGCTTGCTGCAATCTCTGCCTCCTGGGTTTGAGCAATTCCCTGCCTCAGCCTCCTGAGTAGCTGGGACTACAGGCACGCATGACCACACCTGGCTAATTTTTTTGTATTTTAGTAGAGACAGGGTTTCACCATATTGGTCAGGATAGTCTCGATCTCCTGACCTCGTGATCTGCCTGCCTCAGCCTCCCAAAGTTTTGGGATTACAGGCATGAGCCACTGTGCCCAGCTGGAGGTTACTTTTTATTCCACCATCTTACTGACATTACTCTTGTTTCTGTGAATCTAGATTGCTAGCTTGATAACGTTGAGTTTTACATGTGTGATTGCTACTTACAAATCTGAAATTGTAGGATTTTCCCCAAACTATGTTTATGTAAATAGCTAAATGCAACTTTAAATAGTAACTCAACATGAATGTCTATCCCTAAAGACACCAAGTAATAAGCAAGGCTAATACTAAATAACTAAAATTTTTGCCTTCTCTATATGTACCACATAGGCATTTTTTTAATACAACTTTGACAGTTTGTTTGAATATGAACTGTGTCTCAATGCCATGTCCTCAAGAGACCTGTGGGAGTCCCCGCACTCTTCAGTCACAGCTGCTTCTCAACCTCCTGACATTGCTTAGCAGGTATGTGACATAAAACATAATTGTTAAAACAATTAATATAAGTGACCAAAAATTTCCTTAAAAAATGTCAGTCATTATTACAAGACATTTTTTAAAAATATTAGTAGTTAATAAATATTTGCAGCAAATAAAAGATCAATTAATGGAAAATTTTAATGAGGCTGTGGGATACTGATTTGGAGCTATATTGTAATAGTCCATTTGGTATGAACAAAGTGTGCAAATAAAAACATATTAGTGAGTTCCGTTTCAAAATGGTCAAATAGGAAGAGCACCAGTCTGCAGCTCCCAGCATGATCAATGCAGAAGATGGGTGATTTTGCATTTCCAACTGAGGTATCTGGTTCATCTCACTGGGACTGGTTGGACAGTGGGTGCAGCCCACAAAGGGCCACCCAAAGCACGCTGGGTTGTTGCCTCACCAGGGAAGTGCAAGGGGTTGGGGGATTTCCCTTTCCTAGCCAAGGGAAGCCGTGACAGACTATACCTGGAAAAACAGGACACTCCTGCCCAAATACTGCGCTTTTCCCAAGGTCTTAACAACTGGCAGACAAGGAGATTCTCTCCCGTGCCTGGCTCGGGAGGGGGGGTCCCAAGCCCATGCAGCCTTGCTCACTGCTAGCGCAGCAGTCTGAGATCCAACTGTGGGACTGCAGCCTGGTCGAGGGAGGGGTGTCCACCATTGCTGAGGCTCGAGTAGGTAAACAAAGTGCCCAAAAAGCAAGGCCTACTGCCTCTATAGACTCCACCTCTGTGGGCAAGGCATAGCTGAACAAAAGGCAGCAGACAACTTCTGCAGACTTAAGCGTCCCTGTCTGACAGCTCTGAAGAGAGCAGTGGGTTCTCCCAGCACAGCATTTGAGCTCTGAGAATGGACAGACTGCCTCCTCAAGTGGGTCCCTGAAGCCTGTGTAGCCTAACTGGGAGACACCTCCCAGTAGGGGCTGACAGACACCTCATACAGGTGGGTGCCCCTCTGGGACAAAGCTTCCAGAAGAAGGACCAGGCAGCAATATTTGCTATTCTGCAATATTTGCTGTTCTGCAGCCTCTGCTGGTGACACCCAGGCAAACAAGGTCTGGAGTCGACCTCCAGCAAACTCCAACAGACCTACAGCTGAGGCACCTGATTGTTAGAAGGAAAACTAACAAACAGAAAGGAATAGCATCAACATCAAGAAAAAGGGCATCTACACCAAAACCCCATCTGTAGGTCACCAACATCAAAGACCAAAGGTAGATAAAACCACAAAGCTGCGGAGAAAACAGAGCAGAAAAGCTGAAAATTCTATAAACCAGAGCACCTCTTCTCCTCCAAAGGATCACAGCTCCTCGCCAGCAATGGAACAAAGCTGGACAGAGAATGACTTTGACAAGTTGACAGAAGTAGGCTTCAGAAGGTTGGTAATAACAAACTTCTCCGAGCTAAAGGAGGATGTTCAAACCCATCACAAGGAAGCTAAAAACCTTGAAAAAAGATTAGATGAATGGCTAACTAGAATAAACAGTGTAGAGAATACCTTAAATGACCTGAAGGAGCCAAAAACCATGGCACGAGAATTACATGATGCATGCAAAAGCTTCAGTAGATGATTTGATCAAGTGGAAGAAAGGGTATCAGTGATTGAAGATAAAATTAACGAAATAAAGCAAGAAGAGAAGTTTAGAGAAAAAAGAGTTAAAAAGAAACGAACAAAGCCTTCAAACAATATGGGACTATGTGAAAAGACCAAATCTACATTTGACTGGTGTACCTGAAAGTGACAGGGAAAATGGAACCACGTTGGAAAACTTTCTTCAGGACATTATCCAGAAGAATTTCCCCAAGCTAGCAAGGCAGGCCAACATTCAAATTCAGTAAATACAGAGAACACCAAAAAGATACTCCTTGAGAAGAGCAACCCCAAGACACATAATTGTCAGATTCATCAAGGTTGAAATGAAGGAAAAAATGTTAAGGGCAGCCAGAGAGAAAGGTCAGGTAACCCACAAAGGGAAGCCCATCAGACTAACAGAGGATCTCTCAAGAGAAACTTTACAAGCCAGAAGACAGTGGCGGACAATATTCAACATTCTTAAAGAATTTTCAACCCAGAATTTCATATCCGGCCAAACAAAGCTTCATAAATGAAGGAGAAATAAAATCATTTATAGACAAGCAAATGCTGAGAGATTTTGTCACCACCCAGGCCTGCCTTACAAGAGCTCCAGAAAGAAGCACTAAACACAGAAAGGAACAACCGGTACCAGCCACTGTAAAAACATGCCAACTTGTAAAGACCATCGATGATATGAAGAAACTGAATCAATTAATGGGCAAAATAACCAGCTAAAATCATAATGACAGGACCAAATTCACACATAGCAATATTAACCTTAAATGTAAATGGGCCAAATGCCCCAATTAAAAGAGACAGACTGGCAAGTTCGACAAAGAATCAAGACCCATCAGTGTGCTGTATTCAGGAGACCCATCTCACCTGCAGAGACACACATAGGCTCAAAATAAAGGGATGGAGGAAGGGATGGAGGAAGATCTACCAGGAAAATGGAAAGCAAAAAAAAAAGCAGGCGTTGCAATCCTAGTCTCTTGATAAAACAGACTTCAAAACAACAAAGATCAAAAGAGACAAAGAAGCCATTACATAATGGTAAAGGGATCAATTCAACAAGAAGAGCTAACTATCCTAAATATATATGCACCCATTACAGGAGCACCCAAATTTGTAAAGCAAGTCCTTAGAGACCCACAAAAAGACTTAGACTCCCACACAATAATAATGTGAGACTTTAACACCCCACTGTCAATATTACACAGATCAGTGAGACAGAAGGTTAACAAAGATATCCAGGACCTGAACTCAGCTCTGCACCAAGCAGACCTAAAAGGCATCTACAGAACTCTCCACCCCAAATCAACAGAATATGCATTCCTCTCAGCATCACATCGCACTTATTCTAAAATGGACCACATAATTGGAAGTAAAGCACTCCTCAGCAAATATAAAAGAACAGAAATCACAACAAACTGTCTCTCAGACCACAGTGCAATCAAACTAGAACTCAGGAATAAGAAACTCACTCAAAACCACACAACTACATGGAAACTGAACAACCTGCTCTTGAATTGTCCCTGTTTGCAGTTGACATGATGGTATATTTAGAAAATCCCATCGTCTTGGCCCAAAATCTCCTTAAGCTGATAAGCAACTTCAGCAAAGTCTCAGGATACAAAATCAATGTGCAAAAATCACAAACATTCCTATACACCAATAACAAACAGAGAACCAAATCATGAATGAACTCCCATTCACAATAGCTATAAAAAGATAAAATACCTAGGAATCCAACTCACAAGGGATATGAAGGACCTCTTCAAAGAGAACTACAAACCACTGCTCAACAAAATAAAAGAGGACACAAACAAATGGAAGAATATTCCATGCTCATGGATAGGAAGAATCAAAACTGTGAAAATGACCATACTGCCCAAGGTAATTTATAGATTCAATGCCATCCCCATCAAGCTACCAATGACTTTCTTCACAGAGTTGGAAAAAAATACTTTAAAGTTCAGGAACCAAAAAAGAGCCTGCATTGCCAAGACAGTGCTAAGCAAAAAGAACAAAGCTGGAGGCATCACGCTACCTGACTTCAAACTATACTACAAGGCTACAGTAACCAACACAGCATGGTGCTAGTATCAAAACAGAGATATAGACCAATGGAACAGAACAGAGCCCTCAGAAATAGCAACACACATCTACAACTATCTGATCTTTGACAAATCTGACAAAAACAAGAAATAGGGAAAGGAGTCCCTACTTAATAAATGGTGCTGGGAAAACTGGCTAGTCATATGTAGAAAGCTGAAACTGGATCCCTTCCTTACACCTTATACAAAAATTAATTCAAGATGGAATAAAGACTTAAATGTTAGACCTAAAACCATAAAAACCCTAGAGGAAAACCTAGGGAATATCATTCAGGACATAGGCATAGGCAAGGACTTCATGACTAAAACACTATAAGCAATGGCAACAAAAGCCAAAATAGACAAATGACATCTAATTAAACTAAAGAACTTCTGCACAGCGAAAGAAACTACCATCAGAGTAAACAGGCAACCTACAGAATGGGAGAAAATTTTTGCAATCTACCCATCTGACAAAGGGCTAATATCCAGAATCTACAAAGAACTTAAACAAATTTACTAGGAAAAAAATAACCCATCAAAAAGTGGGCAAAGGACATGAACAGACACTTCTCAAAAGAAGATACTTATGCAGCCAACAGACACGTGAAAAAATGCTCATCATCACTGGCCATCAGAGAAATGCAAATCAAAACCACAATGAGATACCATCTCACACCAGTTAGAATGGCGATCATTAAACAGGAAACAACAGATGCTGGAGAGGATGTGGAGAGATAGGAATGCTTTTACACTGTTGGTCAGAGTGTAAATTAGTTCAACCATTTTGGAAGACAATGTGGCGATTCCTCAAGGATCTAGAACTAGAAATAACATTTGACCCAGCCATCCATTACTGGGTATATACCTAAAGGATTATAAATCATGCTACTCTAAAGACGCATGCACACATATGTTTATTGCAGCACTATTCACAATAGCAAAAACTTGGAACCAACCCAAATGTCCATCAATGATAGACTGGATTAAGAAAATGTGGCACATATACACCATGGAATACTATGCAGCCATAAAAAAGGATGAGTTCATGTCCTTTGCAGGGACATGGATGAAGCTGGAAACCATCATTCTCAGCAAACTATCACAAAGACAGAAAACCAAACACTGCATGTTCTCACTCATAGGTGGGATTGAACAATGAGAACACTTGGACACAGGGTGGGGAACATCACACACCGAGGCCTGTCAGGGGTTGGGGGCTGGGGGAGGGATAGCATTAGGAGAAATACCTAATGTAAATGAGGAGTTGATGTGTGCAGGAAACCAACATGGCACATGTATACCTATGTAACAAACCTGCACGTTGTGCACATATACCCTAGACCTTAAAGTATAATAATAAAAGAAAATTAGCTACTTTGATATTGGACACCTAAAGCTCATATCTGTTATCTTGCCCTTTGAAATAAGGGTAATTAATGTATGTCTCTCTCGATTGCTAATTCAATAAATCTAATTTGCTTATTTCCATATGTATTAAGTTTAATATTTAGAATGTAAAATGCTGTCTTTTGCAGTTATCATATGGCTTGCCAAAATGCCTGATTTACAAAATATTATTCATTTCAGCTCCCATTTAATTTTTGTAGGGCATGTGAAGCTATAAGCCACTTAATGGACTTTCAGCATAAAACTATATTATATTTCATAACGGGTCCATAGTGCTTAAATTTTTCCCTACCCTGCTAGAAATAAAATATTCCTTGGTATCTAGAACTAATCTATAATACTTTCCAATTAATTGGCTCACTACAGAAAATTAGATAGAATATTTCTTACAAAGACCAATCTATTCAAATATAATTTTGGTTGAGCCCATCATTAAAATTCCCAGGCCTGACAATGACACAAGCACAATTTCAATTGGAGCAATCAACATTCCCTTAGTAGATATAATTTTTCATGAGCATTTTTCCTCTTTCTAAAAGAATGATACTAGCAGGATGGTAACAGAATTTTGACTATGCTATCATTGTGATGTTAGATGTAAGTAATCCATCAGATTTCTTTTATAGCTAATTGGAAAAGAAGTGGAATTTGGAATTAAGATTCTCACTCTACTGGGAACTTTGAGACAACCAAAATGTTAGATATAATTAAATCATAGAGTTTAAATGAACTTGAGAGGTCATCTATCTAGTCAAATCTCTTTCATATGAGAACAGACTTAAATCATCCTTCTTTGATTACTATCTGAACCCTTTTAAAGACTACCTCAATTAACTTGGCAACTGTCTTAATCCATTTTCTGTTGCTATTACAGAAAACCACAAACTGGATAACTTTAAAGAAAATAAATTTATTTCTCACAGTTCTGGAGGCTGGGAAGTCCCAGAGCATGGCACCACCATTTCATGAGGGCCTTTGTGCTGTATCATCCCATAACAGAGGGAGGGAGGAAAAAGAGCGAGAGAGCAAAAAGACTGAATTTGCAGCTTCAACTTCTTTAAAAGACATTAACCCATTCAGGAGGGAGGGCACCACTCTCATGACCTAAACATCTCCTATAAGGCTCCACCTCCAAACACTGTTGCATTGTGGATTAAGTTTGCAACACATAAACTTGGAGGGATACATTCAAACCACAGAAAATTCAAAGGACTTTCCAACAATTTTCATTGTCGGTGAAATCATCCTTACACCTGAATGAACACCTCAAGCGGCAGATAAAATATTTTTGTTTTGTCATCAGTTTATATGAAGAAGGATATATTTGAAACTTTTCCATGAGTAATTAAAAAGCTGTCAAATCAAGGTTGTTCTGTTCTAAATTGGAGAAAATTTTTTTCTTTAACTGCTTTTTCTTCTCCAGGTTTTCTTACAGAAAAATTACACAGCAATTATAGTTATTTTAATGATTTTTCATTAAAATTTTATGCAGTCTATAGCCCACCTATTTTTTTGAAGCCCAAATTGGACAAAAGGCTCTTAAAAATGTGTTTAAGTAAAGTTGACCACAGTAGAATTCCTTGTCACTCCTGCTACGACTTGGGGGGTGTGTGGGGTGTGTGTGTATGTGTATGTGTGTGTGAATTTTAAAATTCTGCAACCCTATATATCTATAGACTTTTCCTATCGTTTACAACTAATTCCTAAAGTTGTTCTTCTCACCCCATTAATTTACCATTTTAGCTTGGAAATTTGTTTCCATAAAAATGAATTTGTATATATGAAGCATTAAAAACAATTTACTGGGAGAACTGAACTTACCCTGGGATCAAAAATGGCATCATTGATAGAATGCAAGTGACCATAAAGTGACTGCTCACATATACCCTAGGAAGACAAAGCAGAAATAGAGTCAAATAAATTTCTTTTGGAATGTAAAATGGAATTCGAAGATGCTTTTAAGTTTTAAAGTAATTTTTAGTCCCTCCTCCCAGAATTAATACTTTCTCACCATAGAAAATTCTGGCTTTTGCTATCAACTACTATTCAGAATCGTACAGACATAGAGCGGGGAGCAGACGATAGTACTGGTATCTACACTGAAATTCTACTGTTGTTGCTTTTACACCACTGAGCTGGTAGTAAACTTTCACTAAGTGGCTCCATTTCTCAGTTAGCACAGCTTTCAAGCCCTGAGGCCAAGGACTATTAAGAAATCCCTTATTAGAAAGCTGCTATTTTCAGCACAGCATATCTACTGCTGCTGGGGGTGGGCAGTAGGGTCTCTCTTTTTCTTTTTAAATTATAGAATCACATTTTAGCTCCTGAATTTTCACAGTTGAGCATTAACATTATTACCTGTATAAAAATTTATAAAATATATACATCGGCATTTTTAAATACAGAATAAGCATTTGCTTTGTGAAAACCAAACTTCACATCTATTCATTCAATTTAATTTATCCAAATAATAGCTAAAATTAAAATTAACTACAAAAACATCCTAGCTTCAGTTTAAATGTTTCCAGGAAAGATGGACCTATAACACATTATAATAGGGATCTAAATATTTAAATGTGGGGCCTTCCATTTTGAACACCAGTGTTCAACGGGCATTCTTGACTCTCGTAGGGAAATAACCCAAATTCTGCAGAGGAAAAAGGGAAAGTCATATGTGGACTATTGCTTGGAGAGTCTTGCTATGTGCTTGGAAATTCAGATTTCATTCAACCATTTGTTCATTTGACAAATATTTTTGAGCAATTAATATTTGTCAGCACAATTCTAGGTGCTTAGGATATGTCAACAAATAGACAAAGAACCTTATCCTCACGGACCTTATATTCTAGTGGGGGAGATGGGCATTTTGTGATAAAGGCATAAAATGTACTAGAAGATAATAAGTCTGAAAAGAAGAAAATGTCAGGCAGGGTTAGTAACAGTAGGAATTTTGGGATTTGGGAACTAAGGGAAATCACATTATCAAGTAGAGTTATCCAGTCTGGCTTCACTTAGAAGATAAGGTTTGAAGAAAGAATGAAAGTATAGTAAGGGAGTTAGCCAGGAATGAAAGTATAGTAAGGGAGTTAGCCAGGAATGAAAGTATAGTAAGGGAGTTAGCCAGGAATGAAAGTATAGTAAGGGAGTTAGCCAGGAATGAAAGTATAGTAACGGAGGACAGCCAAAGTATAGTAGGGTGGTTTTTCTGGAGGAAAAGTGTTCCAGGTAGGAAGAAAAACTAGAGCAAATGTCTCCAAGTAGATGTTTGCCTCACACATTTCTGGAACAACAAGGAAGCCGGTGTGGCTGGACAGAAGTCAGTCAGAACATAAGATTCACTCAAAAGTCTTCATCTACTCTCATTCACTACCTTGTATTTATTTAACCTTAAATCTTTGAAGGCTGGGAGAGATTGCAGAAAAGACTGCAAAATGAGCTACCAAAGGTAAATCATCATGATGCCCCTCCCTGTTATTGGCCATTCATGGAGTATTTCTGAACCAAGCAAAGTTGGAAAGGCTTTATAACTAATCTCTCCTTGGTCCTCATTATCGCCATTGTACTCAGCAAGTTAACTTACAAATATCAATTTAAAGAATCAATTCATGCTACAAATCTTTGTTCACAGAGTGCAAAATTTCCCCACATAAATTTAAATTTCACAAAAATAAATTGAAACACTTTGATACTCTCTCAGAATCTCAACCATCCTTGTTATTATGGCTTAGTATCTTGATACTGTTATAACTTTAAACCAATTATGCTAAGAACTTCAAATCATCCCAATTCTTAAAATAGAAATAAATTACTTACAAAGCCAAAAAGGCAAAGCATAAGATGTCATAGTTTTTTATATTATCTTAGAAATTTTTTCGTTAATTTTGAGAACTAATATACAGTGATATAATATTAATACTTGTATACTGAGTGCTAATATTTTTACAAAGATATAAATTAGCACAGTTGTCTTAAAATACTTTTTGTATTAATGAAAGTTTTGCATTTGGTCCTTTTCTAACTTGAGAATCTCTAAACTGATTAATTGGTAAGGGAAAATGTAGTAGCTTTATTTTTTTTCAAATTCTGAATGCCAAGTTTTAATTCAAAGTAGAATCTCCATGGCACTCTTGAAAAACCCTGGAAATATGGGGTTATAAAGGAAATGCTGACGGACCACATTTGTGCTGCTATAACAAAACCTGACTCGAAGATAAATGTTTCATTAATTAAAAAAAGTTAAAAAAGCTTTTCTACACAGCTTTGTTCCCAAGATAAAAGTGAATCTCCTCTTTTTGTGGTGTAGGGAATATGAGGGTTACTAATATTCTAGTTTGCAAGCAGCCTTAATCAAAAGCAATACTCAAACTGGGACATTAAAATTTGGAATCTCTTCTTTGATGAATTCTTGTCAGAATTGTTTTCTTTCAAAAGGAGAAAAAATAAAAAAGAAAGAAGAGTTTACAAAAAAAAAAAAATAATAACGTGACCCAATATGCATTGCTCCAGCATTTGATTCTCTCAAACAGAGAAGCTGTGTGTAATAATGATCTCTATCACTGACCCTGGGGGTAGAAATGGCCTCATTTAATTTTTGGATCTGCCACCTAATAGCTGTGTGACCTTAAACAAATTGCTTAGCTTTACTGTGCTTCAGTTGCCTGATATGTACAATGAGATAATGGCATTTAACCTATATAGCTTTGTTAGGAGAATTAATTGAGATAATAATGCACAGGAAATGTTGGTATGTTGCCTAGCACAGAGTAAGGGCTTGACAAATATTGGCTCTTAATATTTGTCATATACTATTGAAATGCTGAATATTTTCCAGTTGACATATCCACCCTTACTTCTCCACTGAGTTCCAACTTTGAATGTCTATTTGCCTTCTTAAAGAGCTCTTGCGGACATGGGTGCTGTTTGTTCTGTTGCCTTCAGATTCATTCTCCGCATGGCTCTGCCCCGCCCTATGCCAGGCTCTCTACTAACTACATTGCCTAGGTTCTTAGGACCTCTGGGCTCTGGTTGGATTCAGCCAGAGGGAAGCGCCTGTAGGATATGGATGGGCAGAAAGAGAGAGAGAATGGATAAATTGCCATTTCTGCTACCTCCTGTTCAGCTGTGATTATGTCAGTGGCCCTATTCTCTACCAAATTCCACAGCTCCTGTATCCTTTCTCATGGCCACTTGCACACTGCATCCAGTAATACTTTCCTTCCTCTCCCCTTTCAGACATAGTGGTAGTGGGCAGTGATGATTTCCCATTGTTGCGAGTCCCTGGCTGCTGTGCTAGCTCCCTTAATGCCGCCCATCCCTCTGTAAACATTAAACTTGAGCTTACTCTGTGAGTCCCCTCTTTCCTGCTGGTGACCTGTCTGATGCAGCATGTCAGACATAATAAGCAAAAGAAGACTTGTTGATTTACTACTTCCCAACTGTCTATTTTGATCTTCATGAAATCTTTATACATATAAACAGCATCACCAGCTGCTCAAACAAACAAACCAAGGCAACCAAAAACCTGGGAATAAGAATACCTCTTTTTCTTCCCCCACTCCAGCCCCAACCCTTACCTACTACAAGTCTTTCTTCAAAACATAGCCCTACTCTGCCCAGCTTCATCCCTTGCCACTATCACCACTCTGGGGGCAGGCCATCATCCTACAGACCCTGACTGTGGCAGGAGCCTCCTTCTCCCATTCCACCCCACTCCCAGTCATCCCCTTCACCTCCACTAGAGCAACCAACAAAAGCTGAATCAGACCATGTCATGCTCCTGCATACAGCCAACCAAAAAATTATCATTGCACTAAAAGAATTCCAAACTCTCTGCCTGTGTCCTAAGGCCCTATATTTTTCGTCTTTTGTCTCTGTATCTGACCTCATCCTTTAACACTCTTCCTTTTCACTGTGTTCCTCAAATATTTTCATATTTCTTCATGGTCAGGGCTTTCTAAGCAGAGTTCTGGCACCTGAGTTAAAGAATGACTGAATAGCAACGCTAAAGATAGAGACCCCTGGGGAGATACAGGGACATCTCACCCTGAGGCATTCCTTCACATCCAAGGATTGCAAACCGATGCTTTCCTTCTTTTCAGGAAGATTTGTTTAGATTTCAGAGCAAAGGTTTCTTTAATGTTCTCTCTCTCTCCCTCCCTCTCTCACTCTCTCTCTCTCTCTCTCTCTCTGTTTCCCTCTCTCCCTCCAAACCCCACTCCATAGAGGGAAGAAAGAAAATTGAATTTCGTGGTTTGGGGTTTCCTTTCTAGTGGTACATAACCCCTTTCCTTCTGTACCCACAAGGTACACTCGGTTTTCACCCAGCCTTCCCTGCCCCCCACATAAGGAATTGAGGAATAGAAAATAAACAGTCTTCTCTGTGAGTAAATGGTTTGATATCTGATCCAGAAGCCTCCTTTGTACTGTCAGGATAATAACTAAGTACAGATAGATATAAGAATATACAGCTGTCACACTGGCCTTCCTGTTTTCTACCTGCCTGGAACGCTCCCGCCTTTGTGCTTTCTGTTTCCTCTATTGCAGATGTTCTCATCTAGATATGCACATGTCCTTATCCTTCCCATGCTGCTTTCAACTCAAACACAACCTTTTTCATGCTGTCTGAGATCTAATTTCCTGACCTCTCTCTTACAACCAGTCATTAAAGTAGCAGAAACTGTTTCACGAAACACTTTCATTTTTCGTCTTGGGGACACAGCCAGACTAGAGGTCAGGTGTGGCCATGTGACTGAGTTCTGCTCAGTGAAATGCAGATGCTACAGGTAGTTAGGCAAGAGCTGGGCAGGAGAAGCCTCTCCCATCACCCACTAGAAATGTTGGGTGATGGTTCTGCAATATTGCCTCTCTAAAAATGATATTTAATCTATTAGCCAGAGAGAGACAATCTCCTGATGGTCCATGCTTGTTAACATTGAAGTGTTAATTGAATGCAGGCCCCAGGGAGAAGCAGCTTCTTGGGCATGTGTGTTAAGAGACAAAATGGTGAAGTATGACATTCTGGGGGGCACATGCCACTGGAAAAAGGAAAAAGCCTGAGATGGGCATGCATACACCTCCCTAAACACACTGCATGCCTGTGCTCAATTCCAAAGGGTAACGAAAACACTGTGCATGCAGGAAGCCCACCCTACGAGAAGAATCATGGGAAAGAGGCAAGCCTATGAAGTCCTAGCAACAAGGTTAAAGGCCTCCCTTTTTTTGCTCCCTTTTCTCCCTTGGTCCTTCATGAGCCTGCTTGGGTCTCTTCCAAACGAATTTTCCTTTCTTTCCTATTCTAAAGCCTTTTAAAATAAACTCCTATTCCTGTTCTGGAACTTGCCTCGGTCTCTTTTCCTGCTTTATGCCCCTCAGTCGAATTCTTTCTTCTGAGCAGGCAAAGGCTGAAGTTGCTCCAGACACCTATGGATTCGCCGTCGGTAACTCAGGGTAACTCGGACCTCTTCCATTGCTAACACAGGCAGTTGTGAAGTAAGTCCAGCATAGGCCTGGCCCTTAGAAAATATCCGCCATAATGTGCCAAACTCCTTATTTCCCCTTCTTTTCAGGCTATACGCAGAAGGCCTCTAGATGATGAGGCAGCATAAACTGGAAAGAACTTGGGTTTCTCAACCACTGCAAGGAGAAAAGCCGCCATTCCAGACCTTACAATTGGGTAGTCCGCGAATGAGAACTGAGCTTCCACTGTGTCACATCCCTATATTTCAGGGTTCAATTATATTCACAGATGCCAATACTTGACAAATAGGTCACCCCATTTTGTTTCCTTCAGATCACTCCTCATTAACAAAATTACTTCATGAATTTTTCTCCTTATTTATTGTCCTCTCCTGCCGCTAACATTATGCTCCACAAGAGAAACTCGCCCACTCCTCCATCTTCTCATCCCCAAGGCCTAAGACAGCTCTGGTAAGATACGATACAGTTATTGAATGAAAAAGTAAGCACACTTACATGGAGATTATAAATGAAATTGCAAAAAAAAAAAAAAAAAAAAGCCCACCCTCACCAGATATGCTTTATTATTGGACAAACAGCTTAGGGCTTCTCAATATTTATTTTCATTCTGATCAGTCATGACATGAAATGCATGCACTTTCTTATTCCCCAACACCTTTGCTTCAGTGCAGTTCTAACCCAGGAGCATATTCACCCATTGACTTTTCCATTGCCTATTAATATTTTAAACAACTATAGGGAAATGGTGATTCCAGGTGGGAGGATGCAGCTTTATATTTATTGAGTGTTTATCACATACCTAAAGCATTATGCTAAGTGTTTTACAGTTGTTATCATATTTAATCCTCACAGCAATGCTAGGAGATACGTACTATTATAATTCACATTCTAGAGATGAAAACAGTGGCATCTAACCCATAAATAAAAAGTGCCTGGCCGGGCGCGGTGGCTCACGCTTGTAATCCCAGCACTGTGGGAGGCCGAGGCGGGCGGATCACGAGGTCAGGAGATCGAGACCACGGTGAAACCCCGTCTCTACTAAAAATACAAAAAAAATTAGCCGGGCATCGTGGCGGGCACCTGTAGTCCCAGCTACTCGGAGAGGCTGAGGCAGGAGAATGGAGTGAACCCGGGAGGCGGAGCTTGCAGTGAGCCGAGATTGCGTCACTGCACTCCAGCCTGGGCGACAGAGCGAGACTCCGTCTCAAAAAAAAAAAAAAAAAAGTGCCAGAGCCGTGACACTAACCCAGTTTTGTCTGATTCCAAAGTCCCCTAGCCCTTTATGTGCAAGAATGTGGAGTGAGTGAGGCCATTTGCCAAATATTTCCAATATTCCTCCTTTCTGGGTAGATATGAACCTCCTAATCCTCCATAGGCTTATGAGAGACCACGTAATGAGTTCTGCTTTACGAGTGGTGAGTAGAAATGACATGGAATACTCCTCTTGGGTTCTCCCCAACTTCGCAATTTCAGCAGTTAATGATAGGTGCAAATGCCTCCAGGAGTCCCTTTTCCCTCTGGCAGAAACAAACAACATTCAAGGTCATGGCTGAGAGATCCATCTGGATCTCTGGGAAGACCAGCAGGAATCCCCCACACCCATCTTCCAATCCATGAAGGACACAGAACTGAAGCAAGGCGCACATGTTGTGAGAATTGAAAGTTGTTTTTTACTGTAACACAAGCTAGCCTAGCCTGACTGACCATGAACCCTATGTATAAAGATTAAGCTTGTTCCCTCAAAATAGTAAAAGTCTTTTTAGTGTCAGTAGTGTCATGTGAAAATTTGAAAAAAAATTAAATAATACTCATCAAAAGTCATATTTAAGACAAAAAACCTTTAAAAACTCTTAAAAATTAGGCCAAAATTAAATCATAAAATAAGTAGCCAAGCACATTATCACTAAAATCATTAAAGTGCTAATGCTTACGGATTTCCCTTCTCATTATAATGACTTACTTAATCAGTGAATTCCATATCTTTTGAAAAAATTTTAAGACAAAAATATGAAGTGAGTCCACTTGACTCATTCTTTTTTCTCCAAGGCTAGATTTTAAAATGCCTTTCTACCATAAAGACACATGCACCCATATGTTCACTGCAGCACTATTAATAATAGCAATGACATGAAATCAATCTAAATTCCCACCAATGGTAGACTGGATGAAGAAAAAAAGTGCTACATATACACCATGAATACTATTCAGGCATAAAAAAAATGAGATCATGTCCTTTGCAGGGCCATGGATAGAGCTGCAGGTCATTATCTTAAGTGAACTAACATAGCGACAAAGAAGAGAAAACGAAATACCACGTTTTCGTATTTAAGTGGGAGGTAAACATTGAGTACACATAGACCCAAAGAAGGGAACAAAAGACATCAGGGCCCACTTGAGGGTGGAAGGCGGGAGAAAGATGAGTATTGAAAAATGACTTATCAGGTACTATGCTTATTACATGGGTGGTGAAATAATCTGTACACCAAATCCCCATGACATGAAATTTACCTATATAATAAACCTGCACATGTACCCCTGAACCTAAAAGTTAAACAAATGAAATAAATTGTCAGAGAAAACAACAAAAAAAGCCTTTTTGATATGTTAAATCAATTTTTATATTAGTGATTGTATTAGTCCATTTTCACACTGCTCTAAAGCAATACCTGAGACTGGATAATTTATAAAGAAAAGAGGTTTAACTTTCCTGGGGAAGCCTCAGGAAACTTACAATCATGGCAGAAGGGGAAGTAGGCATGTCTTACATGGCAGCAGGCAAGAGAGAAGTGCAAGCAGGGAAAAGGCCAGATGCTTATAAAACCATCAGATCTCATGAGAACTCACTCACTATCATGAGAACAGCATGGGGGACACTGCCCCCACAATCCAATCACCTTCCACCAGGCGTCCCCTCGACACGTGGGGATTATGAGGATTGTAATTTGAGATGAGATTTGGGTGGAGACTCAGAGCCAAACCATATCAGTGACATATAATTTACATACACTAAAATGCATAAATCTTAGGGGCTTACCTCAATACATTTTTATCTGTGTATATATCTGTGTAATTGTTATTCAGATTGCGATATGAAATGTTTCCAGCATTCCAAAACATTCCCTCATGCCCTTCTTAGTAAAAACATCCCTACAATATTTATTAATTATATTTTTTTGAGAAAGGAAATATAAAAATATGGTTGTAAAGTCAAATATTATAAAACACTCTCCAATGAAAAGTTAGTCTCCCATTTTAGGCAACCTCCAGAGACAACTACCATAAATCATGTTTGTTGTATATTTCATGGACTAGTCCGTACATATACAATCCCCTTTCCTCACTGTCTCGTGTATCTACCTCAGTTCATATAAATGAAACCATAATATATATGCATTTTATTATGACTGTGGTGGTTAAGAATGTGATATTTGAATGAAGTTGCAGAGTTTAAAACTCAGCTTATTGGAAAATTATTGATACTACCTCTTATTCATCTAAACACTATACTAAGTACTTTGCATATAGTAATTCTTTTCATCTCTACCATAGGAAATTAGTAATATTTTAAATCTCCATTTACAGTGGGAGAAATTTATGTAAAGCGATTAACATAATGCCTACACAAGTAAGGGATATTGTTATTTATAGATTAATTTGTAGCTTTTTCCCTATTCCTTGTTATATTTATTAATTTTTGTTCACTGCTGAGAATTTTAAAAGTCACCACTCTCCCAGGAAAAGACTCAGTGTTCTCTATCCATGGTCACAAGCACCAGAACTAGTTATAAACGCATCTAATCAATTAGCAACAGTTCTACAGCCCTGCTTACAAGTAAACAAACAGAGTGGGTTTTAAACCTATCTAATTAATCAATGACAACTAACTTCAGTGAGCACTCCTGTAAAAGTCAAATAACAACAGTCACGACTTGAAAGTCAGCCAACTGGCTCAGGATTCACTACAGTGAACATGTTTCTAATGCTATTATCAACTTTTTTCTACTTCCGTAACTGGCAAAAAACAAGTCTCATTGACCAATACAAGCTACTTTTCTAAAACTGACTTCAACCAACTCCTGCCTCTGTAACCAACACAATCCAAAGTAAACTCTTCACAAAAACTGGATATAAAATCAGCAATTGGATTTGCTCACTGGGTAACTCTGACCAGTATAACTCTTCCACACTTAAGTGTATTATACATTCAGCTTTTTGGTTTCAGATATTGAGTGGTGTTCTCATCCTTAGACACAATTAAGTTTATACTAGTTTGCTAAAGCTACCATAACAAAGTGGCACAGACTGGGTGGCTTAAATGAAAGAGATTTATTTCCTCATAGTTGTAGAGGCTAGAAATCCAAGCTCAAAGTGTAGGCAGGGTTGGCTTCATTATGAGTCCTTCCACTTGGCTTGTAGATGGCTGTCATCCCCCTATATGTTCATATGGCCTTTCATCTGTGTCTATCTGTGTCCTAATCTCTTTATGAGGACACCAGTCATATTGGATTTGGGCCCAACCTGATGACTTCATTTAACTTTATATATCTCTTTATAGATCTTATCTCCAAATACAGTCACCTTCCAAGATACTGAGGATTAAGACATCAACATATGGATTTAAGGGGACACAATTCAACCCCTTGCAAAGAGCTACAGATATCTTTATTCTACTACTCATAAAATGTCTTAGGAATACAATAGCCATTAGAACATTAACTGGTTGCAAAAGGTAAACTGTGACATTATTTTATACTATTTATTGTATTGTACATACATTGCATGAATATATTTTGGGCTTATATGCAGTCTCAAAATGAAAAGTTGTATATTTTACGTATTGAATACATATCTAAGCAGACTTGGATATTATACAAGTGTATAATGTAATGATTAAAAGCACAGTGTCTGGAGTGAAAGTACTTGGGTCTGAATTTGGGCTTTGCTGCTTACTGTGCCCTTGGAACACTCTAAGCCTCAGCTTTCTCATCTGTAAAATAGAAATAATATAGTATCTACATGATAGTGCCATTTTGAGGATTTAACAAGTGAATTGGTGTAAAGTGCTTTGATTGCTGCCCGGGACAAAGCAAGTACTCAATAAATGTTAACAATTACATAGTCATAATATGCAGATTGCAAGCTCTATGATAGAAGAGATGACGTTTAGTGTACTGTCTTTATCACTTCATAATTATAACCACAACGATGAATTAGCACGTGGGAAGCGTTTAATACATATTTTTAAACTAATGCACACACACGCACACACACACACATTGCAAGTTTGGTAAATGCGCCCTTCACCAGCTTTCCTTTCCTAACCACATGACCTCCACCTTTTCAACGTAATTAAAGCAAAAGGGTCAGGATTTTTGATGTTATAAAAGGACCCTCATGGAGAGAAAATCTAAGAAATGGAGCCCTAATAATGGAATGTCACAACCATCTGACAGCTGCACAGCATAAAGTTTTGTGCACTGTTGCCTTCTTGTCCACAGAACCTTCTGTACTTAGCCACTCCGAGTGCACCTGCCAGCCCCTCACATCACAACACAGAGACAGCATTCCTGTGTATATTTTTACAAAATAATTTCTCTAAATAAAACATTGAACTTAAAAAGAATCATGTTGTGCCATTGTGCCGCCTATTTAATTTCAAATTCTGTGACCGGTCAAAAGTACTATTAAAGATGAGAAAGTAAACTGTATCCAAGGGTGAGCAGAATTAAAGTTTATGCCGGCTGCGAGAAAAAATTCTCCTACTCATCAACCTACTAGATTCTGCTTGTCTCTATTATGGCTGCTACCTTAGTTTTCAAGTTTAAAAATTAATGTTAAAAGAATTTTATAAAGATCTTTTTTTATTTGAACAAGGTAAAACATTTTAATACAATAGAGCAATTTATATAATATTTCATATATTCTGGAAATTCTTTTTTTTTTTTTTTTTTTTTTTGAGACAGAGTCTTGCTCTGTCGCCCAGGCTGGAGTGCAGTGGTGCGATCTCTGCTCACTGCAAGCTCCGCCTCCCGGGTTCACGCCATTCTCCTGCCTCAGCCTCTCCGAGTAGCTGGGACTACAGGCGCCCGCCACCACGCCCGGCTATTTTTTTTGTATTTTTAGTAGAGACGGGGTTTCACCGTGGTCTCGATCTCCTGACCTCGCGATCCGCCTGCCTCGGCCTCCCAAAGTGCTGGGATTACAAGCGTGAGCCACCGTGCCCGGCCTGGAAATTCTTAAAAACATATTTGTAAGAAAATTCTTTGGAATTTTAACCTTATGGGTTTACAGGTTGTTAAAAAATATATTCCATTATTATTACTGAAATGATCTCACTAGCATATAAATTAGAAACAGAGTAATCATTAACAAAGCTCCTAGTTTTTGTTATTTCATGTAAATAACTAACCATATCTGTGAAAGATTGATTGCAGCTTTTAAAATGTTTGCTGAATCCTTGTGTAATTAAGATGAGTTAAATATGCAAATCAAGCCTAATTAGCTTCATTTATTAATGTTACTTTGCCTTGCCTCTACAAAATTTTTACTGCGGATCTGCTTTAGCACGTAGGATTTTTTATTTCTTTGTTCTAGGTTGAATTGCTGAAGAAACCAGCTGTTTTTCAGAAATAGAAAAAGCTTTCATGCAGGGTTCTTCATTTAGAAGTGAGGGTTTAAAAAATGCTCCCAGCAGCATAAGAACTGACTAAAATGCAATTATATACATATGTGTATTGGAATATATATATTCCAATCACCTTACATTAGACTATATTTATTGAATTCCGTTTCATTGAAGTAGCAAACCCTCTGGGGATTCCTTCTGATGAAAATGAGCCTTTGTCACAATATGTCCAACACAGTGATTGAGCATAACAGAGTGAAACAGGCAGCATCGAATGAACCAAAGTATTTGGCAGAATTACATTTTCCTTGAAAAAAATTCTAAATTTTTTTTGCATTAAAAAAAACAACTAAAACTACCAGCATCATAAAATTCACTGGAAATAATGCAAAGGAAATATAGTATAATGGCAGAGGGAAACACTAATATACTAATACAAATAAATATTAAAGTTCAGAGTCAATCTCACTTGCCTCTGATAAGCCAAAGGGAATAAGAATGAAATCTCAGAGCAAATAGAGTCTAAATTTAAATACTTCTTCTTCTATTATATATTCAATTAATTATTCTCACCATTACATTCTATAATTCAATTTTCCCAAATTCAGAAAATTCTTTTACATTATTATTGACTTTACTGCCTGCTTTAGGATATATATACTATTATTATTTTTAATCGGGTTTTTTTCCCCTATGGAAACAGTCGTTTTTCCAAGGTTTCTGAGGCGTTGTAAATATTTTATTGTGGTTAAAAAGCACAAGAGATGTACTGTCTTAACAAATGTTTAACTCTACTGTATATTGTTTACCATAAATACAAGGTTGTACAACAGATCTCCAACTTTTTCATCTTGCATAACTGAAATTTTACTCACATTAAGGATCTATATTTTATATGATAGTATTTACTTCCCAAATTATGAAGCCAATACAAGTTTTCATTTTTTTCTATAATACCTAAATTTTTAAGATCATTGGTAAAATAGGATGAAAATATATATTCAGAAATGAAAAACCCTGAAATATAAAATATTCTCAGTTTTATAATGGGTGGCTTTCCTTCACTCAACAAATACTTCCTTAAAATTAACTAAGTGTCAAATATACTACTAGAGTTAATGGCATGTTTAAATCCAAAGTTTGAGCTAAGCCTGACAATAGAGTCCACATTCCAAAGTGAACACCAGTCACCATGTATGATAGACACGTGTGATGAATTTGAAGCTCTTCTTCCATGTGGAGCATATGAAAGGTTTAGTAGTTGAACTGGAGAAAAGTTTTCTGGGGGGGTTTCTGTGTGTGTCTGCTTTCTCTGCTAGATGTGATGAGCTAGGTAAAAAAGATAAAAAACAACCGGCCAGAGAAACACACAATTGTCAAGAGGTGAATTTCACATGTGAGATCCCCAGCAATGTAGGGACTTTGATAAACGCCATGAAGGGGGTTGGCTTTAAAAATATGGTTACTTTACAAAGTGCTGAACTAGATTTCCAATGTGCTAAGAACTTTTGAGTTCCTTCCATCTCATCATCCTCCCCACACTCCAACCCTGATGATTCTGAAACCATCATTAAGCAAATGAGGGAACCTAGAAAGTCCTTAAGCAGTCCTCCCACATGCAGCCCCTCCCCAAGTCCTCTCAAAAGGCTCATCCAATCGGTAACAGCCTAACATCCAGAAACCTGCTACCTAAATTAAATCCAGGCGTGGATGATGCACCTGGGACGTAGTTTAAGTGCAGTTCCTTAAATTCTGTTCCTCTTAATCTGTAGACCTGTGAAACTAAAATAGACAAATCATCTACCCCATATTACCAAATGTACATTGTTGGGCAGGCACAGAATAACCACTGTATACATTCCTGTTCTAAAAGGAGGAAAATGAAAGCATAAAAGGGTCATTAGTCCATAATAATTCCAAAATTCAGCCATACAAATTGTGTAAGTTCTGTGAGTAGGTCTCAAGGCCTGGGAATAATTCTTTATGATTCTACAGTTCTGCTCCATTATAAATTAGAACATAAAGCATACCCTGGGCACAGATATTGTAGAACAATAATTGTCAAATTTTAGGGTGCCTAAGAACCAAGCGGAAAGCTTGTTTATAATGCATATTTTTACAGAAAAAAGATTTTTGAGGCTCCACTTAAGGAGGTTCTGAATCTATGTACACATGAGTTTCAGGAATTTGTATTTTAATTAGCATGCCATGTGATTCTAACGTGTACTTTGGGAAAAAATGATCCACTGCAGTGCTTCTCAAATTTCAATGTTAATATTAATATAAATGCCCTGGAGATCTTATTAAAATGCAGATTCCAATTCAGTAGGTCTGGGGTAAGCCAATGCTCTGCAAGAAACAAGGTTTTTTTTTTTGTTTTCTTAAATAAAACACCTCATCTGTAGCATTTGCAAACTGCCATGGTATAAATATTCCCTCCGTGGACAATTTCAAACTACCAACTCAATGTCACTGAACTCTGATTTGGGAAGAGTTGTGCATATTCTGCTTTCACAAATCAGTGTGAAGCAACTCCAACACACTACTGCATGGAGCCCAAGATTCTGAATTTCTCATAAGCTCCCAGGTGATACGGATGTTCCTTGTGCACAGACCACACCTTAAATAATAAGGATCCAGTAGAGAAACATGAGATGCTCCTGGTGAAGGTGATATTTAAGATGAGCTATAGACACTAAAAGGTAAGTTAGTTGGGCAAAGTCATGGGATAGAGGACAAAGATTCAAATAGAGAGTGACCCCAGAGCATGCCATTTATATATTGTTTATGGATGCTTTGGTATTACAATCACAGAGTTAATTTGTTGAGACAAAGACTGTAGGCCTGCAAAACTAGCCTTTTATAGAAAAAGTTTGGTGAATTCTGCACTAGAGCATTAAGTTAATAGCTATACTCTCTTAACAACTAGAAAATGTTTTTATCATTATGCTGTGCTGTATGGCTATAAAAAAACCCCACACATATACATATACAAACATCAACCCATAGACATGTGTGCACGAGTACACAATCACATACACACAAAGATACATACACATACATGGACACACAACACACACATATACATACACACATATATATACACATATGCACCCACAAAACCAATAATATAGATAATCCAGTTATTTTAATCAAGTGAAATATATATACACATTACAATGATAGAAGAGATTAAATAAAATGTATAGAAGGAATAGCATATAAAAAAAGAAAATACAAGCATTACTATGGCAATAAATTTGAAAATCCAGAGCAAATAGATTACTTCCTAAGAAAATACAAATAATCCCAATTAATTTATTAATTATTATATCACTGGCGGAGAGAAACTACATCATTTATTCTAAAACATACAATTTAAGATACAACTATTATATATATAAAATTACTAACTAGGTAGCTGAAAGTATTAAAAGAGAGCCCTAAAGGATCGGAAAGGTGATAACTGTACCAAGCAACTACAATACCTAGGGAAGAGGGGACAAATAAAAGTTTGAGTTATTAAACCTTAAAAGACTTAGATGAAGGGCTTAAACTCAAACCTCTAAAATGAGGTGCTCCTTGGGTGCTGTTAGTGTCTCTGAAGAGGGTGCAATGAGAATGGTTCTATGAGTTTGGCAAAAATTGAAATTGATTTAGCTGCTGCCATAAAAAGAGCTTGCTGGAATGAAGAATCAAGGCACGAGAGTCCACTGGAGGCACACAGGAAGTAGACAAGGAGTACACAGAAAAGGCCAGGTCCTGGCTTCCTCCTCCAGCCTTGCCATCTCCCTTAGCTCCCACTGTGGCCAGAGCTCAACATGGCCCCTACTGGTAAACAGAAATGGAAATTGCAATTTCATCCCCAGGATCACAGAGCTGAGTTTAGAAGATTGGGTATGAAACTGACAGACAGTAAGTTAATAATAGGCATAAGTATAAAATACGAATAAGTTAATTATCAAAATTTTAAATAAAGCTTTTCCATGGCAAAATATACAATAAATAAGGTAACACGAAAAAATTTGATTTGTTAAAATTTTGCAATGCAGATGACAGATAAACAGAGAAAGGGCAATATATATATATATATATGTATATATACATATATATATATTCATAGTAACATAGACAAAGGATATGAATAGGCCACTCACATAAAAGGAAATATAAATGGACAATAAATGTATGTATGAAAAGATTTTCAAACTCACTAGTCAGTGAAATGCAAAATAAAGTGACAACTACCAATTCACCTGCTGTTGGCAGTCATGTGGGGGAGAGAGTACTTTCATTTACTCATGGTAGAAATGTGAATCGTCACAGCCTTTTGGAAAAGCAATTTGGTAACATCTATTAACATTTAAAATGATGTGTTCCTTAACCTTGCAATAAAAGCAGCATGTGTAAATTCATATCTGAGTATGTTTTTGCAGCATCATTTATGCTGGCAAAAACCTGGAAATGAAGTGACTGCTCATCAAGAAAATAATTTTGACACAAACTCTTATTCCTTTGCCTACTACATAGTCAATAAAATAATAAAATAGAATCCTGTTGATTGATTTTGAGTTATTTCTATCAGATACATTTGAACAAGAAAAGCAAAATGCACAGAAGTAGGTATTGTATTGTACAATGACCAAAGGACCTTGTCTGCGAGTGTGTTTGTGGGATTTTTGCTGTTGTTCTTGGAAATGTTTTTTCTTTTCTGTTGAATTTGGAGGTACAGTTGGATTAATAATAATATTTCATAAACACATTGTGATCAGGTTGTTAATATGTTCCTTAGAGTGGATAAAGGGAAGAAGATAGGAATTGTAGGAACAGGAGATTCCAAGTATACAGGAACCTATTTCTGTAAAATGATTTATATGCGTGTACAGACATATTTAAATGCATAAGTAAATTAGAAAACAAGAGAGAATATCCAATACTTACAGTGTATTGCTAAGTAATACAAGCAAGTTATAGACCAATGTGTAGCAAGATTCTATCTCATTAAAACAAATAAACATTATAGCAATAATTGTATACACTGAATAAGTGTTTACTATATGCCAGGCATGGTTCTAACAGCTTTGTAAACACATTACTGATTGAATGCTTCTCAGTACATAGTTATGCAGGTATATATAGCAAGTTAGTGTGTACACTGAGAAAGACTCAGCATAAAGTCCCAGAGGGCTCTGGTGCCAAATCATCTGAGTACTTATTTGAATACTGGCTCTGTTTCTGACCAGCTGTGTGACTTTCCCAGCTTGGTAAGTTGCTAAATATCTTCATACTTCAGTGTTTCCATCTGCAAAATGGGGTAGTATTTAGTAGTTTTATTACAGATTTTTGAGAAATAAATGAATTAATAATGTAAAATGCTTAGAACAAATGTTTGGGTATAATAAGTACTCAATAAATATCAGCTATTATTATTATTATGAACAAGGAAAAAGGAATGGAAGAATTTATACACATGTTAATTAGCACTGGTTAGCTCAGTGGGATTGAAGTAGGGAATAGAGGGAGAAACTTGGATTTTGTTTTTATGTATCACAGATTTCCTTTTTCTATTTTTATCACACACGAAACATTTAATTGTAGCCAACATTTTATGACCTCAAGACAGACTCAAACTCAGAAACTAAACTAAAAGTAATAATCCAGTATGGCAAGATTCTGGATTGTTCATTTATTTGTTCTCATTTTTTGTTTATTAATCTCATCAACAGATATTTATAGAATGCCTGTAAGGCACTCTATAGGCCCTGTGTTTATATGAGTATATATTTTTACTCTCAATGGACTCAAAGACTAATGAGGAAGAAACAGACTTTAATAAAATCTCTGCAAATAATCACTGTGATAAACACTAAGAAAGTAAAATCAGGATATTAGAAACAATGTTACATGGGGTTTGGAACTCATTTTCTTTAGTAAGAAAATTATATAGAATAAGAGGGAATAAAGTATGTAAAGAAAATTGGGGTTGAGGGGAATATTTTGTGTACAAGCAACAGCTGGTGCTAAAGCCGTGTCACAATAGCCCATTATTTTATTTGGTTGGTTTATTGGTTCTATCTTCTGCTTGGACTAGTTCATATTTTACTCTTTCTTTCTTTGACCCTTGACACTGTGATTGAGAGGTATTAATGAAATACAGTGAAGGTGCTTCTCTCTGAGGCACTACATCTGATCATCACAGTCTATTTTCCGGTAATGGTTGCTTTTGAAAGACTTGTTGAGCTTCTCAGAGTTTGCGAAGAAATTGAATATTGCTGTTCTTTCACCTTTTTTAGTGTTTAAAATTATTTGTAGATAATTATTTTATTTTAAAAGTCTTTCTTATACTGTTCTTATTATCATTCTTTTTTTCTTCGTCTTCATCTTTATCTTCCTCTTCCATTTCTTTCTCTTTGTTCATTCTCCTTTATCATCATCATCACGCTTCATATCTCCTTATAGCTCTTTTGCAAAAGTTTTTATTGATTTGTATATAGATGCATATTTTATTATTTATATAAGCTTATTCCTGTGTATATATATGTTATCAATGAATATATTCCTCATTAAAAAAATTGAATGTCTACGATAGCAGTGTAAACAGTGTATTAGAATGGCAGGCATATGTGTACAGAGTCTAATTAGTTGCCCAGGGAGCAGACACTTATAACTTGACATTGGATAGAAGTAGTAGAGGTCTTAAAGAGAAGTCGACATTTAGTAAACATTTAGGATATTATATCGATAAAATATGGTAAATGGATTCATGGATGGATTTAGGGAGGGTCATAGATTGAAATTTTAGTGATGACTCCTAAATTTGAAGAACTGGATGGAATTTCTTAGAGAACCTCAGAGAATGGCAAACTTTGGGAGAGAAGATCGTAAGTTCAATATTGTAAATACTGTGCTAAGACGTCTTTGAAACAACCAAGGGGGCGGGAGGATGCTAAAAATGTTGTTACATATAGTGTTCTGGACTTGGAAGATAGGTTAAAACGAGAGACAAAATTTGTAGATCGTCAGTGAGAGATGGTAATTTAAACTATGGGCCAGGATAAAGAGGCTTAGAAACACTGTAGAGAAAGGTCCTAAGCATGTATTGTGAAAACCTGCATCATTTAAAGGAAAGTCGGGGAAAATGTTATATCATAAACAAGGAGAATGATGAAAGTGTTTGTATGTGATCTTTACTATTTCTTGAGAATAAATTCTCAGAAGACGGGTTACTAGCTCAGAAATTGTGAATTTCTAAGGCTTTTGGTACGTAATATAAAAATACCCTGTTGAGGAAATTTATCAATTTTTAATTTGCTAAATTTTACTTGTATCTATTGCAAATCCTCCCCTCAGCCTCCAACAACCTCTCCATTCAATTTTCCACATACTGAGAGAGATTTATTGATTACTCTGACAAGATACTGGGATAGGCACAGAAGACTCAGCAGTGCCCAAAAAAACAAACTCTGTCCCACTCTGCCATAAAGGACTCTAGAGTTGAAGTGTTTGAGAAGGTGGGAATGGAATAGATACAGAGCATATTAATATATTCCCTATTTTGAATCTATTAGTTATTCTTTAATATGGGTGATTCTGATGTTATTTCAGTATACTGCGGGATTTAAGTTTGCAAATATTCTATTATTTTTACATCTATGTACCAAAGTAAAATTGCTCTGCCACTTTTACTTCTTTCATTTTCTTTGCCATATTTTAGTATCATTGTTATACTAGCTTTATACAATGAGCAGGCTATCTTTCTGTTTTTCATATCCTGGAATAGTTTAAACATTATTGGCATTATTGGGTCACTTGAAGGGTGAGAGGACTCATTCATAAAGCCATCTGGTCCCAGCATCTGTTTTAGAGGTTAGATCTTTTCAGCTGTTTGAATTTTTTTTCTCCAGGATATGGTTCTATTCAAGTTTTCTACTTGTTTTCTGATTTTTCAATTTTATTAATTTATAATTTTCTAGAACACTATTCTTTCAACAAATATTGAGTGCTATTTTGTCAGGCATCTGTCTTTGTTGTGCCCTGGCCTTTCATATTTTGGAAGTGAATTGTTTATTGTTTAGTATGGCTAATGTAGTTTTTTTCCTGTAAGCTTGTACATTTTTCTTTATTCTTTCAATTAAAATGTACTTCTAGAATGTATCTATTAGAATAAACGTAGTTCTGTGAGTGCTGGGAGCAGGTGCACAACTTTGTGGAACAGGCTTCAGTGTGGTTTTCTCACCTGTATCTGATGAGCTCTTTCAAACTGCATATGCAGATGTTAAGTAAGACTGGGAATAGGTATGGTTGCATTTTCTTCAGAATACCATTCATCTCGGTGAGGGCTCTTTGTTTACAGACTTCCATGACTGCCATCTTTTATCTAATTTTTTTCCAACATTTTTGTTCCTTTGCAAAATGTGAGTGCTTCCATCCTCTTCCTCCACTCCCTGGAAAAGGTCTGTAAAATAATCTTCCACATAGCGATTCTTTTGCTGTTGTATCAGATCTACTATTACATAGTTAATAACCTGTCAATTACTTTTTAATTGTATTCCTCTTCCTTTTCACACTGCATTTTTTCATACTTTTCTGTTTACATATCGGGTCTTTTAAAGTAAATGTCCTTTGGATTTTCTTGATGGCATCATTTATTTAAAAATTTTTTTTTCTAATTTGTGCAGAGTACTATTTTTAGTATTTTTCTTCTAGATCTTCTAGATGTTCTTCCTGTTCATTGCCTCCATATGTATTTTATTTTTAGTCAGCTTCAAAAAAAGGGCAAGATTTGTCTAGACATTTTTTTGTCTATAGCACCCAGTGTTTGGGTGGCACACTAAATTTTACTTATGCTGTAATTTTTGACTCCCATTTTCAAGCTTATAACTGGAAGTTTCTTTTAATTCCCTGGTTAATTCCTGCTGTTGAATAGGAATTAGATTCTCATCTCCTCTGGCTTTCTGTCTCTTTTTGGTACTTAAGAATAATCACCTATAATTCGCAACATACATTACTTCTCAATTTCTTCCCACCTCCACTCTTTCCTTTGCTGATTTACATTTATTATCATGTAATATCTTTTAGAAAAACATCTATATTTTTATCTATATATTATTCTTATCTATATATTATTTTTATATATAGTGGCAGACAAGATATATATTTTATCTATATATTATTCTTATCTATATACCTTTAATAACTTGCACAGTTTCCTGGGACATAATGAATACTTAATAAATATTTGCTGAATGTCTGAATTAACATAATCCATATCATAATCAATTTGCCATGTTTGCTAATAGTTTATTGTCATGTTAAGTAGGGGTAAAAAATGAAGAATAGAATGGTATCCATCACTTTTTTACATAATAACACCTTACTTTTATTTGGTCACTATATGTGTGTCTGTACATTTCTTCTACATTATTATATAGCTTCCTTAAAGTTAAGACAGCAAAAAAATCTGCATTTAACTCTTCGTTTTATTTCTCATCATTATCATTTTGTTGCAAGAATGGGAGCCTTTATATAATGGAATCAAGAAAAAATATTTAGGATATATATTAGTAAAGTGCCTGAGGCTCTGACATATCAAGACAGAACTGAGTAAAGGAGTGAAGAAATCACATAATAGAATCTAAGAATGAAAAATAACAAGAAAGTGTAAACATTGCAGTTTGAGGTAAAGTGTCTCTCTTTGAATCTGGTAGTAACTACTTGACATCAATAAGTTGAGTAGTGAAAAACAGAACAAAATCATGTTGTTCATTTGGCATTGCAAAGTTAAAAATGCCAATTCTTTCACTGAAAGTAACTTTATTTTTTCTCATACAGTACAATAGTGCCTGGAGACACTTTCTGAGCATGGAATTTGAAATGTGATTGATCCAATTTGCTTGTTTTTAAATGCCTTCTACGGGCAGTAGAGTAGGGAGGAGGCAACAAAAATATAGACAACTGTATTAGTCTGTTCTCAGGCTGCCATAAAGAACTGCTAGAGACTGGGTAATTTATAAAGGAAAGAGGTTTAATTGTTCACAGCTCCACATGGTGGGGAGGCCTCAGGAAACTTATAATCACGGTGGAAGGCATCTCTTCACAAGGCAGCAGGAGAGGGAATAAGGGGGGAAATGCCTCTTACAAAACCATCAGATCTCATGAGAACTCACTATCACGAGAACAGCACGGGGGGACCGCTCCCATGATCTAATCACCTCCATAAGGTCCCTCCCCCAACACATGGGGATTACAATTCGGATTACAATTCATGATGAGATTTGCATGGGGACACAGAGCCAGACCATATCAGCAACTGAGGATAGTTTTTAAGGTGCTTACTTCTTGCTTGGCACATAATAAATTATCATGACTAAACATATAGTTATCTTGAACTATGAAGTTTCAAAGAAAAAGACAAGTAGTAACCTCTGGAATTGGTAACAACCTTAATTAATACAGTTTTGTGCAAGGCAATATTTTGAAATGAAATGAAAGAAAATGAAAGCCAGTGTCATATAGTGTCACTGTCAAAAGTTTACATTGTATGGGAATAAGTGGTGTGATGGCTGCATCAGATAAATTTTTAAGTCACATAGAAAAAGTACAATGTTTCATGAAAGCATAAAGAAACAATCACATACATTTGGAGTAATTTAAAATTTTAATCTCAAAAGGAGATGTATTTTAAAATAAATTTTTAAGGATCTACAGGCTTTCAAAAGGCAGAGGGCAAAGATGGTGTTCAAGGTATTAAAGACACACAAATCAAAGATGTAGGGGAGGAAAAGCTTCTGCCATGTATAAATATCATGCAAAAGTGCTGTTTGTGACACTGACCATGTCCACTTCATATTAGCAGATAATTAGATAGCTATGTCACTGTGAAAGCCTTCAACATCATGATGAATAACTGACCTTCAGTGTGGGAGATAGTGAAGTGTCCTGGACAGCTTATGACTATATGAATGGCATGACTGGAATTGTTCTCTTTGTAGTCTGTATATTCAAAGGAAAGATAATGTGCTACTAAACCAGAATGGGAGGAGTGGAATATAAACAGTAGGGGAAAAATTTTTAAAGGCAATGTAAAGGACACATTTGCAAGATGTAACAGATGATTTTATATTTGGGAATTTGAGGAAGTATAATCAAAGTTTTCTATTTTTCTCACTCCATGTTGTTGCTAGGACCATTGCCCTAAAAACAATTTTGATCACTAACTCAGGATACCAACATATGGAGACTTTCATGATAACTCTCTTTTCTTCTTCTTTTTTTTTTTTTTTTGTTTTGAGGCGGAATCTCCCTCTGTCAACCAGGAGGCTGGAGTGCATTGGCATGATGTCAGATCTTGGATCACCGCAACCTCCGTCTCCTGGGTTCAAGTGATTCTCCTGCCTCAGCCTCCCGAGTAGCTGGGACTACAGGAAGGCACCACCATGCCTGGCTAATTATGATAAATCTTTTGACTCACTCTTGTTTGTCCTACTTTCTTTTGCTTTTATATTCCAGTTAAACCAAATTTCTCATGGCTTTATGCAACTTTCACTTTATAAGTGCTGCCCTACCAGCCTCTTGGACTTAACTTCTCTATTTTTAACTGCCTATTTCTTATTAAAGACTGAAGTAAAGTATCTGCTTTCTGCGAAGCATTTCTTCCAACTCCCTCACACAACATGAATTGCTCTCTGCTTTGTCTTCTAACAGTCTTTCAGTGCTACCTCTAAAACAGCACTTACCACATACTTTGTTTGTCAGTCTTCTTCTCCAATACAATATAAGCTCATTGAAAAGAGATATTGTTTTATTCTGCTTTGTAATCCCCAGGACATAAAATATTCCTTGGCAAGAAGCAGGTACATAATGAATGATGAAGAAATTAGTAACTGAATGTGTGAAATGGCATTGACATTCTGAGCCTGAGTCATTAGGAAATAAGTGTGTCACTTATTGAAATAGGGAATTAAGAGTAAGCTGAGAAATTGGGGGAGAGACCTGCTGAGTTAGAGCCTAGGTCAATAATTGTAAATGTACATATAAAGTTGGGGCAGTGACAACAACCATATATTATCATCTATACAAGGATCTGAAGCCTAAAACATTGGTGGGTTGGATAAGGGAAAGAAAGGAGAGAGACTGAATGTGAGAAAAGCAAAACCTGTTGATAGGCTCTTTATGATTTTATTGATGAATTATAAATGAGGTATTTCCATTGGTTTAGGGGGAGTTCATGTTGTAAGGTGTGAGAAAAAAGTCATACAATCTAGACGATATTTTTTTTCAAAGATTACGTGCTGAAGAGAGGAAAACAAAAAAGTCATCTCAAAGAGTAACAGAATTGAGGATTTTGTTTTTAGTTCCTGGCTTTGTTTGTTATGACCATGCCCTTAGGCATAGAAATTATTTTGTAAGGAAGGAGAAGTTACAGATGTAAACAAATGAGAGGACTTGATGAAATAAAGTCTTAGAGAGGGGAGAGACTGAGAATCTCAATCTTTCCCTTGTGAAGAGGTACTGAGGGAAAAAGAATGGTTATTCTTAAGGGAGGCACGCAAAGGAAGAGAAGATGGATGAAAATAAAGATAAATTTTAAAGTGAAGGGAAAATAAAGAGTATAAATGTTATATGGTTTTCTCAAAACTGTACGAGCTGAAGTTATTCACTGAAAGTCTCGGTGATGTGGATTTAGTATAAGAGCTTTAGTAGAATAGAAAAGGTAGGAATCACTATGAGGAAGGACATCAATAGTAAGCATACACTAGGAATTTTAAAAAGGATACAATAATAAGAGTCTAGCTTAGTTTAAAAGAATTACAGTGGATCCAAGAAGCATGACTTTGTGCATTTCTCTAATAAGATACAACAACTACCTATTGGGTATTATGGCTCACTACCTGAGTGACAAGATTCATACACCAAACGTCAGCATCATGCAACATAACCCATGTAACAAATCTGCACATGTACCCCCAAATCTAGAATAAAACTTGAATTTATTTTTTAAAAAAAGAGTTGTTGGGGGACATATCCCCAGATCCCCAGGTCAGATATGCAACAAAAGCAGAATGAATGGAGGTTAATTAGTTGAGTCTGTTCTTGAGGTTCTTCCTCTCATAAGTTGAGAAACAGTGGTAAGAAAATCACTGGAATCACACAGAAATCAGAACACGAGACTTGTGATGGATATAGCTAAATTAGAGAAAGCAGACTGGAAATCCAAATCTAAGTATTTTCTCCATGAATGAAACTTACCCACATAGCCATTGGCAGAGTTGAAAAATGATCTTATGGCCTGGTAAATAAGAAAAAAAAAAAACTGCATCCTTAACTCAGGAGAGGAATAAAGACTGATCCATATATGCACAGGTCCTTTCCCTTAGCTAACCAGTCAGATGATTACCAATCACACCCTCCTTTGGGGATGTGTCTATGAGAGGCCCTGGAAAAGAGGCCTCAAGTATTCTTCTAAAACTTTCATCCTAGAAAGCACACATTTCATCCCCTCTATTGAAAATCGACAAATTCAGAATAAACCCTCCTTCCTAATAGATGGTAGTATTATTGACAAGGTTGACCACATGTCTGGTTGGGTAGACCTGAAAGTAAATTCATCATGTAAGGTAATTTTTTAAAAGTCAAAGAACAAATTGGGTCAAAATAAAAAATGTAGAGCTTATTTACTGCAAGTGGGAAAGGTGAGGAGAAGAGTGCAATTATTTCAATGTCAGAGTTTGTGATTATGTTGGTAAATGGTAGAGTTATTTCAAGTTATCATGAGTTGTAAGGCAAGTCTGAGTGATGGGGTAGGAGAAACAAAGTGGCAATGCTTAACATTGAAAGTGAAAAACTATGAGGCTAGGAAGAAAGAAAAATATCATAATGGTTGAATCTGTTGAGCATAATGGTAGGCCAGTGATTATTACCAGGCAAATAAATGATTTTTAAGAAATGTGATGTTAAGGCCTTCTCCCATTAAATTAGAATATCTGAAGGTAAAGCCATCAGAGAACTAGTTTTTTTTTAAAGCTTTCCAGGTATTTCTAATGTGCAGCCAGAGTTGAGAACCACTATATCTGGCAATGATGAAAAGAACAGTGTGACAGTGATGAATGGGTCATGATGTCCTGAAGACAGAAAGATGGATAGGACAAGAAAGAGAAGAGGGCAGAAGTAGACATCAAAAATAGTGGAGATTACTGAGTAGAAGCAGGGCAATCATATCCTAAAAATGGCAGTATAACTAAAGTAGTATTAAGAGTCAACGTATCAGGTTCCCAAAAGTCATGGGACAGTAAGAAGTGGAGGAGAAGGTAAAAGATCTTGTGTCTTCAGGTTTCAGACACATTTTATTTAATGAAAGAAGATTGATAAGTAGAAATTTATTTATGGAAAAACAGAGTGGACCTCTTGGGTGAGGAGATTGTTACATTGTTAAGAGTGGACTCAGGGATAGTCAGAGAAGAACTGGGTAAATTAGAGCAGCAAGAGCCAGAAATGAAGGGCAAGGGCAACATTTTCCTCGATACAGCTGCAGGACATGGCAGAGGTATCCAAGCCAAAAGCAAGGGGCAAGAAGAGCCAGGAGGAAAGGCAAGGATTAGTGCCAGAAAGACATAAGGAGAGGGTATCAAAGCCAGAGGCCGGCAATTAAAACAGGGCCCAGAGCCTGAGGAACTTGATGTGGAAGTAGAAGGAAGTGGCCAGAAGTGTCTCCGTGGTGGCCCAGCTCTCTTGACTTCTAATGATTTAGGCAGAGACGGTCACAATTTGCCCCACCCTCTTTCCCTGAATCCTCTTCTTCTTTAAAGAAACCCTCCTAAGGATGAAAAAACTACAATGAGTAGGAGAGGGCACTAAAAAATGTTGCAATGTGAGGCAAATTTGAGAGGCAGACAGAATCATCAGGTACTGGGGAAAGAAGGGCATTATTAGTTTCCTAGGGCTGTCTTAACAAAACATTACAAACTGGTTGCATAAAACAACAGAAATGTATTTTCTCCCAGTAGCGGAGACTACAAGTCTGAGATCAAGGTGTATGCTATTTTGTGAGGTCTCTGAGGGAGAATGTTATGTCTCTCTGTTAGTTTCTGGTGACTGCTGGCAGTCCTTGATGATTGTTGGCTTGTAGATGCAGCATTACAATCGCTGCCTCTGTCTTTACATGGCATTCTTTCCCTGTGTCCCTCTCCTTTCTTCTTTTTATGAGAGCATCAGTCATATTTAATTAGGGATCACCCTACTTCAGGATGATCTAATCTTTAGTAATTACATCTGCAAACACCCAATAGAGTGTCATTATTCCCAATTCTGTACCACTGAAAACAGAGATAAGTAATTGGGGGTTAGGATTTGCACATATCTTTTGTGGGAACACAATTCAACCAACAACAGAGTTTTTGTTGTTAGGTAAAATTTGGTTAATGCAGCTTGGAGTCTTGGTATGATCCTACTTCTTGAAGGATGTTACTTAGATATCTCAGTTGAATCACGGTTTTCAGTGAAGCAAAAGAGACAATTGGATAGCATATATATATATATATATATGTATGCTAAATGTAATATATATTATATTTAAATTCTAATATTATATTTTATGTACATAATATATGTTCATGTTTATTTTACATTAATATATAGCCTTGTATATGAAAGCATCTGAGATACTATTTTCTTATTCAGTGGTTCTCAAAGTGTGGTTTCCAGATCAGGCACATCAACATCACCCGAGAACTTGAAAAACATACACCCCATACCTATTTAATTGAAAACTCTGGGGCTGACACTCCCTCTGTATATCTGTATTTTTATAAGCCATCCTGCTCAGTCTGATTTGAGAACCATGTGACTCTAGTTAAAGAAACTTGTCTGCAATTACAAAAACAGGTGTTAGGTAAAGGTTATGTTTGTTTTGGTTCGGTACTTTAGTCTGAAAAGCTTGTGTCTTGAAGATTTTGGCTAATAAATTAGATAATTAAAATACTCTTACCCTAAGTTATTTATAAAATATTTAAAATAGCTTTAGTGTGGTTAGAATTTTTCTTTTCTCTTTTTTTATTTTTATGAGATGGAGTCTCGCTCTGTTACCCAGGCTGGAGTGCAGTGGCACAATCTCAGCTCACTGCAAGCTCTGCCACCCGGGTTCACGCCATTCTCCTGCCTCAGCCTCCTGAGTAGCTGGGACTACAGGCGCCCGCCACCATGCCTGGCTAATTTTTTTTTTTTTTTTTTTTTGTATTTTTAGCAGAGACGGGGTTTCACCGTGTTAGCCAGGATGGTCTTGATCTCCTGACCTCGTGATCTGCCTGCCTCGGCCTCCCAAAGTGCTGGGATTACAGGTGTGAGTCACCGTGCCCGGCCTTAATGTGGTTAGAATTTTTCAAATGGATCTTGCTCTATAGAACTTGTTATTTGAGAAATTTCTGGGACTAGAGTCTCTTAATGAAGTTTGTTGATGCTTTTAATGTCTCAAGTCTTCAGATAATTCCGCTGCCAATGAATTCTCGGCCTCACTTTTATTTACTGTATGCCAGCTGCCCCGTGTCATTTATTAAGTGATATAATTGAATTCTTGCAAAAATCTTAACATAAATATTATCATGACCATTTTAAGGATGGAGAAACTGAGATATTTCTGTTAGGTTTGTCTTAACAGAGGTTAAGTAAACTGTCCACATTTACTCAGTGAAGAATGATAAAAAGTAGATATCAAATCCAATTCGACTGACTGCAGAGTCCATATTCCTTCATCTACCCTATTTTGCTTCTATTTAGAGACCTAAATAGCTGCTTAAAATAATAAAAATTAGTTTTGTTTTTGAAATTCTCTCTTCTCTTCTAAAACAAGAACAAATCCTGGGGTTGGGAAGACACTTAAAAAGTCAGTGTCTTTTCTCTTGTCTCCCATTCCCAGATTCTTCTGAGACAAAAATCTGACTCCTAAAATAAGGCAATTAATAAAATACGTGGTCCAAGCCAATGATTTATATTATTGGTCCCACATTATCTTTCATCTTGTCAGTAGAAAACTTCTTAGCTGGCTTTCCAATTTGCCCTAAGCACTGCCATTTCAATAGGAATTGCCAGGTTCCAGGTATTGCTTGAAATTTGTTGGGAATTTTAACATGATAATTAAGTTTTTGCATTAATGCCTTCTCTGGAATCCTAATTTTCTAACATGGCTTATTTAAGAATTGCTATAAATAAGAAAACATTTTAACTGTAGCAAAATTTAGCTTTTTAAATATCATGAATTCAGAACACAACAAATTATTCAAACAGAGATTTCTTTTCTTTACCAGATTGTGAAAATTACTATTCTCAAGGGCATTGATATATAATTTAGTTCATATTTATAGTTCTTAAATGGTGCCCTACATATCATAAGCTTTATACAACTTGCTGAATGCATAAAAAGGAAAGGTAGAAAGCTAAACACTGCCTTCTGATGGTGAGGTGGGAAGTAGAGAAAAGTTACTGATTTTTCTTTTTTTCTCAGTGGATGGGAGAGCTAATTTTGAAGTATGTCATGTTTTTCTATCTTGCTATGATGATCTTTTCTCTTGACTATCTTAGATGTCCCTTAGGCTTATAAGAAGCAATGGAAGGGCAGAGATTTTGAGGTGCCATGAAAGACCTAAACATGGATTCCACAGATCACACCAAGACTGTTACCAAGTGCTAACCCAGCTTCTCATTGGTTGTTGCTGCCTTTTTCTACTGCAGAAAGGGCAATAGTGCAGTATCCTCCCTACTTTACCCTAGTGAATTAAACTGAATTGGTGATTGTATGGTTTCTGGAAATCCAAAATATTCCTTGTAAGGAAATCATTTTGATAAGGGCATAGAATTACATTTGAAGGTTTTGTTTCTTAATTTCATAGAGAAATACTCTGAAAAAAACAACCCCTAAAGATATTTATCATGTCATTTCCTCACTCTTCAGAAGTGATCAATTATAATAAATTTCCTCAAAGGGTCATTTTTTCACAGAAATATACTATATTTATAGTAATAACTCATCTGATCAAATTCACTGAACTGTTTAAAGAGAAAAGTAAAATAAAGCACTGATAATTGCAATTAACAGACACACAGAAAAGGAGCAATAAATAACAGATAATAACAGGTTTTTTTTGTTTTTTTTTTTTGAGACAGGCTGTTACAGTGGTGTGATCTAGGCTCACTGCAGCCTCGACCTCCTAGGCTCAAGAAATCCTTCCACCTCACCCTCCAGAATAGCTGGGACTCTAGGAATGTGCCACCATGCCCAGCTAATTTTTTTTTATTGTTTGTAGTGATAGGGTCTCACTATGTTGTCCAAGCTGGTCTCAAACTCCTGGACTCAAGCAATCCTCCTGCCTTGACCTCCCAAAGTGCTGGGATTACAGGTGTGAGCCACCACACCTGGCCTTGAATAATTCTTGATGACTACATTTTTAATCTTTGTCAGATATTTTGGGGGTCTCTCTCCTGATGGCAATGCTTCATTCTCTTCTGGAAACAAGCTCCCCTGTGCCTTCTAAGCCACAGAGGCATGTGGAAGGGTCTTTTTCTTGGGAATACTTTGCCTTCCTCTCCCTTGCAGAAAGAGTCAGAGGGAACACAGGAGCACATCTAAGCAATAAGCTGCCTCTCATCACCTGAGTTCCCCAGAAAAGACAGCCTAAAGTAAGGATTAATGCACAAATGCTTTACATAAGAGATGCAAACCCAGAGCAGCTGCGATGAGAGAAAGAGAATGAGGCAGGGACAGACACGGAATAAGGCATTCCTGCATTGGCTACTACACAAAAGGAACAGCAAGTTGCTACAGAATTATATCCTTTGCCATTTTGGTGGGCAGAATGCAGATTTTGGTGGGCAGAATGCAGATTTTGGTGAGCAGTATGCAGGGAAAACTATGACTCTGACTAATCCATAGTGGGGAAGAAGGAATGGGATTCAGTTCAAGTTTGCTTCTTGGAAATCGAACTCCCCTATATTTCTAGGGTACATCATCTGGATATTTTGGCAGCTGCACAATGTGCCTGATTCCATACCCGCCTTCATGGTGTTTAATTTAAGTCTGAAAATGGTCATTGAGGCAGAATTATTGGCACATGGCTGGCCAACGTGCCTGCACAGGGGCAGCCAAGGGGAGGGGAGAACTCAGCACTCTCAGGACAAGTGACTGGATGGCTTTGGAGACAGCAGTGCTGGGAAAATCCGTGAAAAGCCTTAAGATATGTATCTGAAATAATGCCCTTTCCCAAAAACTGAGAATAAGGCCTTTAATTCTACTTTTGTTTTGAGTTGGCCTCTTGCATACATGAGACATAAAACTGGGAATCTTCAGTGTTAACTTTTTTAAACATGTGTTTAGAAGAACAAATGAAGCCTGCCTGTAGAAGAATAAAGAAGATATTCTGGTTGAAACAGAAACAAGAGTGAGAGGACATCCTCTCGGGATCCCTTGAAGGCTTCTCATTCCTGGCTCCAGTCTCTCACAAGGTACAGTTATATTCTTGCCCCTAGGTACCCGGAGGTTGTGGTTGCCTGTTATTATTAATAAATATTTTTTCTCTACTTGCTCTGTTTATTTGTACATGTAATCAAACTAATGACATCTATATCATCAGATTATAAGATGCAAAATAAATCTCTTCTTGGCCTCTCTTAAATGTTGTTATTCTTAGGCTTCTAGATTCCAGGCTCTCCTCTATTCTCATGCTGCACACTCCTCCTGGGGGCCTGGGTTCATTTCCAAAGTTTCAATTTCCAAAGACCTTCATATATAAGATGACTCTGAAACTACATCTCCAGCTCATATCACTAAATCCAGCTTGCTATTGATCAGGGTACAAGTGAATGGTTTCCACTGAATATATCCCAAAGTGAATTCGTCATCTTTCAGCCTAGATCTCTCTACCTCATGATCTGTCCCTTGCTTGCTTATTAACTTTGCCCAACCAAAAGCAAACTATGAATTCATATGCCATTGTGGTTAAATTCTTATGATCACAGCCCAAGGCACATGCTATAATAACTACAAGAGGTCAAGTAACTTGCTACCATATTTTAAAAGTAATAGACTCAGTAGTCAAACATCTGTTTGCCAGAATCTAAGGGCTATGCTCTTTTTATTGTAGCATACACTCTCTCAACACACACACACACACACACACACACACACACACACACACACACGGAGTAAAATAAGAAGAATTAAAATAAATTGAGATACCCTAATTTTCACTTTAGGCCAATTTCTTAATTTTGTTTCAGGCATGTCCTTATTTTAATTATTGAGTTTAATTTACAGTTAATTCCCATTTATCAGTATGTTGCTGATCTTTCTGGATGAATATTAGTGTAAAACATTTAATCCCTAGATACCTTCTTTCTGTTAACTAATATGTTTTAGATATAATTCTTCAAGATCAGGTGTTGTGTCTTCAAGTATTGCAGACTAATTTTAATATCAGTCTAAACAAGCTGTAATCAAGAAGATAAATATACCACAAAAATCATGCAAGGCATTCTAAATTCAAATAGAAACGATTCTTGGGTTATCCATATCACTGTTTACTATTCATTTAAAACTTAAATGCGTATGTATTTGTATGTGTCTGCATTTAAATATATACTCTACTGTGCAAAATATACATTTAAATATATAAAAGAGATGTTCACATATAAAAATGCATTCAAATATAGACATATACTTAATAAGTTTTTGATTCCATATACGGGGATATGACTGAGAGAAAATTTCTTTGCTAATTAGTTGTAATCAAGGCAGAAATCTTAAGAAAATTAACAATTACTATAAAAAAGTCTTAAACTCAAGCACAGTTCTTGAATTTACAATCTGTTCATCCTTACTTTAGACATAAGAATGCATTTCCTTAAGCACAACACACGACGTCATATAGCGCTACAAAAATGTATACTGAGATAAAAATAAATCAGTTTCACTTAATTATCATCATGTATGTATTTCTCTGCCTTGGACTTCATGAGTGGGGCTGCTTTGGAATTTTGCCTCTGTCTTAAGGACGTATGGTTCATTATTCCTCTGAGGATATGAAGTTTTTCCTCTGCATATTTCTATTTTATTTTGTAAAAAAAAATTTTATTGGAGTATATAACATACTTACAGCAAAGTGCTGAAATCACAAGTGTTTAAGTTGATGAGTTTATTTCAAGTGGAAATACCTAAGTTGACTTGTAGATCATTACGGCGTCCAGAAGCCTCCTTCGTGCCCCTCTCAAAAACTATCTCCCCACAAAGTAAACACTATTTTGATTTTTATCAATAAAGTTTTTAATTTTACATAAATGGTATTAATTATGTACTATTGTATGTTTAAAAGATTATAAAATTCAATTGTTTTGTGTGGCGGTATTTCATTATTTTTCATTGTATATGGTATTTCAACGTATGAAGCTACACCATTTATTTATTGACTCTACTGTTGATGGACATTTAAAGTTGTTGTAGGTTTTGGCTATTGACAATAATGCTATTATTAATATTCTTTTCCCACTCTGCATCCTTGCTAACAGTTTGTGTTATCTGCTGTTTTACTTTGGGGCATTTTATTGAGTTTATAGTGCTATCTCATTGTGTTTTCAAAGGACATTTCCTTAATGACTAATGATGTTTAATGCCTTTTAATGTATTTATTAGTCCTTTGAATATTTTTGTATATGTACTGTTCAAATCTCTTGCCTGTTTTTTAATTGAAAACTGTCTTTTTATTAGGACTTACAGGAGTGCTTCATATTTCTGTACCCTAGCATTTTTTCAGATATTTTCTCCCACTCTCGTTGTCTTTTCAGTTCATAATGGTGTTAATGAATGGAATTTCTTGATTTTGACAATTGAAAGTGTTTCTATCTTCTCTTTCAGTAATAATACATTTTGTGGCCCATTTAATAAATCCTCACATACCCAAAAGTCAAAGATGATTAGACTATTCCCTTCCATTATCTTCTAAAAAAATTATTGCTTTGCACTTCACTTTAAGGTATATAGTTTATCTAGGATTAATTCCTGTGTATCGTATAAGTTTGGAGCAATAATTTATTACTTGACATATGAATATGAAATTGATCCTATATAATTCATAAAAACATCCTCTCTTCCATTCTATTTATGTCTTAGTCCAGATTTCTGTGACAGAATACCATAGACTTAGTGGTTCATGAACATAGAAATTTATTTCTCACAGTTCTGGAGGCTGGTAGTCTAAGATCAGAGTGCTAGCATGGTTGGGTTCTGGTGAGGGCCCTCTTCTGGATCACAGATAGCTGTCTTCTCATTTTATTCTCACATAGCAGAGAGTGAGAGAGCTCCCTGGTGTTCCGTTTTAAGGGCTCTAATATGATTTGCGTGGATGCAGGTGCACTCTGATGACCTAATTACCTCCCAATAGCCTCACTCCTAATAATGTCACATTGGGCGTTAGGATTTCAACATATCAATTTTAGAAGGAACACAAACATTCAATCCATTGCAATTACAGTGTAACTTCTGTTGAAGTGGTGGCAACATTTATATGGGTGGCAGTTTTAGGCCTTCTATTTTGTTCCATTACTCTACTTATTTCTGAGCCAGTATCACCATGTCATTATTAAAGTAAGACTTATAGTAGGTCTTGATATCTGGTTGTGTAAGTTTTCCAACTCTGTTCTTTTTAAAGATTGTCTGTACTATCCCTGACCCTTTGTATTGCCATAAGAATTTTAGAATCACTTGTCTTTCTATAAAAGAAACTGCTGGAATGTTTTATTTGGTATTTCACTAAATTTATGGATCAATTTGAGAAGAATTGACATCTTTATGCTATTGAGTTCTTCCAATGCACAGACATGACATATTCCTGCATATATTTAAGTCTTTTAAAATTTCCAGCTGGGCATGGTGGCTCATGCCTGTAATCCCAGCACTCTGGAAGGCCAGGGCGGGTGAATCACGAGCTCAGGAGACTGAGACCATCCTGGCCAACATTATGAAACCCCGTCTCTACTAAAAATACAAAAATTAGCTGGGAATGGTGGTGGGCGCCTGTAATCCCAGCTACTCAGGAGGCTGAGGCAGGAGAATCGCTTGAACCAGGGGAGTCGGAGGTTGCAGTGAGCCGAGATTGTGCCACTGCACTTCAGCCTGGTGACAGGGCAAGACTGTCTCAAAAAAAAAAAAAAAATTTCCACCAATAATATTTTTTAGTTGTTAGCATAGAGAACTTCCATATTGTTGACTAAATTTGGTAGGTATTTGATTCTTTATTGCTACTTTAAGTGTTATCTTACTTTATATTTAATTTTCTAGTTGTTTGTTACAAGTATATAGGACTACAACGTAACTTTTCATGTTGATCTTATATGCAGCCACTTTTCTAAAAGGAATAATGAACCACTAATTATCATTAGAAATTTTAACTTTGTGATGAAAAATTGAAACGGCCTAATATATTTGTATGTGTTCATATTCACACATATGCTGAGTAGCTGTCTGTAAACTATTTTGGAAATACAAGTATCTAAAGTACTATAGAAACTAAATCCAAGTTGGGTTTTAATTTAAAAAACTGATGTTTCTCCTGTCCTATTGTTAAAATACATTTTTATTTTTAAACATTTTAAGAAAAATCCTAGCCCTCCTAATTAAAATATATTTATTGTCTTCTACTTTTTCTGATAATACAGTTTTTAATGACATTCATCTTGGATTCTATTTTTAAATATCTTAAATGTCTATCTTCAAATGCTTTCATTTCTGTTACCTAAATTTTTTATCAAACACCTACATTTCTATCTTCAAACTCATATTATTAAATCTATGCCAATTTTATTCAATAGCAGATTTCCCTAAACAGATTCCCTAGTCTACTATTTCCCTTTAGTGTCATTCTTAAATGGTATATAGCTGAAGAAAAATTCCTGACAAACAATATTTTTAAAATGATTTGTACTCAAGCTGGGTGGGATTGTTGGAGGTGTAGGATTGGTATGATGTTATATGTTTAATAAGAATATATCTGCCAGCAATTTTTTAATAGAATTTGAAATTTTGAAACAATACAACATTCATTTGGGCATTAGAAAGATCAGAAATAGTACCAACTTTCTTCATATCCTTAATTAGATATTTCCATTTTATTTTTATATAAAGACTAAAAATTTTGCTTTACTTTGTTATAATGTATCTGTCAAAGTATCTCAAAGGATATTTACTTCTCTCATATAATAGCTTCAAATTTTGTGCTTGCCTTTGTAAAGATGTGTGACAACTGGAAACTGGAAATGTTAAGGGTCACGTATTTATCTTTAGAAAAGTGCAGCAAGAGAAAAGCAATTTCCTGTAAATAATGCTTTTAAAAGAGTTCAATTTGTGACTTTTATGATTAAGATATTGTTTCTTAAAAAATAGCTTGTACATATTTCTGATTAATTTATTTTGAAACCAATGAGAAATTTCACTAATTTTTAAAACCTAAACTCAGAGAGTTTGAAATTAGTTATAATTTCTCTTTTGAGTTAATGAGCTAAGTTTCTAACTACATTACAGTGTTATTGCCTTAAGTAAATAAAGACATAAAAGAATAAGGCAAAAATTGTGTTCTTCATCCTAGATCCTGATTACAATGACCAAAGGAATATATATAACAAATGGGAACTGATGATGAAGGAAAGATGATACTCACAAAAACATTCTAGGGTATTTCAGCAATCCACAACACCAAACTGAAGGAGGATAGGGAAGGCTGACTGGCAGCTGCCTCTCCTGTATAATTGTTCAGTAAACATGGAGACATCCACCAGTAACTCCCAATTTTATGCTGGAGTTCATGTTGGATTAATATAGAAAAATCAGTACCTTAGTTTTCCAAGGTCAGTCATCTATGCAAATGGTTTTCATTTGGTTGTTTTCATTATTTTTTCTTTTTCTCCTATATTCTGTATGATCATCTCAAGCTTATCCTCTACATGCCTTATACTGTTTACTGAATTACTTTCTTCTTTATAGCTTTTAATGCCATACCAGGGAGAAGTCCAACTGCCTGAAGGCTTTTGAGCTAATATGACTACACTTACATTTAATGTGCTGAGCATAGACTATTTGGGTAGAAGTTTTGAATCTTATCTATCTACAGACCTGTCCTTGCTTTGAGCCCTTGCCCATTCAAATCAGGAGATGCTGTTGAAGATCTTCCTAGCTTTATAACTATATTCCTGAGATACTCCGCTATTTTCTTGGGGTGTGGAATTGTGAGTTATCTATCACAAAAGTCTTCATTTGTTATATGCACCACATACAGCAGAAGCTACTCAATATTCTTTGTGTGGATAGACTCCTTTCCTAGTTTCCAGCGCTGGTGCAGACCTTTAGATTTTCTCAACTTTTATAATGCTTTGGTTATTTGTACAGTTTCTGGGTAGGGTAGATGAAGGTGAATCACTGAATTTCTTAGTTGACTCAGCCATATTTTTATAACTTTCTCTATGATATTTTCCAATTTATATTATGAATTAAGAAGAAAAAATTATAAAGCCCTGGTCAATGACAGATCAAAAAGAAAACTGCATAACATTCTCAGTTATACTATATATATGCAGAAATCTGAAAAATATTAGTAATGTGTTAATATAATAAAACCATAACCAAGTAGGATTTATTCTAAGAAAGCAAGGGTGGTTATATGTTAGAAACTCTATTAATACAATATAGACTTAATTACATCGGTATATTGATATATCAAAAGAGGGAATCTATATGATCAGCTCATTTGATGCTAAAAAGACAAAAAACAATACTTACTAGGTGAGGAAATATTCCAGTTTTCTAGAAATAGTAAAATATTCCTAATACTGGAGTAAAACAAATAAATGGCTGGAACCGACTAGAAAAAAATTGCTTTTGTATATATTAAAGCTAGGAAGATCTATGTTATAAATCACATAATTCAAAGCAGTGGAGAAAGAATGCCTTTTGATAAATAGCCTTTGGACAACTGGCTTAGTATTTGGAAAATAATGAAGATCTACTCCATACCATATGCCAAAATGAATTACATTTGTTGTAAACAAACAAGAATTACAGAAAAATATAAGTAAATATTTATCTGGTATCAGAGTAGGGACATCTTTTCTAAACATAAAAATAAGAAATAAAACATTAGGGAAAGTATAGGTGTATTTGATCACACAGAAGCATAAACATACTTACGCATTAAAAGTATAAAAATTAAAAGGCAAATAACAAACTTGAAAAATACTTGTTGCAAGTAAAAAACTCATGGTCTTAATGCACAAAGAGGTATTTCAAACCAATCAGAAAAAAAAAAAAATTCCCCAAGAGGAAAATGTGCACAAGATAAAAATAGGCAATTAAAAAAGAGAAGAAATACAAAATTGCCAAAACACATATAAAAGCAAACTTAACTATACTCACAATTCAATGTTATTAACCAAAGTTACCATCTCCAGTTTATTGAACAGAGTCTCAGTGAGAAGCTCCTGGCCTTGCCTTGGTTGATATAAACAACTTAATTATCCTAGGCATTTGTCTGTTGTCTATCTGATATTGGACATCAGAAAGGAGCCTACATTCTGAGATTTTTAATGAAATCTATGATTTTTTAAGAAAATTTAGATTCTTCAGCATATATGAGTAGATACAGAAGTTTCTAAAATACTGAGAGCTTAAAAACAACAGCAAAAGAAGGTGACAGAAGGGAACAAGCTTAGACTAATGAGACCTCATTTATCACGTTCCTCCCGATAATGCTTCTGCCACCCATGTCCCTTGGTCATATGATTTTAGGTTGGCACTGGAATGAGGGTGAAGGGATGGAATTGGATGGGAACTAGTGAATTTCTGTTTAAGACAGCTCTGAGTAAGCCACTCTCTGACTCATCCTTGGACCAGGCTTTTGCCTGACTCATAGTTTAAGGGAGCTGTCACCCGGACAATAAAATCTTCTTAGCTGCTATCTGCCGAAGAGTCCTTGCTTAGTTACAACTATGGGGGAAAGAGTCATGAAAGCGAAATCAGAGATTGCTCCGGTTGAAACATCAAAAAGGAAAGTGGCAACCTAAACTCTGTGATGTTTTTAACACAGACTGCCAATAAGAAAATGGTGTTTCTAGGGAAAAATTAAACCCTTTCAATGGCCTCAAGGAAATAAGCAGCTTAACAATATACATGTATCGGAATGATTAAAACCATTCTTAAGCCTTATAAAAATATATGCAAAAAGATTTAAGTGTCCTTCAAAGATTTTGCATCTTATCTTATGTAGGAAATAATCACACAGAAAGTTTGTGGAAGGGCAAAACTATATGGAATGTAATTTGATCTTATGAAATATATTTTAAAAGCATATACAACTTGGGTATTTAGAAACACAGGCTTTATGATTTCTTTTGTCCTAAATGGCATGTCTTTAGAGTATATATAATATGCAACTAATTTCCGAGGTCATTTTGACCTTTACCTCTTAGGGAATAAAGTATTATTCTTCTGTAAAGAAGTTCATAGTTTAATGGATAAGGTGTCAGGGAAAAAAAAAATGAGACTAAGCAAGAATACCGTGGTTCTTGGGCTCTCTGTTATAAATAATGCTCTCATTAAAATTCTGCTTCGGAAGAAAGGCAAGTCCATTAGTCTGGGAGCTAATTTTTACTGGCTCCTTGGATGTATGCATATTAAAAATTCAGCTTTTATAATTGCCAGTCATCAACCACCTAGTCAATTCTGTTCTTGGAGATTTTAATTATTTACTTCATTTGCATAGACACTCCAATTTATGATCAACCATTTAGTTATCATGGGACAGTTTGATAATTTTTCTTTTACATTTTTATTTATCCTTTTTATATTCCTAGGAAAAGCTCTGAGTCAGACCTTGTGCCACAGCGAGTCTTATTAGAAAATAAAAACGATGGCCACCTCCATGAGTACTATGTGGGAACCATGGTTACTGATAAAACTTGGGCAAATTAGGGTTTTATTAGAACAAATCAAGGCTCTATGTCCAGTTAAAATCTGCCTTTTTTCTGAGTTCAACATAATGGTTTGTGTAAAAATATCTAATAATACAGTGCACACCAATAGTGCTTATTTTCTGTAATTTCCTTTCAGGAATGAATCCTTTCTGAAAAATAGTCACAAAATGGCATACTGGGCAACTAAAATACAGTCACATATTATCTGTCATCCCAATATTTGTATGATCTCTTGTTAGTAATTTGCATCGTTTCCATTTTTAAGAACTGATTGGTAGACACCAGAAATTAAATGACTAGCTTTAATGTCATAGGAGCCAGTGATAGTTGTGGTAATAAATTCTGTGTTCCATCCTTATACAACAGGACATTTTCTGTTATACTGCACGGCTTCCATACAGATGCAGTATTTTCTCATCACTTCCCCCCCAAAAAATTTGAAGGTTAGATTCTAATTTGAATTCTATTTACAAACTAACACATTATTTTTTATAGTTTTTATGTCTCTAATCACTGAAGAATGTTTTATAATATCTCTTTGCCCCACAGCTAACGTGGTGTTAGATTTGGTGGAAATACTGTGAGAAAGTAGGGGCCCAAAAAGTAAATAAAGAAACCACAATGACATTCACTTAGGATGTTTGATAGCATGAAAATAGTATTTCAACAAAATCCTGGCAAGGACCATCTTGAAAAGACCCGGATGTATTCACATCCAGACTATTTTACTTGTATATCATTATGATAGCATTCTTAAAATTTTAGTTTTTTTTTTTTTCAGAAAGACATATACATACCCATATGCCTAAAAATTCTTTTCTTATCTTTGCCCAAATTTTGAGTATATTTTATAAGTACGCAATAGTAATACCTCTCCTGAATTACCCTTAATTTGGGAAGTATCTACCTTCTGTTTCTCAGGTGGACCAGTGTCCCACATATTTTGGCTTTATGCATGCAGTAGAGCTGATTCTTCCCCAAATCTAATCAAAACTGCCTTTTAATATTCGATGTTCACAATAAGGACCACTATTAAAACCTCCATTTCTATTGTGTGCCACACAATGTTTGATACAATATACATATTTTCTAAAAAGAGTAAAATATTGAAAAGGCTTCATATTCTCCTCTAAGAAACAACCTAATTATTGAACAAAACCAGTGCTTTGTCTATCAGCTGTGTTCTGCTACTGGCTCTGGCACAATGAAAGTGATTGATTTGTAATCACTGGTCTTATTGCTCTCCCTCCCTCTTCACTATCTGGAGGCTTTCTTCACATAGAAAGCTGAAAAGTTAATGTGAATGGAACCAAACAGCACCACCTGGAAAGCGTGGGAATTGATTACCGAGGCTTCCGGCGCTGCAGGACTTCAGTGCCATTGTGCCCAGTGCTCCTGGTGTGCAATCTCCTAAAACCCCCAGAGAGCATACTGGGTGAAGGACAACAGTAGAACAAAGGATGACAGTTCTGGAAATTACAAAATCACTCCCTCGCAATGCAGACAAACTTAGTACCTGAAAATAATTTTTCCTTGGAAAGTTGAAATCAAAGAATAATTTTGATGTGTTTTCCATTCTGCTCTTCTATTTCCCTTTTCCAGTAAAACATCCATCTATATTCATCTAGTTATCAATACAAGTTTTAACATGTTCCTTTTCCATTATATAGAGAATTGTGGTTTTTTCCTTTGCTATCCTTATTCTGTACAAAATATTTTATTGTAGTTTTTGAGTTTATTGGGTGTTTTTTCAGTAAACAACATATTTTTATTATATTGAATATTTTGTTGCTGCAAATATTGTCCTGTTCTAGGCACTGGAAGAGAAACAAATAAGCCACTTTACCTGTCCATAAAGAGTTTGAAACCAGTAAGGAAAGAATAATGACAACTATAATAAATATGGGAAGGAGACATGCAATAAATGTAGGTATGAGTAAAGTTTTACGGAAATGCTTAATTTTAAGGTAGGAGTGAAATAGCGGACACTAGGAAAAACATCATGAAGCAGATGGCATTTTTTCTGAGCCTTGATGTTTGAGAAGGGTTTTGACTGAAAACAAAGGAAGAGCTACAGCATTTTAGAAACAAGATTCAGCCTGAGATGGTGTTTGATTATCTGGGGCAGCCAGAGTTGGTCTTTACGATTGTTATTCAGGTTTGCTGGAGGATTGTGGGAAGGTGAGCCAGGAAAGGTGACTGTGGCAGACTTCTTTAATTTCATGAGGAAGCTTTACACTTCCTCCTGGAATTAGCAAAAGGTGGCAGGGAATTAGCAAGGTTTAAGAACAGATGCATGTTCTAGGAAGATAAATATGGTGATAGTGGGAAGAAGTGGTCAATAAGCTGGACTTCTAACACAAGAAGAATAATTTGAAGGTGATTTCATTAGTTCCAGAACAGATGATAATCTGCACTAGTAAAGTGGCAGATGATAAAAAGATGAAGAGTATTTGAGTATCATCATGTATATATAACAAATATTTTGTGGTTGACAAAGTTTGGAGAGAGGAGCTGGTCAAACAGAAGTCAAACGTTATGAGTTTGCTTAACTAGTCCAGAATGATATTTAAAGGCCAACTAATGTCTCTTAATTTAACAGAGAAGAATAAGAGACTCATTTTATCTGGGCTACAGAGAGGGCTTCATATTTTAACCAGGCCCTCACATATTTCAAGATGCATAAAATTAACAGAGGAAATAAATATTCCCCTGTCAAGTATACAAACTCACATAAACTATACGTATTTGGTAATCTGTAAAGTAGGCATACTGTGGAATAGCCTGACACTTTCCAGCTTTATTTGTAGCTTTTCTAACTGATCCAGTCAAGTGAATTTGAATCCCTTTTATTTGACTATTCCATTCTCAAATACTAACAACCTGTGCCATTTGCTTTTGCTCTTCCCACTTTAAAAGGTATTTTTTCCCTTCTCTGTAAAGATTTAGAATATTAGATGAGAACTTTCATAATTTCATTAATTCAAAATTATTTTTTGTGTACCTACTATGTTCCAGTCTGTGTTCTAAGTATTGTGATATGATACCATATATGACAGAATTTCATATAATGGATTTATAATCGATTTGAGGTCAAAATCCCTTTGCAATTTTAGGCCTATTTATTTTTAAAGACGATCGGAAGAATTAGTTTCACTAGGATAAATATATTAGTGACTTAATGCTTAAAAACACAGTTTTAGAATGAAACTAACAATAATACATAAGTGCTGATTCTAACCTTGTTAGCTCTGTGGACATAGGTAAGTTATTCTGCCTTCTTAAACCTCAACTTTCTCATCTATAAAAACTGAGATAATATTTATATCAACTTTATAGGTTTATTGTAAGAATCACATGAGAGAAAATATTTAAAGCTCTTAGCACAGTAGAAATACAAGTATTATTATTTATTCTTATATTATAATTTTATTTTGAAAAAATGAAACAAAAGAAAAATTGAAATTAAAACATATGAATCTTCCAAAGTAATAAAATGAAAACTGCATTAAATAGACCCACTTTTTTAGGTCATATTTTCTTTTTACTTCAATCTATAGTTATTAACTTGTACAAAACACAAATCAGTTATATTACCACACAGAGTATTTAAACATCTTCAGTGAATTTACAGAATTCTGTTTAATAGCAGTTACAGGCTAGAAAACTGCCATGGGGCCCATTAAAACTAATTCAAACCACTATATCAAATGGACAGCTGAAATCTGTTCATTTGTTTATATCTGATTTCTGTAATTCAGTTAGTGGGTCAACTTACAATTTAATTGCAAAGACTATGAACTGAGGAACAGTTTATGAAATCACTCCTTGGAATTAAAATGATGAAATGCAGATAGCCCTATACAAAAGGATGTCAGAATAATACACATACAATGTAGAGGTCTCAGAATATTTCTGGAGAAATACCTACAGGGTTTTGCAAAGGGGACCTCCAAGAAATAGATTTTAGCACCCTAAATGAGTTAATTTTTAGAACAAGAGAATAACTGCTCCTAATATTTTATGACATTACCAGTTTTTAAACCTATAAGTATTTTTAAATTATCACAAACAGCATACTTATTATTTAAAAAGCTAAAAAATATATATAAGTATAATTAAAAACTGTGAAAGTGTCCTCTCTCCATGGATTTCTACTCTCTAGACAGACGCAATTAATTACAGCAACTAGATATGTATGCTTTCTTTATAAACATGATATGTCATCTCAATCACAGCTATACCCATATCCAAAGACACATATTTTGAAATAATAAAAGGATGTATGTTTCTACAGTTCTTCAATATGCCTATTTTGTTCTTTGCCAAAATATCTTGAATATCTCTGAAAATCAGCACATGACTCTATGTTGTTGAACGAGAGCATAAAATCCTACCGCATTAATTCTTTTCATTCATTTAACAGGTATTTATTGAACTTCTATGGAATAGAGATTATGAGAAGTTGGGAGTATATAAATTAACAAAACACTCGAAAATTCCTGCTGTCATAGGAGAGTTTACAGTGAGAGGAGAGATAGATAATAAACATTATAAGTAAGTACTTTATATATTACTAAAACATAATAAATAATACATTAAATAAAGTAATCTGGCATGGTCTCACAGAAATGATGACATTTGAAAAAGACTGGAAGGAGGTGAGAAAACAAGCCATGTTTATATATGGAAACAACTGATGCAAAGGCTGTGTTACTGTCTGAATGTCCCCAAAATTCATATGTTGAAACCTAATTGCTACTGTGATAATATTAGAGGTGGGGATTTTAGGAAGTGATTAAGTCATGAGGGTGGAGCCTTCATGAATGGAATTAGTGACCTGATGAAAAAGCTGGAGAGAACTAGTAATTGCCCCGTTGTTGACCTTCTGTTTCTTCTGCCATGTGAAGACACAGTGCTCCTCCTCTCCATAGGATGCACCAAAAGGGTGCTATCTTGGAAGCAGACAGGGAAGCCTTCACCAGACACTAATCTTGCCAGCACCTTCATCTTGGACTTTCCAGCCTCCAGAACCATGAAAAATAAATTTCTGTTGTTTAAAAATTACCCAGTATGTGGTATTATGGTATATTAGCACATTAAATAAGAAAGGTTGTGAAGCAAAAGTATGGGTGGCATGTTCCAGGAATATAAAGGAAACCAATATGCCTGGAGAGGCATGAGTTGGCACTGTGCTGTTTGATATAGTACCCATTAATCACACATGGCTGTTGAGCTAAACCAATTTAAGATGTGCCATAAGTATAACATACATTTCTGATTTTTAAGGCTGCGCATGAAAAAAATACCAAAAATCATTTTTATATTGATTACTTGTAGAATTTTTATATTGGTTTCATGCTGTTGAAATGATGTTTTTGAAATGTTGGGTTAAAGATAATGTTATTAAATTAATTTCACTTATTTTCAACATTTTAATGTGCTACTAAAAACTTTAAAATTGCATATGTGACTCCCATTACATTTCATCATTAGACAGTGTGGAGCTAGGAGAATCACAGGAGATGTTGTCAGAAGAAAAGCGAAGGAGCAGATCATGTAGGCCACTGGAGGGACATTACCTTCTATTTGAGTAAAATGAAAATCCTTTCCTGAGATTGGCCACAGGAGTGACTGATCAGAGTCACGTGTTACGAGAATCACTCTGTTTTACCATGTCAAGATTAAACTATAAGAGAGCAGAGATTGACAAAAAAAAATAAAAATAAAAAATAAACAGGAGGCTATTATAATATGTGTGGGGTGCCAACAAGATATTGTGATGAATTAGATGTGGAACTGGAGAGAAAGAGAGGAGTAAAAACTAACTTCAAGGTTTTTGTTCTCACCATCTGAAAAGATTGTGTTGCCATCAATTGAAATGGGTTGTGCAGTGGGAAATGCATGTTTGGTATGTGGTAACGTGGTAGTGAGGTCAGGAGGTTGGTTTTGGTTTCTCTCTTTTTTTTTAATTTTATTAATATTATACTTTAAGTTTTAGGGTACATGTGCACAATGTGCAGGTTTATTACATATGTATACATGTGCCATGTTGGTGTACTGCACCCATTAACTCATCATTTAACATTAGTTATATCTCCTAATGCTATCCCTCCCCACTCCCCCAACCCCACAACAGTCCCTGGAGTATGATGTTCCCCTTCCTGTGTCCGTGTGTTCTCATTGTTCAATTCCCACCTATGAGTGAGAACATGCGGTATTTGATTTTTTGTCCTTGCGATAGTTTGCGGAGAATGATGGTTTCCAGTTTCATCCATGTCCCTACAAAGGACATGAACTCATCATTTTTTATGGCTGCATAGTATGCCATGGTGTATATGTGCCACATTTTCTTAATCCAGTCTATTGTTGTTGGACATTTGGGTTGGTTCCAAGTCTTTGCTACTCTGAATAGTGCCACTATAAACATACCTGTGCATGTGTCTTTATAGCAGCATGATTTATAATCCTGTGGGTATATACCCAGTAATGGGATGGCTGGGTCAAATGGTATTTCTAGTTCTAGATCCCTGAGGAATCACCACACTGACTTCCACAATGGTTGAACTAGTTTACAGTCCCAGCAACAGTGTAAAATTGTTCCTATTTCTCCACATCCTCTCCAGCACCTGTTGTTTCCTGACTTTTTAATGATGGCCATTCTAACTGGTGTGAGATGGTATCTCATTGTGGTTTTGATTTGCATTTCTCTGATGGCCAGTGATGATGAGCATTTTTTCCTGTGTTTTTTGGCTGCATAAATGTCTTCTTTTGAAAAGTGTCTGTTCATATCCTTCGACCACTTTTTGATGGGGTTGTTTGTTTTTTTCTTGTAAATTTGTTTGAGTTCATTGTAGATTCTGGATATTAGCCCTTTGTCAGATGAGTAGGTTGTGAAAATTTTCTCCCATTTTGTAGGTTGCCTGTTCACTCTGATGGTAGTTTCTTTTGTTGTGCAGAAGCTCTTTAGTTTAATTACATCCCATTTGTCAATTTTGGTTTTTGTTGCCATTGCTTTTGGTGTTTTAGACATGAAGTCCTTGCCCACGCCTATGTCCTGAATGGTATTGCCTAGGTTTTCTTCTGGGGTTTTTATGGTTTTAGGTCTAACATGTAAGTCTTTAATCCATCTTGAATTAATTTTTGTATAAGGTGTAAGGAAGAGATTCAGTTTCAGCTTTCTACATATGGCTAGCCAGTTTTCCCAGCACCATTTGTTAAATAGGGAAGCCTTTCCCCATTGCTTGTTTTTGTCAGGTTTGTCAAAGATCAGATGGTTGTAGATATGCGGCATTATTTCTGAGGGCTCTGTTCTGTTCCATTGATCTAGATCTCTGTTTTGCTACCAGTACCATGCTGTTTTGGTTACTGTAGCCTTGTAATATAGTTTGAAGTCAGGTAGCGTGATGCCTCCGGCTTTGTTCTTTTGGCTTAGGATTGACTTGGCGATGCAGGCTCTTTTTTGGTTTCATATGAACTTTAAAGTAGTTTTTTCCAATTCTGTAATGAAAGTCATTGGTAGCTTGATGGCGATGGCATTGAATCTCTAAATTACCTTGGGCAGTATGGCCATTTTCATGATATTGATTCTTCCTACCCATGAGCATGGAATGTTCTTCCATTTGTTTGTATCCTCTTTTATTTCATTGAGCAGTGGTTTGTAGTTCTCCTTGAAGAGGTCCTTCACATCCCTTGTAAGTTGGATTCCTAGGTATTTTATTCTCTTTGAAGCAACTGTGAATGGGAGTTCAGTCATGATTTGGCTCTCTGTTTGTCTGTTATTGGTGTATAAGAATGCTTGTGATTTTTGTACATTGATTTTATATCCTGAGACTTTGCTGAATTTGCTTATCAGCTTGAGGAGATTTTAGGCTGAGACAATGGGGTTTTCTAGATATACAATCATGTCATCTGCAAACGGGGACAATTTGACTTCCTCTTTTCCTAATTGAATACCCTTTATTTCCTTCTCCTGCCTGATTGCCCTGGCCAGAACTTCCAGCACTATGTTGAATAGGAGTGGTGAGAGAGGGCATCCCTGTCTTGTGCCAGTTTTCAAAGGGAATGATTCCAGTTTTTGCCCATTCAATATGATATTGGCTGTGGATTTGTCATAGATAGCTCTTATTATTTTGAGATACGTCCCATCAATACCTAATTTATTGAGTTTTTAGCATGAAGGGTTGTTGAATTTTGTCAAAGGCCTTTTCTGCAGCTATTGAGATAATCATGTGGTTTTTGTCTTTGGTTCTGTTTATATGCTGGATTACATTTATTGATTTGCATATGTTGAACCAGCCTTGCATCCCAGGGATGAAGCTCACTTGATCATGGTGGATAAGCTTTTTGATGTGCTGCTGGATTCGGTTTGCCAGTGTTTTTTGAGGATTTTTGTATGAATGTTCATCAAGGATATTGGTCTAAAATTCTGTTTTTTGGTTGTGTCTCTGCCAGGCTTTGGTATCAGGATGATGCTGGCCTCATAAAATGAGTTAGGGAGGATTCTCTCTTTTTCTATTAGTACTCTGCTAAATGCGTCAGGAGATCTATTTGAAGATCTTCAAGTTTCTCTATGAAGGACTTACCTCTGTTAGTACTCTGTCTTACAAACTTGAGTCACTTTTCAACTTCTCCTCTTAGAGAGTCTGCCATATGCCCTTTCCCAAAACCTATCTCAAGGTTTTAGCTGAAGATGCCTTATGGGACTTCCCTAAATTGTTCCCATCACTCAAGTAGCATAGTTCTTCGTAGCCTGATGTCTGATGTCTTGAAAATCCTTGTTCTGTAATGTATTTCTTCATTTACATCATATTTTAATTCTAGTTTTACAATATATTTTATTTTAGGAAGGAATTTTCTGAATCCTCTCATATGTAATGTATCAAGTACTTGAGATTTATTTGTGTTGTAGCATTCTCACTGTCCCACTCCCATCCCCGAGAAAAGCAATCCTATTGGAATTTTGAATATTTGTTCTGATTTCGTGAACACATTTTTAAGATATCTACCCTCTTTACAGTGCTAAATATTCCAATCAAGAACAAAGAAAACCTCTCTCTTTACATGTCATCTTGTTTTCCAAGAGAGTATTATAGTTTTATCATTACAAGTATTACACATTGCTTATTAATTCCATTCCAAGAGATTTATGGTTGTATTGTTATTATACATTATCCTTTTTCTTTTGATTTTTGTTTTGCTATGTTTTCTGTTTTATTTTTGCACATTCATTATAGTAACCCATAATCTTACTGAATTATCTTATGTTTAAAAAGCATTTCATTTTATTCTTTGGGTTTTAGAAATATATAGTCACATTATTCAAAATAAACAGTATTTTTGTCTCCTTTTCAAAATAAGGAATGTTTGGGAACTAAGGTTTTCATCCCTGGCTGCTTCTTCCTCCCAACTCTCTTTGGAGTCATTTAGAATACGGAGCATGCAAGCTGGAAGCACCTGGGTAGAGCTGGAGGATGAATCTAATATTCTGCAGATGGTGTAGGGAAAAATTTTTTTCCTAAGGAGAATCAACTGAAGTCTACAAATACCCCTGATGAGAGGGCACACTGGCTTTGTGTAGTCTTTCAAGGGTTGCCTGATCCCAGTTACTCTCTTAGGCTTGGAGGAAATCAGTCACCTTGCACTCACCTGCATTACTGGGCTGCATTGCCCCCAGGTCCTGTGAGTGATGGAGGGCTCTTACTTATACTCAGGGTGAAAAAAAGAGGGGATTGGGAATGCAGTACCCACATGCTTCAAGAGAGAATAACATTTGACAGATAACGTAACCCGACCACGGGAGCAAAAATGACTGTGCCTTCCATTTTGTTTCACCATCCTCCACTGAAAGTCTGCCTTAGCTCAGAACCCATAATATCCCCATATGTGAAGGCTGGGGGCACATATAATGAAAATATGGCACAAAAAAAAAAAAACCTTAAAGGGTATAAGTAACCTGAGGAATGGTGAGTGATCCAAAATTCTTTAAGTGATAGTTCCCAATAAATTCTTACTAGAACTGATGAAGAACTCAAATAAAACATTAACATAAAATGAATGAGGACCATCAAAGGGATATAGTCAGAAAATCTATAATGATTGTGATTCATAAATTATAAAATAAAACACTGGAATTTAAAATAGAAAAGGCCAGATATGGCTCAGACTTGTATTTGTAATAAGATCACATGGAAGAAATAACTTAGAACAAAGACCAAAAACCCCACAAGAATATGATAATCATAAGAAACAGATCCCAGAGATCTAACATGCCAACAGTATTTCAGAAGAAGAAAAAGGTAACAAATGGAGTTGAAATAACAAATAATAATCCACTAACTGAAAAAAAAAAAGACAACCATTCAGAAGTCTGAGGATGAGAGAAATTTTTTACAAAAATTCTTGATTATATAATCAAGAATTTTTGTAAAAATTTATATATATTTTGAGACAAAGTCTTGTTCTGTTACCCAGGCTGGAGTGCAGTGGCATGATCTCGGCTCACTGCAACCTCTGCCTCCTGGGTTCAAGAGATTCTCTTGCCTCAGCCTCCCGAGCAAGATATTTCAAAATATAAAACCATTGTACTGACTGATCAGATTTTACATTTGCTACCGGAAGCAAGAAGACAGTGGAACACAAACTATTTAGAGAAAAAGACTGTGATCCCCACGTCCTGCAACAAGTCAAGAATTCATTAACCTTTCAACACCACTGTAGCAGTTTCCTGGGTTTCCCTTAACTTGTGTTATACATTCAATAGCCCTCATCCACCTTTTGAATTTCAGAAGCTCATGGAAATTTCTGGTTTGTAATGTCTCTACCTCCCTTTCTCAGTACACTATTTTAATGAATATATTGTTTGTTTTCCTTCCTTTACTACATTTGGATATGGAGAGGGAGAGGAGATACATGCATATCTCATTTTATTGTACTTTGTTTTATTAAGCTTCACAGACACTGTGCTTTTTACAAGTTGGAGGTTTGTGGTAGCCCTGTGTAGAGAGTGTCTATCAGCAATATTTTGTCGTCTGCATGTGCTCACTTTTTGTCTCTGTGTCACATTTTGGTAATTCTCACAGTATCTCAAACTTTTTCATTATTATTGTATCTGTTATGATGGTCTGTGATTAGTGACCTTTGATGTTACCATTGCAATTGTTTTGAAGCGCCATGAACTGAATACATATAAGACAGCAAACATAATTAATAAACGCTGTTAGGTGTTCTGATTGCTCCATGGAACAGCCACTCCCCCATCTCTCTTCCCTCTCCTTGGGACTTTCTATTCCTTGAGAGACAACAATATTGAAATTAGGCCATTTAATAACACTACAATGGCCTCGAAGTGTTCAAGTTAAAAGGAAGAGTCACACATCTTCCACTTCAAATAAAAAGCTAGAAATGATTAAGCTGGAGTAGGGAGGCATGTACGCATTACCTACGGTGAAAGTTAGGTGTCTTACGCTAAACAGCCAAGTTATGAATGCAATGGAAAAGTTCCTGAAGGAAATTAACAGTGCTGCTCCCGTGAACACACAAACGATAGTGACACAGCCTTATTGCTGATATGGAGACAGTTTTGGTGGTCTGGATAGAAGATCAAACCAGCCACAACATTTTTTTTTAAGCCAAAGCTTAATCCAGGGCAAGGCCTTAACTCTCTTCAGTTCTATGAAGGCTGAGAGAGGAAAAAAAAAACTTCAGAAGAAAAGCTGGAAACTAGCAGAAGTTGGTTCATGAAGTTTAAGGAAAGAAGCCATCTCCATAACATAAAGTGCAAGGTGAAGCAGCAAGTGCTGATGTAGAAGCTGCAGAAAGTTATCTAGAAGATCTAGCTAGCTAAGATAACTGATGAAGTTGGCCACACTAAAAAACAGATTTTCAGTACAGATGAAAAAGCCTTCTATTGGAAGAAGATGCCATCTAGGACTTTCATAGCTAGAGAGGAAAAGTCAATGTCTGGCTTCAAAGCTTCAGAGGACAGGCTGACTCTTGTTAGGGGCAAATGCAGTTGGTGACTTTAAGTTGAAGCCAATGCTCATTTACCATTAAAAAAATCCTAGGGCCTTCAAAAAGTATGCTAAATATAGTCCATCTATGCTTAATGAATGGAACAATAAAGCCTAGATGATAGCACATCTCTTAACAGCATGGTTTATAATATTCTAAGCCCATCGTTAAGACCTACTGCTCCGAAAAAAAAGATTAATAATATTACTGTTCATTGACAATGAATCTGGTCACCCAGGAGCTCTGATAAAGATATTGGAGATTAATGTTGTTTTGTTGCCTGATAACACAACATCCATTCTGCAGCCCATGGATCAAGAAGCAATTTTGACTTTTAAGTCTTATTATATGAGAAATACCTTTATAAGTTATAGCTGCCATAGCTAATAATTCCTCTGATGGATCTTGAAAAGGTAAAAAAAAAAAAAGTAAACTAAAAACTTTCTGGAAAGGAACATTCAAGATTCATGGGAGGGGATCGAAATATAAAGATTAACAGGAGTTTGGAAGGAATTTATTCCAACATTCATGGATGTCTTTGAGAGGTTCAAAACTCCAGTGGAGGAATTAACTGCAAACGTGGTGAAAATAAGAGGAGAACCAGAAGTGAAGCCTGAGGATGTGACTAAATTGCTATAAGCTCATGATAAAATTTTAATGGATGAAGAGTTGCTTCTTATGGATGAGCAAAGAAAGTGGTCTCTGGAGATGGAATCTACTCCTGGGGAAGATGCTGTGAACACTGCTGAAGTTACAACAAAGGATTTAGAACATTCCATAAACTTAATTGATAAAGCAGTAGCAGGGTTTGAGAGGATTGACTGCAATTTTTAAAGAATTTCTACTGTGGGTAAAATGTTATCAAACAGCATCACATGCCACAGAGAAATCATTTATCAAAGAGTCAGTCTATGTGGCAAACTTTATTGTCTTATTTTTAAAAATTGCCACAGCCACCCCAGCCTTCCACAGTCACCAACCTGATCAGTCAGCAGTCATCAACATCAAGGCAAGACTATCTACCAGTGAAAAAATTACAACTTGCTGAGGCTCAGTTGATTGTGAGCATTTTTTTTTTACCAATAAGTATTTTTAAATTAAGGAATGTTCATTTTTTTAAAAAATAATTCCATTGCACACTTAATAGACTACAGTATCATACTTTTATATCAACAGAGAAACAAAAAAAATTGTGTGATTTGCTTTATTGTGGTAGTCTGGAACAGAAACTGCAGTATCTCCAAGGTATGCTTATAAATGACTGCTCCCTCTCTCTCTCTCTCTCTCTGTGTGTGTGTGTGTGTGTGTGTGTGTGTATTTCTACTACATCTTGTGCAAAAAAAATTCAAGACATTTTGATCAACCAGGCTTGAATAAAGGATGCAGGATTATTTCCATTTTGTGTGTATGGACTTTACTGTCATGTTATTTCAGTTATTAGAAGACAAATTACACACATATAGTAAAGGGGGTATTAAGGGTCAAAGCTTCCTGTCTTTACTCGCCACTCTATATTCCATTTAATAGCTGAAAATTACTAGGCATAAGTATAGTAATTATCTGAACACCAACCAGGGATCATATCATTGAACTGATTACTTTAAATTACTGTTGACAGAATCCACTCCAACTAAACAAAGCGATAGTGCTTCACTTCATGGTAAAATTTTCCAATTTATTGATTTTTCTCTCTATTAAAACATGTCTTTCATAAATGATTGCATGGTTATTTCCCTTCAATTTCTCATTCACATGTTTTTAGAATTTTATGTAGTATAAAACAAGAAATGTGCTCCAATGTAAGAGTGTATGGTTAGAAGTCATTTATTAAGTTGATTTGTTTGTAAGCAAAAGATTTTTTTTAAAAATGAAGGCAGTATCTTGCTTTTGCTGGCAGCTACTGTTGGCACTCAGCCACCCATATCCTAATTTTGTGATTTTTATGCCTCTGTGCTAGGCAGATGTTTATCTAAATGATTTAAATCTCTGTCTCTTACATTTTAGACACATTTAGTATTAAGACATGCTCCCTCTGTAACAGCGTAGATTAAAAGTTAATTAAGAAGAAGTTAAAGAAGGAGAAAAGTAATTACCTTTTCCATAGGCATGTGTTTCATTTTTGACAGGTTAAAATTGAGGAAGTAGAACAAAGGCTTGGAAAGTGGCAATATTTTTTAAAAATCATTATTGCTTGCTTCTTTATATACTTAAAAGCGCCAAGTTAGTTAAGAAAAGTAGTCCATTTAGTAATGCAAGATGGGCTATTTGATAATGAAATCTTGCTCATTATTTTATAGGATTCATGTTTTTAAAGTTAGATACTCAAATTATCTATCAAAAATGGAAATCATCAACATGTAGTTGGTAATTCTTACAAGATTTCAAGTAGAGTAGGGTATGAGAAGAGGAATTTCAAGAGTTTTTCCTGAATCTTTAAATACAAACAAATCCTAGTTAAAAAATAAATGTAATGAAGTGATTTTACATATCTTATTTTATGCTACTATGATTTAATGGGGGAAAATCCTGCTAAAAGCCTGCTAAATTTAAGTTTCCCTTATATGCTGTGTCACTCCTGCTGTGAATATCACTTTAACCTTTCAAAATCCCTGGAGATATTTTATACAGTGGTGGTGTTAGGGCAAAAGAATTAGTGTATGCATATTATGGATCTCAGCAAATCTCCAGATTAGTACAAATTATTTGGGGTGAGTGAGAAAGTTATTTCATTGTTCTATTATTAACCTTGAATTCTACTTAGCACATAAAACAAAACTAAAATACTCTTATCTATCATTAGGTGACATGTATCAGTAGAATCCAGAGTTTGCAAGGGACTTTTAAACTTCACTTAGGTATATATTATAAAATAATGGAAAGAATATAAGCTTTGGCATGAATAGACAGATTCTCATCTAATCTTGTCACTTACTGGCTGTGTGAGTCTGGTCAAGCTACTTCTTTCTGCCTCTGTTTCATCACTTGTACTGTTGTGATCATTACATTGGTGAAGCTGTGTTAGCCTGGACCTTGATTCCTGATCATTTGTGTACAACACTGAAATTAGCATTGGAGTCTTTGGTGCCACCAAATCGTATTTCTAGGTATGAATTATCTGTTGAGTGAACTGGTTGTATTCCAGGGGTTTTTTCTGGGGAAAGGTTTCTTTTGCTTTGTACTTCTCTGCCATACATAAAAAGCAGTGAGACTACACAGAAGTCCTCATACTTTTCTAGAGGCCTACTCCTGCTTCAAAGGGTCTGAGATATGGTAAGTACTAAGCACACAGTCATACCCATTCTCATCTACAACACATCTTTGCTTTCAGGCCTTATTAAGCAAAGACAATCTTAGTTCTTAATTATAACTGAAGAATATTTAATTTTCATTTTTCTTTGTTCTAGTTAAGAAGATTTAATACAGATTCCAAATTTCTTGTCTTATAAATTAAAACTAAATTGAATTTTCGCTCAAATGGAATTAAATGTGAAACTCAGGTTCAAATGGAATAGCTGTCATCTGTATTTTATGCAATGTCCTTTCCATGCTCGAATTGTATGCCTTCCTTGTCTTTCTCCTCCAGGTAAAATAACCTCACTTCCCTTAGCTTTTGTCCACAAGTCTAATTTTCATGTCTTAAATCAATTTTTGGTCCCATGTGAACTCTATAGAATATTTGAGTTGTGGTCTCAAACAGAATAAAACCATTAAGGCCTACTCAAACTGAATGTAGGCAGAAAAGATTCTGTCATTTCTAGAGAAGACGCTTTCAGTTTTTGCCTTCTTGTCTTCCTCTAACGCACCTCAACCACATTGCTAGGAAATGAAGGATGTTTTATAGAAAGTCAGTAAGTTATGAAGTTTCCCTTTTTTTGTCCCTTTTTAGTTAATTTAATATTCATGTTTTTGATGGAACTTTGCTGTAAGGAGCAAACATAGGGGAAGTATGAGAAGAAAAATCAGTCTCACACTGAGATTGAGTATCAGCATATACAGGTGGAACCAAAGTGCAATTAAAATTGGCAGAGAAATTTTTCAGTTTAGTATTTTAAAAATAGCTTTTCCTGATTGAATTTATATTATTATTCTTATAATATGTGATATAAAGAGAAAAGATTTCTCCAAAACTATGTCTGGGATATATAGACTGGACCTTGATTCCAGATAATTTAGCTGCAACACTGCAATCAACAGTGGAGTCCGTGGCTGGTGCAGGCAAGTCAGAGTTTTGCAGGTATGAATTATCTGGAAATGAATTGGTTGTGCCCCAGGGGCAAGGTGTCTGTTTCCTTTGTAACACTGTGCTGCACTCTAGGTTAAACCAAAACGAAGTTGAAAGCTGTGTAACTGTGAACAAAGGTCAAAAGACTTCTAAGGGATTCACTTTTGCTACAAAGAAGGTCACCTGCTGGCTGAAATAAAATTTGGGTCACCAAGCTCCTTATCCGGTTAATTCAATTTACTTTACGAAAAACTGTAATAGGTACTAGGTGGAGAACAATGACAAAGTTTCTATTGTAAGAAGCTTTTTAAATTGGCTGCCCTTTTTCACTCCATGCAAAAATAGTCCTACCAATAAAAATGATGTCATAATAATTGAAAAAGTAAATAAAATCATTGTCCTACTTGACATGAATAGAGCTTATATAGCACATTTGAATGTTTGAGAATATGATACATGTATTTTCTATTCAATATCTATTAATATGCCGTATTACAAATCACGTAAGAAAAAAGGGAAATCTATTTTTCATTAAATAAACAGAACGGTGTAAAAGCCAAATCTGCCTCTTGGGCAAAATTTATGAAGTACGTCTAATGATGTGGGATAAAAACCCTATAATATTGAGCTGCTTGCAATGTGACATCAGATTACCAAGGAAATGTTAGTAATGCAGATCAGCCCTTAAGGCTGATCATTGCAAAGGTGTCATCTGTCAGACCTGGAAGGCAGATTTTTCGTGGGTATGTCAGTATTCTTTCTTACTCTGTTAAATTGCATCTATCTGAACTTCTCATTTGTGGCTCACCTACTCTAGGAGCAAGAAAAGTTGTCTCTTGAGATTTTACACTATTGTAAGTATAACTAGAAAAGGCCTAATTAGAATGTGACAGCAGGGGTAGTGCATAATTTAGAAAAGCAACATGAAAGTTAGCACTCTAAGAAAAAAGAAAATACAAACTTTGAAGTGAACAAGATGGGGAGGAAAATAGCAAATCAAAAAGCAAATGAGCTTAATACAACTTTGCTCTCCAAAGGCAATTATTAGAGTTCCCTAAATCTGGCCATTTCCTCATTCAGAGGCTTCTGCAAAGATTCCTCGTGTGAAGCATTAGTAAAAGATTTTCTTGGCAATTCCTTTTGGTCTTCTTATTTCTACCCTTAGTTTAATAAATGCCTTTTCTTTTTGAGATGTGATTCCTTTGCTATAAAGTATTTTTAGGAGAAAAAAAAAAACACCATGAGCTGAGTAAGAGACTGGCATGTAAAACACTAGCATTAGCAGAATCATATTGTACGTCGTCCTTGAAAGGATAACTTCTGGGTGTAGGCCACAGGAGAGGTAATACTAAATTGCCAGAAATATTCTTAGAGCTTAATTAAAACATAACAAACTATTATGTCATCAATATTAAAGGTTGAGACACCACTATGATTGTATGTTTCAAACAATACAGTCATAACTAGTCTTCAGGGAAACAAGCAGCCCCACGTTCCTGGCGGAGCTCATCCTTCTGCATTCTGAGTCTACCCAGCGATAATGTTGGAGAGTAAAACATGTGCAAGAGTGTTCTACCAGGGACTGTCATGGTTTGGCTCACACCCTATAATCTCTTTTGCAGGTTGATCTTTTTTTTCAAAGCCGAAATGATTTTGGTAGGAACATAATCCAGTCTGATAACTCAGGAGAGAAATAGTCTGGTGACAGAGTGGGAGAAAAAGAAGATGGGAGGATGGGGAACCTATGGACACAAAGGGCTGACTGTATATAGATCTGGAATTTTGATTTGTTGCAATGATAATGAGGCAACCATATGGGCTTTTTAAAATACATAATACTTCAATATGTATATATACACGTACACGGAGTACATACATTGCTTTCTAATTGTCTATGAGACAAAAAGAGTCCCAATTCTGTTCTCTGATGTCATGAATAACATTAATTACTTAAGTAATATGAATTACACTAAGTTCTTGGACAAGAATATAGCGACTTGAAGCTCTTCTCTTGTGTTCTGCCTCAGTTGCTCAGATCAGACCACTTAGATATTGATGCTGATACAGAAAGGGCCAGATCAGTGTTTCTCAAAGTGTGTTCAGAGAATCAGCTTAATTGACTTGGGATACTTGTTAAAATATGCAGTCCTGGGATCTGCAAGATAAACTGAATTTTTTTTTTTTTTTTTTAGCTGGGGCCCAGGACTCTGGATTTAAACATAACTTCATTAGCTGATCTTCAGCTAAAGAATAGTTGGGCTAGATTTTCCTTCACTTCTTGATCTTCATGATTGAGATTACCACCTTGTCCCTAAGAGAGGTAGATTTTTCTGTATGGCTTCACTTCTCACCTCTTCCCACTAACAGGAGCTCACTCATGGGTATTCTTAATATGACCTCTAATGGGACCACACCAGCCGTGTTGATTGTCTCCAAAGGTATAGAAATCAAGACACCTTTCAAATAAAAGCTCTCACTGAAAGGAATGAAATATACCAATAAAATCTAACTGTTACATATTCTTCTTTTCCAGAAACTATTTCCAGAAACTCTGTTTCAGAACATATATCTCTTTTTTATTTTTCAAATAACGTTTCTATAAAATATGTAGGAAGGTATAATTTTTTTAAAAAAAAGTTTAACCTTTTAATTTGTGATGTAATATATAACTTCCTGTCAAAAATTAATTTCAGGTTGGCCTAGTGATGCCCTCCTGAGATTCTGCTCACAGGAGTCCCCAGGGCTGCCTCCAGCTTTCTCACAATAAACTTACAATGGCTGTGGGGCAGCCCGCTGGTCCCCAGCTCTGCCATGGAGCCCACTGAATGCACAACCACAAATACGATTTTGAGACACATTAGAAAAATAATACTATATGGTATGATGGAAAACATTTATTTAAAAACATGTATTTTAAAGTTCGCAATTTATATCAACAGAAACTCCTGCCATCAACTAGCACTAGAAATATATTTACAATGAAATATATGTAACTAGAAAAATTCATTTTTCCAGAAAATAAAATTGTCTCCAAACTAGCACTGTCACTTCTGAAACAAAGCTCAAGAGATTATTGCAAGTCAGAGAGCATGATAGGAGTTTTAAAAAAGCAACTCTCATGTTTATAGTCTGGGTAATCCAGATTTTAAAAGTCAAATATTGACAGAAAAGGAGAGGTACTTTGGTTCATGTGATCAAGATCAAGACTTCCTTTAATACAACAAAGCTCCATTTAATTTCTTAACTGTTCCTTTTCAGTCAATTGAGATAAGCTTTTTCAGATTGCTATAAGCACATTTTCACCTTTGAAAACGTCTAAACTATTTGAGACCAGCCTGGGCAACATTGTAGACCTCATCTCTAGAAAATATTTAAAAATTAGCTAGGCAAAATGGTGCATGCCTGTAGTCCTAGCTACTTGGGAGGCTGAGGCAGGAGGATTGCTTGAGCCCAAGAGTTCAAGGCTGCAGTCAGCTATGCTTGTACCACTTCACTCCAGCCTGGGCAACAGAGATACCCTGTTGGGAAGGAGAGAAGGAAGGAGGGAAGGAAGGAAGGAGGGAAGGAAGGAAGGAGGGAAGGAAGGAGGGAGGGAAGGAAGGAAGGAAGGAAGGAAGGAAGGAAGGAAGGAAGGAAGGAAGGGAGGGAGCTTAAACTACTAAATTCTCCATATATTTCACAAATATGGAATAATAAGATTTTTTGTTTCTTTTTTAATTTGTGTAGGTACATAGATGTATATATTTATGGGTTACATGAGATATTTTGATACAGGTATGCAATGTGTAATAATCACATTAGGGTATCCATCATGTCAAGCATTTATTCTTTGTGTTATAAACAATCCAATTATACTCCTTCAGTTATTTTACAGTGTACGATTAAATAATTTTTATTATAGTCACCCTGTTGTGTTAGCAAATACTAGGTCTTATTCATTCTTTCTATATTTTGTGTCCATTAATCATCTCCACTTCCCCCCACCACCCATCTACTACCCGCTTCCCAGTCTCTGGTAATCATCCTTCTACTCTCTATCTCCATGGGTTCAATTGTTTTAATTTTTAGCTTCCACAAATAAGTGAGAACATGCAGTTTGCTTTGTGTGCCTGGCATATTTCACTTAACATAATGACCTCCAGTTTCATCCATGTTGTTGCAAGTGGGAAGATCACATTTTTTTAATAGCTGAATAATATTCCATTCTGTAAATGTACCACATTTTCTTTGTCCAGTCATCTGTTGATAACCTAAGTGTTGATGGACACTTAGGTTGCTTCCAAATCTTGGCTGTCATGAATAGTGCTGCAATAAACATGGAAGTGCAGGTATCTCCTCTATATACTGATTTCCTTTCTTTGGAGTGTATACCTAGGCATGGGATTGCTAGATCTTATGATAGCTCTATTTTTAGTTTTTTGAGGCACCTCCAAACTGTTCTCCATAGTGGTTGTATTAATTTACATGATCACCAACAGTGTATGAGAAAGGTTCCTTTTCTCCACATCCTTACCAGTATTTGTTATTACCTGACTTTTGGAAAAAATCCATTCTAACTGGGGTGACATGATATCTCATTGTAGCATTGATTGCAGTTCTCTGAAGATCAACGATGCTGAGCACCTTTTCACATACCTGTTTGCCATCTGTATGTCTCTTTTTGAGAAATGTCTATTCAGGTCTTTTGCCCATTTTTTAAATCATAGTATTAGAATTTTTTAATAGAGTTGTTTGAGCTCCTTATATATTCTAGTTACCAATACCTTATCAGACGTGTATTTTGCAAGTATTTTCTCTCATTCTGTGAGTTGTCTCTTTACTTTGATTATTGCCTTTGCTGGGCAGAAGCTTTTTAACATGATGTGTTCCTGTTTGTCCATGTTTGCTTTGGTTGCCTTTGCTTGTAGGGTATTACTCAAGACATCTTTGCCCAGACCAATGTCCTGGGGATTTTCACCAATGTTTTCTTGCAGTAGTTTCATTGTTTGAAGCCTTATATTTAAGTCTTTAATCCATTTTGGTTTGATTTCTGTGTATGGCGAGAGATAGGGTCTAGTTTCATTCTTCTGCATATGGATATCCTGTTTTTCCAGCACCATTTATTGAAAAGATTTTTCCCCCGGTGTATGTTCTCGGCACTTTTGTCAAAAATGAGTTCACTGTAGGTATGTGGATTTGTTTCTGGGTTCTCTATTCTGTTCCATTGGTCTATGTGCCTGTTTTTATGTCAGTCCCATGCTGCTTTGGTTATGATTAATCAAAGCTCTCGAGTATAATTTGAAGTCAGGTAATGTGATTCCTCCAGTTTTGTTCTTTTTTGCTTAGGATAGCTTTAGATATTCTAGGTCTTTTGTGGTTCCATATGAATTTTAGGACTGTTTTTTCTATTTCTGTGAAGAACATCATTGGTATTTTTTTACAAGGATTGCACTGAATCTGTAGATTGTTTTGGGTAGTATGGACATTTTAACAGTATTGATTCTTTCAATCCATGAACATGGAATATCTTTCCAGTTTTGGCATTCTCTTCAAATTCTTGTATCAATTTTTTCTAGTTTTCATTTAAGAGATCTTTCACTTTTTTGGTTAATTCCTAGGTATATTATTTTATTTGTAACTATTGTAAATGGGATTGCTAAATTTTTTTTTTTTTCAGATTTTTTGCTTTTGACATATAGAAATGGTACCAATTTTTGTATACAAATTTTTATCCTGCAGCTTTACTGAATTTGTTTATAAGTTTTAATAGTTTTCTTGTGAAGTCTTTAGATATTTGCAAATATAAGATCATATCATCTGTGAACAAGGATAATTTGACTTCTTCCCTTCCAATTTGGATATTCTGTCTCTTGTCTGATTGCTCTAGCTAGGACTTTCAGCAGTATGTTGAATAACAGTTGTGAAAATAGGCATCCTTGTCATGTTCCTCATCTTAGAGGAAAAGCTTTCAATTTTCCTCCATTCAGTATCATTCTGTTGATATGTATCACACTGGTTAATTTATGAGTGTTAGACCATCCTTGCATCCCTGGAACAAATCCTACTCGGTCATGAGGAATAATCTTTTTAAGGTATTGTTTAATTCAATTTGCTAATATTTGGTTGAGGATTTCTGCATCAATATTCATCAGTGACATTGACTTGTACTTTCCTTTTTTGATGTATCTTTTCTGGTTTTGGTATCAGGGTAATACTGGTCTCATAGAATGAGTGTGGAAGTATTCCATCTTCATATATTTTTGGAAATAGTTTGAGTAAGATTGGAATTATTTCTTTTTTAAAAGTTTGGTAGAATTTATCAGTGAAGCCATTGAGTCCTGGACTTTTCTTTGCTGGGAGAGTTTTTATTACAACTTCGATCTCATTATTTGTTATTGGTCTGTTTAGGTTTTGGATTTCTTCATGGTTCAATCTTGGTAGGTTGCCTGTGTCTAGCCATTTATCCATTTTTTTCTAGGTTTTCCAATTTATTGGCATATAATTGCTTGTAGTGGCTGCTAATAATCCTTTGAATTTCTATGGTATCATTTATAGTGTCTTCATCTTGGATTTTATTTATTTGCATCTTCTCTCTTTTTTACTTAGTCTGGCTCAAAGTACGTCAATTTTAACTTTTCAAAAAACTGTCTTTTTGTTCCATTGATCTTTTGTATTGCTTTCTTCATTTCAAATTCATTTATTTCTGCTCTGATTTTTATTATTTCTTTTCTGCTAATTTTGCATTTGGTTTGCTCTTGCTTTTCTAATTCTTTAAGAAACAGGTTAGGTTATTTGTTTGAAGTTTTTCTTCTTTTTTCGATGTAGACACTTAATAGCTATAAACGTGCATCTTACTACAGCTTTTGCTGTATCCCATACATTTTAGTATGATGTGTTTTCATTATCATTTGTTTCAAGAAAATTTTAAATTTCCTTCTTAATCACTTCATTGACCCATTGATTATTCCCGAGAATATTCAGGACAGACAGCCTGCTTGGTGCTCTAACCCCCAGGGATGAGGTGATATCTAAGTGAAAGACAAAATCCCCTTTATGTTTCCCTCTGCTTTCTCAAGCAAGAGTCTCTCCCCATAGTTACCACATCTTGGAATGTGCTGAGTCTCAGCTGAAGCCAGCAAGTCTCAGGGTGTCATCCAAGGCCCATGGCATACAACTTGGATATTGCTGATGATTATTCAGGGCCTAAGAGCTTTTTAATCAACACGTGATGGATGCTGCCAGGACTGGGTCCTTCCCTTCAGGGCAACAGGTTCCCTTCTGGCCCAGGGTATATCTAGAAATGTCATCCAGGAGCTAGGGCCTGGAAAGGAGGTCTCGCAACTCTTACTGTGCCCTATCCTACTGTGGCAGAGCTGGTATTTAAGACGCAAGACAAAGTTCTCTTTACTATTCCCTCTACTCTCCTCAAGTGGATGGAAGGGGTCTCTTTTGGGGCACAAGCTGTGCAGCCTGGGGCTGGGGGAGGGGCTGCACAAGCACTAGCTTACCACCCCAACTGGTGTCTCAGTGGGTCAATGTGGCACCAAAGTCCACTGGCTCTGAGCCCAGCTCAGCACTAGGACTTGCCTAGGTGCTGCAGTCCTTGTTTTCTAGACTACCTTTCAAGTTTATTTAGGGCCCCAGAGCACTTCCGCCCACAGTGTCAAGGCTTGCCAGAACTCAAATTCCAACCACTGGGATGGCTCTGGCTAGGGTTGGTTTAAACACTTCCTCCAAGGGCAGATATCAGGTGAATTCAGTCCAGTTTTGCTTTCTGCTGTGATGGCAGCACTGAGTTCAATGCAATGCCTCACAATTGTTGAACTCTCCGTCTCTTACGTGCAAAAATTTTCTCTCCATCCCATGTGGCCTCTGCCAGGGGACGGAAGAGGGGTGGCACTGGCAATTCAAGACTGTCTTTTCTATCCTTTTCAGTGTCTCTTTCAGTATAAAGTTAAAAGCAGGCACTCTGAATGCTCACCTGATTTTTGGTTCTGATGAAGGCATTTTTTGGTGTAGATATTTGTTAATTTTGTGTTCTCGTGGATGGGATGATGGATGAAGAATTATATTCTTCCAGATTGTTCTGCCCTCCTCCAAATAATGTTTCATTTCTTTCTTAAAAGCCATCTACCAAGTTGTCCAGGGGTGGACGTAACTTCAGAGAGTATCTATAAGCAGCTCTATTGATTGGGAGAAACCACAGCACGGTAGCAGAGAGAATAGTATTTTATGAATGGAAAGATGAACATGACATTTACAGCATTTCTCAAAATTATTTTATTACTTAGAAAAAGTATTACTTGGAGTATTTAGAACATAGAAACTGTTCTTAGTCCTTTATAAATTAAAAATTATGCATATGTAAAGATTGCTATTATGATATTCTTTTATTACATTTTATGGAAGAAATTGGAAAACAACAAGAAAATGTTGACATGAGATATAAAAGAGACAGAGAAAACAAGATCCTTGGGGAATAATCCACCACACCTCTGCTCAGAAAATAGGACAATAATATATCATAATTCTTACTTTATATGAAATTAGAGACTAAATAACAGAGAAGAATAATAGGAATTTATATGTAGTTAAGTAGTATATAGATATAGAACTTTGATTTACTATAATAAGAATAGGGGTACTTATATGGTATATGTATATATACGTTTGTGTGTATTACATGAACATATAAGTGTGTATATGTTATATGTATAAACATATATAGTATTAAATATACAAACTATTGACATTATTTTCTAACCTTCAAAGGGATTTAATAAAAAATCTTCATTCTGTCTCAGATACCATGAATATAATATCAATTATCTAAGCAACTAGGCCACTACACTGTTTCTTCAGACGACTGAATCCTAAGGCATGAAGTCTGCTATTTATACACAGATAGACCAGAGCTGCAACCAGGTAAATGAATGGTTCTAATATCACAATATATGACTGAGTTTTTTCCCCATTTCCATTACATCAATTTTTCTGACAATTATGTATTTAATACTCAATGTTTTAGAAAAAAATACAAAAGAGAAAATCACAGCAAATCAGTGAAAGAAAGAAATTAAAGCAGCTCACCTGAAATTGATTAATTTCCTTTTGGGGGGCGTTGAGTGCTCCTGGAGAAAAATGTTGGCAGCTGACCCCATTCTACCTCCTTGCTAATGAGATATTTGGTTAAATGCACTATAGATATTTGCTAGAAAGAAGAGACTTAATCCCTGAAATGCACTTCACAGGATGTCCTAACTAAGGGTAAACTATAGAAACCAGGATATATCAGGCTCTTCTCCCTGGAAAATGTGAAATAGGCTATACTAGTGTTAGATTTATTAAATGAGGGTGTTTCATAATTTAAATGTTCCCACTGCATGAGGTGATCTCAAGGTTGTCATATACAGATCTGATCTAGTATCCTTGGCGAGAAGTGCATGACTAATGTGAAAAGACAGAATCTGATATGTCACCTTTGGTGTACCAGTGTCCTCACTCTACTTTGTATGAGCTTTGTTGACATTATTTAGTAAAGCTTAAATATTAGGTAAGATCTCAGATTCTTATAAGTCTGATTTCAAAATTCATTCTTTTATGTTAGCTCACTGTCCTCAAGAGATTCTTCTGTTAACAACAAATATATAGACCAGAAAACCTTTTTTAACCCACTATATTAACAAAATAAAAATGTGCTATATTTCATCAAAACTTTCCTCTAACAAAGGTGGATTTTTTTTTACTGCTGAGCACTTTAACTTGGGTAGACAAATTTGGAGGAGACTCTTAGGAGAGTTGCATTGTTCTCTGTACTAGAATGAGAAGATTTTTGGACTCTGTAACACAAATCAGGAATGAGAAGCACAGAAATAAGGAAAAGAAAGTGTAAAGACATCATTCATTTAGTATGTTCAAATATTCGCCGAAATCTAAATCTTAGGAAACGCTGAACTACGTTTATTTCTTGTAGAATCTCATCCAAAAGATAATATTTTTCCTATGATGAGATAGGGGGAAAACAAATAAAGAAATTTTGTTTGGGCACAGAAAGAATATGAAGCCCCAAACATGTAGAAAATAGAGGTAAGGGTTTTTTGTTGTTGTTGCTGTTGTTGTTTTATTTTTGTTTTTACTTCTTCATGGGATAAAATTCTGTGGTTGGGGCAAAAGTAATTGCGGTTTTTCCCATTACTTTTAATGCAAAAACCACAATAACTTTTGCACCAAACTAATATATATCCGGCTCAAGTTTAATTTGGTATCCAGGGTTTAGAAAACTTCCAGCTGAAATTAGCTGGGCATGGTGGTGCACATCTGGAATCCCAGCTACTTGGGAGGCTGAAGCAGGAGAATCACTTGGACCCACGAACCCAGGAGACAGAGGTTGCAGTGATTCAAGATCATGCCACTGTACTCCAGTCTGGGCAACAGAGAGAGACTCTGTCTCAAAAAAAAAAAAAAAAAAAGAAAAGAAAAAGAAAACTTCCAGCTGATAGGTTTTGATACACTTATTACATGTTTGTGTATATATTTGTGTGTGTGTATGTATATATATATACATGTTTGTGTATATATATATACATGTTTGTGTGTGTATATATATACATGTTTGTGTGTATATATATACATGTTTGTGTGTATATATATATATACAAAAGATATATATAATATATACACAGACTATATATACATATGTATATATTTAAATTGGATTAAATAACACCTCCCACAAGATGTTATTATTTTGTTTAAAAATATTTCAGAAAACATCTTCCCTGTGTGTGTGAAAACACTGCAACAATCTAGATCAGAGCAGTGATCACAGGGAAAGAATATGCATACAGTATGCAAGGAATCAGTCTTCAAGAGGTTGGCATCAGTCTTCAAGAAGAGAATCAAAAGGAAGAAATAAGTGCCCTTTGGAAATAATATGGTGAAGTAAAAAAGAAGTAAGAGAGAGAAATTTAGACTGAGCAAGATAAGAGACAATAAAATACAATTGGAAGACTAATAACTTAGTCCCTTATAAAACCGTCCCCTAAAAAAAAATGCCCTTTGTAATGAAACTATGCTTTTTTCACACTGACAACATAGGACATTTTTTAGCCATGATGTAAAAAAAAAAAAAGCTACTACAAATCACCAACCTAAGCCATTAAAATATAGAAGTGCAAAGAGTCTTCGTTTATTAAAAACTACAAAAAGAAATCAGAGAATGAGAATACAAACAATTCAGCTGATAAAATCCTCCTTCTGCAACCCCTGAAAAGTAACAGCGAAAAGGAAGAAAACTTTAACACAATACTCCAAACTAAATTAATGAACAAACACTTTGAGATGTGGAGCAAAAGCAAAGCAAAACCATACAAAAAACTTGAACCATAAACACTAAAGAGAGAAAAAAAAAGATTTAAAATGACAAAATCATATCAGAAAAAGTAAATTACAAGATACCCAAGAAAGAATATATTCAAATAAAAGTATAATAATGTTCATATAAAAAAAGAAAAACAATAAAGAAAATAAAAATAAAATAAACAAAAAGGCTCAGAAAAAAAGTGCTTAAAATGGAAGATAGGCAAAGGAGATCCACTTTACTATAATTGGCGTCTCCAAGGAATATAAGTAAAATAATGGAAAAGAATTAATTTTTAAAGGACAATTCAAAATAGCCTTTCAGAAATAAAAGAAGTCCTGAATCTAAATACTGAAAGGGCTCAATGAGTAGCAGAGAAAATTGATTAGTAATGATCAGTTCAAAGTGATGTTAAAGTAAAAACACCAAATTTTTACAGATGAAGAAGAAAAATATGCAGACTTAAGCCAATAAATAAATAAACAAAAACAATGACAAGAAAAATAGTTGGCATCAGACTTCCAAAACTCTACATACAAAATAAGGTACCGCATATACACCATGGAATACTATGCAGCCACGAAAAAGAATGAGATCGTGTCCTCTGCAGGGACATGGATGGAGCTGGAGGCCATTATCCTCAGTAAACTAACACAGGAACAGAAAACCAAATACCACATGTTCTCACTTATAAGTGGGAGCTAAATGATAAGAACACATGGACACATAGAGGGGAACAATACACACTGGGGATTTTGGGAGGGTACAGGGTGGGAGTGGAGAGAAGATCAGGAAAAATAACTAATGAATACTAGGCTTAATAACTGGGTGATGAAACAAACCCCTATGACACAAGTATACCTATGTAACAAACCTGCACTTATACCCCTGAACTTAAAATAAAAGTCTAAAAGAATGGAAGATAAAGATAACAGTCCTTCCCCCAAATTCAACTACCTTTCTAAAGCAAATGAGAGACCACCAGCTTAGGAGGATAGAGGGGCCTGAATTCTGCTAAGGTGTAGACATAAGCAATTGCCAGCCATTATTCTGGAGGTCCCAGGCTATGCAACTTCCCCTATTACTCCTGCAGATAACATCACTATTGTAGAAGCTAAGCTTGGCCCTTTAAGATATCTTTTCAGGTTTTTTCCATGTCTGACGACCATTGGCTCCACCTGGGCCCACTAACCACTCCTGTGGCTCCACCAGAAATCACTGAGTGTGCAGGAGGACAATTTTCTACAACTTTATGACTGTACCCCCAGCCAATCAGCTGCAAGCACCCCTAGGGTGCAAGCCTAACCACCCCTACCGCTCACCCAAACTATCTTTGAAAAACCCTAGCCCCTAAAGTCTCAGAGAGATCGTTTGAGTAATAACTCTGTCTCACTGTGGTATGGCCAGCTTCGTGTCTATTAAACTCTTTGTTTATTGCCAAACAAAAAAACAAAGGAAAATAAGGTACAAAGGAGTAGCATTTTCAAATAATTCAAGGAAAGATGGTACCAATGAAAAATTCTATAGCCAGTTAAGTGGTCAATCAAGGATCAATGCTATGGAAAAGCCGTTTTAAGTGCCACAGAATCCAACAAAGAAATGAATTGGGAAATGTCAGCAGTATTACAGATGGTAAGCTTTTAGTATATTTAATTGTAAATCTAAGACTAAAACAAAGATAAAGTTGAGGGTGGAGTAATAATATTTTATGTTATATGCTACATAGTGTGTGTTATATGTTCTGACAAAGTAGAAATAACAGAACTGAAATTGACAGAAGGAGAAAATAGGGAAGTTGCTGTGTAGGTAATAGTTTGGAGTTAAAATATGTCATTCAAAATGCAAACAACACAGAAACATGTTAAAACAAAAGCAAAGGAATAAGAAAATGTAAAAAGAATTAAAAATTGACTGCTAGAACAAAAGTACATTCTTTCCTAAACACCAAAAGAAATTACAAAATAGAATAAAAGAGGTCAATACCCCACTTTGTATAGGGAAACACAGCAAATACAACACAGTATACATAATAATTATTACATAAAATGACAGAGCTGCCATTAAACATTTAGCATGTCAATTAATGTGAATGGATAAGATTAACACAACCATTAGATGGAAATTATTTTCAATTTGACTCACAAAGCAAAACCCAGTACATTCTGCATCCAAAACATACACAAAATAATTCAGAAAGGCTAAATGGAAAGACATGGATACACACACACACACACACACACACACACACACACATACACACACATATAGCAGGCTTCTGGGAATAATAACAGAGCAAAGGCAATATTGGTATCAAACAAAGTTAATTTTAAACTTTGCTAAGAAGCTTATATGTGGGAAAAAATTATTCTTTTCAATGTTAAAAGCCTGAATTCACAAAATAGGTATGACAACTATCAATATCTATGCACCAGAATAACATAGTAGACACTCTTATAAAGCAAAAAATTAAGGAGATTCAAAAAGACACAGATAGAAACATACAAGCCTAGGAGATGTTAATATATCAGAATTGATATAAAATCAGTCAAGTGCACACAGAACACAGGATGTGTTCAAGTGTACACAGGATGTACAAGTCCTACAAAACCTAATCAGTAAGGTAGATATTATGAACACATACAGAACTTTACACTCAAGTAATAGTGAATACATCTTCTTCTCAAACATTCATTGGGCATTCTTAAAATGTAATCATACACTAAGTTATATAAGTACACTTCATAACTATAAACATTACAATTAAATGTGTAATAATAAAAAACAGATTATTTTAAAATAAAAAAGGTAAAAGTTCATATGATTGGAATAAAAAATCAAAAATAACTTTTATTAAACAAGTTGGGTGAATGTGAAAATACAAAAAAAATTTAAAGAATTTCTAAACAAGGAATAATAAAAATATCACGTGTGTGTATTAAAGTATACGTACTATCTATTTATCTCTATATGAGAATCTGTGGCATATAAAATAGTGACAAAAGGAAACTATATAACCTCAAACATTTCATCAATAAAAATGAATATGCCTAAATGAATTAAATTATCTGCTTAAAAATACATGAATATATAAAGAAATCAAACTAAATGATAACACAAGAAAGGAAATAATTTAGTTGAAACTAAAATTTAATATAGGTCTCACTTTTAGAATATTAATATTTCACAGACACAAAAAAGAAAATAATAAAAAGGAAGGCGAAAAATTCTAAAATTGAACATAAACAGAAACAAATGATCCAGTATATTTTAAATAAATAATATTTTGAATAAATAACACTAAGAAGTAATGGGAGAAGATCTAACCATAGTGGGACTATATGTTTTCCAGCTAAAGACAAAAAGAACCCTAAATAAATACTGAATGCTACTGAGTAGGCCTCCTTTCTTAGATGCCTCGGTTAGTAACACTGACCCTACTTTCTGTACACTATAAGATTAAACATGTAAGTGAATATATTATAAATAATGGGAGCTGTTTGTCACTAGTAGAGAGGACAGTTATAAGTATAAAAAGGGAGAAAATAGAATTATCCTGCTATGTTGGAATGGAATCAGAGAAACCAGTGTGTATCAACTGTTTTTAATATAGCTAGTTAGCTAAATAAATACAGACAGGTGAGTGAATGTAATACACAGTTATCTTTCTATTTCTGGCTTTATTAATATTAACAATGCCTAGAAGCAATGACTCCCCTGTGGTGATGGTTACAGATAGAACCCTAATCTTGATCTCTAATACCATTCTGTACTGAAAAGAACCAGAGTTTCTTGAAGAAATGGCTGATTCCAGTGCTAAGGCAAGGAAAGTACAAGAGGACCCTGCAACATTCTGTGCTAAAAGTTCGGAGAGTGCTCAAAGAATTATGGCTCATGTCAAAAGGGCAACTGTGGCCTACTTGAAAAAATTTCCATTGGCCAAGAATGTGATGATTTGAACATTCAAATAAATAATGACAATAAGAATAACCTATTGTACAAAATAGAAATACATTAATCCACTGATGAAAATTAGGATGAAGGAAAAGCTATTCCTTCTGATAGAAAATAAATTAATAAAAATAAATGATGGAATTTAAAAAATTATCATAACAACCATCTTGGTAATAATCAGTGAAAGTGAGAATCATCAATGGCTGTTAAAACTAGTAATGGCAGTGGTGGTTAATCTACAGTGGCCACTGCATGACACCAGCTGCAGTGGGGAAGGCATGCCAAGGCTGTGCACTCCATGGAGCTGGCAGGACCTGGGAACAGGCAGAAGTGCCATCCCCTTCTGAGTTGACAGGGCAGGAATTTCATGCTCCCTGGGCACAGCCGTGACCATCCAGCCATGGCTGTGGATGCGGGCTTCCTTGTGCTTTTGGAGGCTGGAAGCAGGCAAGAGCACAGTTACAGCCACCCAAGCCATGGCTGCAGACCTGGCAGCTCTGCACTCTTGGGGGCACAGGAAGGACCCCTGCCCCCATGGGCTCAGAAGTGTCTGCTCCCACTGTCTGCCCTCTCCCTGCTCCTGGCACCCACTCCAATCTTGGAGCAAGGTTGGGGCTGAGCCTGGGCACTGTTTCAGGTTGCCAGGGTGTGCACACTCTCAAGGCAGCACTGACACACCAGTCCCATGCTGCCTCAGCCCCCTCTGGACTTTGGGCACCAACAAGCATGTGAGGGAGGTTGAGGGGCTGCTGAGGGCAGCTTGGCATTGGCCTACAGGTTTCCCTTGGCACAAATGGCCTGGGCGCCATGAATGGCAGCAGGAAGCAGACAGGCTCCTGGGCATAAGGGGCAGGTCCCAGGTGAAGCCCCACCTTTGAGCTGGGGAGGGCCTGAAGCCTGGGGGCCGGGCTGCTGGTCCCATGGACGAGAGTGGGAACTTGTGGTGCTTTATTCAGGCTGCTCATAGATTAATCAGTGTGCACTTCCTCCCCTCTGAGGCCCATAAAAGCCCCAGACTCAGCCAGACTTGAGGAGATGATAAGACCAGCGGCAGCAAGGAGCTATCCACCCCATGGTCTCCTCTCTGCAGATAGCTGAATACTTGTTGAGACACCCTAGCTGTGGAGAGTAGCTATCCACTGCAAGTCTGCTCTGAGCTGTTATATCACACAATAAAGCTCCTTTTCACCTTGCTCACCCACCACTTGACAAACAGAATTATTCAGCTCCACTTGTCCACACACCTCATTCTTCCTGGGCACCGGTTCAAGAACTCAGGACCTGCCAAATGGCAGGGATGAAAGAGCTGTAACACAAGCAAGGCTAAAACATGCCCCTTGCTTGCCATGGTGCATGCAAAAAGAAGGAGAGAAGATCTGCAGCCCTTAGGGGAGCCCAGACCTAGGAGCTCCTTAAGCCAGGGCTGTGACACCCTCTATGGGGCTTTGCAGTTCCTGGCATTTTAAAACTTCCAGGTGCCACAGCATTCCCTGGTGCCAGCTGTGGAAGCTGCTTTCGGGATGTCTGGTCTGGCTGCAGCCTCACAGGGAGCCAGCACCTGTGTCAGTGCCTGGAGCTGCCCACCCCGCTGCAGGCCAGTGTGCCTGGCTGTGCATAGTGGCTAGACCCCATACTGTCTCTCTCACACACCACTTGCTGCTCCACTTGCCCTAGGCAGGCATGGGATCCAGGCCAGAGGTGTGAGCTAACAGCAGCCTGCCAGGCTGAGTTGGTCCAGCAGGCCCAAGCAAAACTCAAGCAAAGACACCACTGGCCATGGAGGTTTCCAGCTGGCAAAGCAATGCCCCAAAGATCCTGTAACACTAATAGGTGAAATCTGCAGAACACATGGGATATTTAACATAGTGTGAAAATAATAAGATATTTTTTAATTACAAAGTTAAATATTCTGCTTTACAGTAGAGAGACATCAGAGTCTACCATAACCAAGTGATCAAAGTTAACATCACCATTAATGACACTGATCAACAGTATGTGCCTCCTGATATAAAATTCTGTGAAAAGAGCATCACTTCTGAGGTATTTCTATTAAATCTGCATAAGGTGAATGTAAACAAGAAGAAATATTAGACAAACACAAATTGGGAGACATTCTATAAATCGCTGGCCTGTACTTTTTCAAAATGTCAATATCATGAAACACAATGAAAGAGAAATGAACTATTTCAGATTAAAGGGAACTAAAGAGACAAGACAACTAACTGAATGAAATACATGATTATGGATTTTCTTTTGTTAGGCACTATTGGGGCGGGTTAACAAATTTGAAAAAGGTCTGTAGATTAGATAGCTATCAGTGTTAAAACTGAATTGGATAATTTTCCTATGATTGTTTCAGAGAATGTTGTTGTTTTTAGATATTATACCCTGATCTATTTGGAGGTGTATTTAGATGTGAGGGGGTATCATGCCTACAATTTAGTCAATATTTTGGAGAAATATAAGTCTACTTCTCTCTCTCAGAAAAAGAGAGAAAAAGATTAAAAAAAAAAAGATATAGTAAAATGTTAACACGGGAAATCTGGGTGAAGTGCCTGTTGTGTTATTCTTATAACTTTTTGGTAAGACTGGACCTATGTCTAAATGAATGAATGAATGGATGCATGAAGACATGAATAAATGGTTGAATATAATCTTTTTGTGTCATGTTCTCATCAGCTCACTGCTACCACCTTGTCCCTAGTCCACCAAACTCTTCTGCCTGGATTATTGTCTTCCAGCCCCCTCTCAGTCTCTTCTCAGCAAGAAAGCCACAGTAATTATTTGAAAATATAATCAGATCATGCCATTTCTCTCCATCTAACTCTGTCAAAATCCCAGTGCCCTTTTCACACTGTACTGAAATAACATGTTTATGTATGTTTTTCAACCACAAAACTATAAATTTCTCAAGCAAAGAATTACCTTTTATTTACATGGGCCTTATTTCCCCTTGCCCACACCCACATATCCATAAGAATAATGACAGTAATCTTGGGGAAAAATAAGTGATCATGCATTTGCTGCAGTTGTCACCTACTTTATGAGTTTATTAGTTATTACACATTATTACCTTAATTTGGTTCCCTCTGCTTTGACCAAAAACATTTCATGTTTCCAGTAATTGCAGGAAAATGATAAACGTTTCCTGACTTTGTCTTTCTCTGCTGCTTGATTTATCTGAAAATTTTCATGTCAGAGGAGATGTGTGTGTTCTCTGTTAACAGTCTTTTGAGTTTCTAAACAAGTCGTGTCTTTCTGATTCTTTGTATAACATGAAAAAAGCATTGTATGGATTATGGATATTTCTGTTCCTGAGGCTTAGATTATGCCAGAAGAGGGAAAGAAAAGGACCACTGAACATTTGCTCATCCATAGTCTTTGCACCTAAACTTTTCCAAGCCAGAAACACTTGGTATGCCTCCAAAGTAAATCTACGTCAAAAATTAGTATAGAATTTGGGGTTTTACTTTATCTTTTCCAAATTCTTTTTAAAAATAATTTCTGAATCTGATCTTTACGAAGGCCTTACAACATGTGATTTCCCTAGAATTCAGCCAAACTGTAAATCCAGTGGCATCTTTTAAGTTATTGTAGCACTGTAAGTTCTTCCTAACTTTATTCTAGATGTCAGAAACTCAGATCCTAGCCTCCGAGAAGCTGTATTCCTGCTCCTTTGTTATTCATACAGGCAATCATTACATCTCTTCAATATGCCCATAAATTTTCAGCTTCCTATTATACATTCTGCATTTCATGGCTGTGTTCACTTGTAAGTATTGACAAAAATGATTAATTATGGAAACAGCACCAGATTCACCATTTTGAGCTGTACCAGCTCAAGACCCTTTGTTTCTTTTATGCTGGTCACAGTGAGACCAATAAGGTCAAAGAGGGGGTAAAACAAAGCAGATGGAGCTACCAATCACCTTTGCTTAATTCCTGAGGAACATTCCTGAACCTTTTGTTTTGTCAACCAGACATGAGCAACTTCATTAAAGTGTCTCTGCCTGGCTTGATGTGGGACCCCCAAGTGTACCCTAAGACAAATACTTCGAAGTTCATTTATTTGGGAGGTGAACCAGAAAGTGCATGCAAGGGAGGGGAAAAGGGAAATAAAGAAGGGCAAAAGCCAGTAAAGGGTATGCTATGGGAACACTGTGAGCAACTGGGACTTGGACTTATTGAAGACTGACATGGTTTGTCTCTGTGTCCTCACCCAGATCTCATGTTGAATTGTAATTCTCAGTGTTGGAGGAGGTGCCTGGTGGGAGGTGACTGGATCATGGGGGCAGATTTCCCCCTTGGTTCTAGTGATAGTGAATGAGTTCTCATGAGATCTGGTTGTTTAAAAGTGTGTAGCACTTCCCACCTTGGTTCTCTCTGTCTCCTGCTGCACCATTGTGAAGATATGCCTGCTTCCTCTTTGCCTTCTGTCATGATTGTTAGTTTCTTGAGAGCTCCCCAGCTGTGCTTCCTATAGAGCCTGCAAAACTGTGAGTCAATTAAACCTGTTTTCTTCATAAAGGTCTTCCAGTCTCAGGTAGTTCTTTATAGCAAAGTGGGAACAAACTAATACAAAGACTCCCTGAAGAATCATATAAAACATGCTTCACAACTGTCCTACTGAGGGACGTCAATGCTGAGCTATTTATCCAGTGACTTCTACCTGTCCCCAGGGAAATTAACTTCCTCAAACTTGAGCCTAGTAAGCTGTGGCATTGCCTCAGGCAGGAAACAGAGAGATGCAGATGAAAACCCTTGAGGTGGGAAGTAGATAAGGGACCCAGGAATTGCAGTACAGCTGTGGATAAATGTGAGGTTAGGGGGAGAGGTATCAGCGGCATCTGTTAGTCTCCTAGGTTTATTTTGGAATCAAATCTGCTGTAAGTTCATCATCTCTGAACACAGAGCCATTTAGTAAAGACTCATAGACTCAAATTAACTTGAAAGACATGTTATTAACAGAAATCTTTGCATTTTTAGTTGATTTCAGATGGACCTCAAATTTCTAACTATGGCACTAAAAACCCAGTACCTCTTTATACCATATACAAAAAATATTAATTGACAAGATCTATTTACAATGTCAATATACAATGCCAAAGTAAGAAAAGTGTGTTTATCCATTTATCTGCTGATGGGTATTTGAGTTGTTTCTACATCTTAGCTGTAATGAATAATGCTGTAATGAACATGGGAGTGCTGGATCATATGGTATATACATACAATGCAATAGTGTGTAGCCATAAAAAGAAGGAAATCCTATTTGGGACAACATGGGTGAACCTGGAAGACATTGTGCTAAGTGAAATAATCCAACCTCAGAAAGGCAAATACTGTGTGATTCCACTTAGATGAGGTATCTAAAATAGTCAAAGTCACAGAAGAACAAAACAAAATAGTGGTTGCTAGGACCTGTGGAAGGGGGAAATAGAGAGTTAGTCAATGAATATAAAGTTTCCATTATGTAAGATGAATAAGTTCTAGAGCTCTGCTCCACAAGAGTGCCTAAGTTAACAACATAGGATTGTGCACTTAAAATTAGGTTAAGAGACTAGATCTCATGTTGATTGTTCTTACCACTAAAATACACATGGAAACTTTTGGAGGTGGTTAATATATTTATTACCTTGAATGTGGTGATATTATGCATAGGTTTATGCATGTGTCCCGATTCATCAAATTGTATACATTAAACAAGTGCAATTCAAAAAATAAACCAAATCAATTATACCTCCATACAGCTGTTAAGAGCAAAATGTATTAAATTTCATATGTTTTATTTATTTTTGTTTTGTGAGTGACTGAGTAATTTGTTTCCTCTTTGAAGGCTGGATTAGTAGGGAAAGGCATAGAGTTAAGTTTGAGTAAGGTTTGTTTGTGGGGCAATTCCACATTTTCCAAGTCCCTGTTCATCTTCTCTTCTCCACATTCTTTTTTTGTGTGTGTTTAATTTTCTCTAACCACATCTTCCTCTTTGCTATTATTCTGGTCCAATCCATTGTCATCTTTTGCATAGATGGATCACAATAGCCACAATGGATTTTTCTGCTTCCACCATTGCCTTCCCCTCTTCCTGCCCACTAGTGTGATAAAAGGTAATGCAGATAATGTACTTCTTTGCTCAAAATAGCCTACAAGACTACAGAATTTGTCCCACTCTTCCTACCCACCAACACTCCCTGGCCTCATTTTATATTTTCTAATCCCTCTTTCCTCACTCATCCACTCCTGCTGCTCCTTGCTTGATCCTCAAACACATACCAGGCACATTACTACTCCTGGGTTTTTGTACTTGCAGTTTTCTCTCTCTGGAACACTCTTCCCCCAGATATTGGTAAGGCTCCCCACCAAACCTTCTTTAGACCTTTGCTCTAACTGTATCTTAATTAGAATCACAACATCATTTTTCCCCACCAGCAAAAGATTTCTTACATTATTTCCCTGATTCCTGATTTCTTCTCCACAACATGTGTCATCTAACATACTCATTATTTTTCTTATTTTATCTTTCTCCTTCTACTAAAAGTCTCCCCAAAGGCAGAGACTTTTATCTTCAAAAAAATTGTATCCATAGAATAGTCCCTGCTACATGTTAGGCATTCAGTACTTATGTGTTGAATGATTGATTGTATTAGATTCAATAGTAAAGATTTGGGCCAAATACAGTATCGAATGCAATAAAATCATTCAACACATACACATGCGTGCACACACACACAAATATATACACACATACATACATTTTTCACAACAATGATTTTTTCACAGATACTATAGTAAATAGTAAAATTATTCAGGATTTCACATCAAGTGATTTCAATGTTAATATATCAGAAATATAGAAGATTCTTATTTAATAATACTCTTAAATATCCTTTAAAATTTTACCAAATGCATGTAAAATTAAAATCTTGGGTTGAGGCATTTGTTATGAAATTATAACTAAGTATTAGGATATATGTATCATCCACAAAGATACAACCAGAGACTAAAGCATGCAAACACATTAAAAAATACCAACAGACAACCTAATTCCCAATTTGGCTGAGTCGAGAATTCTATTCAGGCTTTAGTATGTCAAGCCATAGCTTTGCTTCATGAAGTAGTAACAAATTGTGAAAAGGCTCCATCATCTATCTGCCAAGTGATACTGAGTTCTGTGGCTTTTAGGAACTAAGACATTGACAGCAGTGTGATTCAAACTCCATGAGCCTATCTAAGAAGTACAATAGACTAGTTCTGCTCCTTGTTATTCTATGTAATTTCATCACAAACTCACCACCATTTTCCTATAATCCGATACACAAATTCCAGGGAATACAGAAAATATGGAAAAGGCATGGCTAGTTCAGTGTAATTGGGGACCCAAGTAAAGTAATTTAGGCACAGTAGTATGCTAGCTCCCCACAATCTCACACATCATAAAAATGTGTGTTGCAAATCCTAGATGCCAAAAGTTCCAGAAAACAGTTAAGAAGATGGTAGGGAAAATAAAGGGTCATTTTACAAATATATATTTTAATTAGTTAGCTAAAATAACACATTTAGTCATATATTATACCTTTAAGACAATCACGGTACATTCCAAGAAGAACTCAATTTTCCAAGACAGCCAGAAAAAATTAAATAATTAAAATTTAGCCAAAAAATTCAACTATCTTGAATTTCAAAACAAATAAACCAGATACCCATACTAATCTGAAAAAGACTGTCCAAAATCCTGTGTCAAATGATGTAAATGTGAATTACAGATATAGAAATTAATGTCAATGGTAGCCTTATGCTTAATGATAATATAAAACATTTTAACAGTTCTAAAACTTACATACTAAAACATTGACAAGATAATTTTATCTTCTCTAACTTCTAAAACTTAAGTGGTAAGAATGGGGGAAAGTGGACACAGATAGATTGCTGGAAAGAGTATATAGCTAGGAATTGTCAACATCTTATAGATCCTTTATCAATATGATTTAAATGCTTCTTAAAAATGCAAATTATACCACCTATAAATGTATCTCAATGAAAAGCATTGAGAAACGTGAAAAAATAAACCTGCAAGGATGTTTCTGCATTCTTGTTTAGAAGATCAATTACTTAGAAACCATCCAAATATTCATAGGAAGAGACTCTCCAAGCAAACAGTGATACACCTATATAATTAACTGTAATATATGTATAATACATTGATAATAAGAATGAGAATGCTTATACAATAATATTTAAAATAATTTTCAAGTTATGTTATTCGGTAAAGAAGAATGAACTTGTATAAAATTTATAGCATGCTATTATTATGAATAGAAGGGTTTGAATGTAAATCTTATCTATAGCATACAAAAATTGGAAAGGTTATCATATTAATATTTTATCATTATTTATTTTTAGGGTGTGCTTTTAAGTAGTTTTAAAGTCTACTCTTTTCTACATTGAATAGTGTTTTACTTGTGTAATAATGAAAAAAATCTAAAAATAAAAACTCATCCAACAGTGGAATAAAGTTTCTTTGAAACAGATGAAACTTTAACTAGATATACAAATCAAAAGATATACAAGATTTAGATAGAAAGGGATTTGAGAATCAGCAACAAGTCAAAATGGGGAAAGGCTGAAGGGAAAAAAATGATGACTTTGATTTACTGAAGAAGTCTCAAGAAGACTTCTCTTTTTAAATAAAGGATTTTATATGGTACAGTACATAATTAAGAGTCTGTTTAAGGGCTCTGAGTTCTATTTCATTGATTGAGTTATCAATCTTCAGTTCTACAATATTTACTGTATGGTAACTTTATAGATTAATAACTGGTAGGCTAGTCTTTCTCATGAATCTTTTCCCTCCAGCTTTATTTATCAATTGCTATTATCTAAGGAGATATCAAGGTTAGAATAACTTTGTTTACCAAATACACCCAAAGCAGGAACATTATTAGGATCTCCTTGGAATTTCATTAAACCTATATATTAGTTTATAAAGAAATGTGTCTCAGTGAAAGAACCTGGCATATCCTTACACATGTGTCAATATTTATTTATACATTTCATTGTTATTATGCAGATTTATTCTTTCACATTACACAAACATTTTTGTGTGTATAATATATTTTTGTTGATATTGTTAATTTGCACTTTTAACTTTTGTTTTTGTTTTGTCAGCAAAGAAGAAGCTATTAATTTTTCCATTGAATTTTCCTAGGCTAACTTTATGACATTTTTATTAGTTCTAAACGAATAAAAAATATACATATGGTTCCTGTGTGTGTGTCTATATATAATATAATATGTGTATGTACCTATATGCATGTATGTATATATGTTATTATAAAAGTAGAAATTATAAGAAGATGCTGACAGTAAGGCAAAGTAATGCTAAGTATGGTTTGTTGTTAGCTTTTCTAAAGAAACTGTTTTTGGACAAACAAATTCTACTTTTTTTCCCCTGTTAAATTATGCTTTAATCTTTATTATTTTCTATTTGCTGATATTTCTTCAGCCCTGCCTCTTACCACATTTCTTACATTGTGAATTTCCCTTCAAAAGAATATTTATTGGATGCTGGGTAGTCAAATAAACAACAAATGACCATCTTAGGAAATCTTTTACAGAAGTTTATAGTTTAATTTTGTTATATCATTAAATTTAAGGTTTTTGTCTTTATATATAGAATGCACAAGTGTCATAACAGTAGGGTATGCAAGGCAGCTTGTCTTCTTTTACAGTATTTTCTTTATTGAATGAAATGCCTGAGTATACTAAGTGGTTGAAAAAAAGCCACCATGATTATATGGTGCATCAATGGCTATCCATTATAAATGTAATTTAATGAGTTGCTAATAATTTTCTGGTGCTATAAATCTATATAATAAGAGGTGTTGTTTTACCTTACACGGACCGCAATAACAACCACAGCAGAATGCCGGAAACACTTGCCACAAATGTTGCATTTAATTTCTAGTTTCATCAACTGTATCTAAAATTTATAATTAACATGTGGTACTACAGTGAATTTGAAGTTAAGACTATCTTGAAGTACAGCCAAGCCATCACTATTGAAGTTTTAATGGGTTGAATGTATAAAAGAATAAATAACAGTGACAAGCTTATTCCTAGTAATTTCTATATGTCGAAGTAAAATTAAGAGGCTACAAGTAAGATAGGTCAAATAAACACTATACATACTGTGGAATTACAAATTGATGCAGTGAATTGTAGTCACTTAGTTCTTGAAAGTGACAGCAACACAAAAAACACTGGGTAAAGCAATTTGCAGTGGAACTATTCAATCTCATTAAGCATCATTTAACCCATCAGCCAGAGAGACAGAACTACAAATCACGAGAAGACTTGTCTCTGGCATTCTCAGCTACCAAAAATAGAAAAAAAAAATTGCCCCTTTTTGATTTCCAAATAAATACTCCCAGTGCTAATACTGTGATTTAATTATTATTATTCCCATTTTAAAAGAGAATGCTGAATTTTACAGGTGTTAAATATTATACCTCCAAATTCACAACCAGGAGGTAAAAGAACTTTAAAAAAACTTGGATTCAAGACTCTAATCTATCTGACTTCAGAATCTGTAATTTTTCTACATTATTATGCTGAAGGCAGAAAAGACCGGAGGCAATCCACTGGGGTTTCCTGTTGGTCAAATATATTCTATGATTAAGTTACCTTCAATATTTATATGTGACAATCCTATTCCTTATTTAATTCAAATAAGTCAAAAAACAGTTTTTCTAAGAGATCTAGATTCTACCACACCTAAAAAGGTAGATGCATGCTTTTCCTTTGGTTTCAACTTTCCATCAATCTTTGGTTTTAGCTCTCTATCAACCTTCTATTCATATAATTTCACTTCAATCTGAATAAAAGGAAGAAATACTCATTGATATTATTCAAAAGAAGGAATAAACAAATATCTTTAACTTTAGAATGTATTATATAACTTTTACAAAAATATTGAATTAAGTAATTATGTTTTACAATTCACTTATCTTATTCTTCCCTAAGAAAATAATTGATCTCAATATTCATTATAGATATCATTTAAGCTATTTTATGTTCATTACAGATATTATTAAGGAATACAAAAGGAATTAAATCATCTATATTTACTATATCTAAATTTCATACCCTTCTAGATCATAATTTCTGTTCTAATAAAATACTCTAAAATTGTTACAAAGAAGCCATTTCATTAATGAATACAAATCAGTTGGGTAAGCATATGGAGAAAAGTTTTTGAGATGATTTAGCCCATATTACTTTTATTCAAAAGATGAATTTTTGTATCTAGTATTTTCTTTTGGCTTGTTCCTTCCAATCCTAGAATTCATTCCAAATCAGAAAGTTCAGCATAAGAAAACAGTACAACATGGTGTCTCAACTATGACAGGAGTATTAAGAATATTTTATTCTAAATAATTGGTTGAGAATTTTACTTATTTTTATCTCATCCAACACCATATCTCTACCTTACATCTTTATTGAATGAAATCTAAATAAACTGCATGAAGTATAAAGAAATTATTTTTACCTCTTACAGAATTAAAATAATCTCATAAAGCTAATCTATATTTATTTTTCAATGGACATAGTCGTTATAATTAATTGAATTAATTAAATTAATTAATGCCATTATTGAATATGATATTTTTTCAAAGGCTGATACCCACATACAAAAATCTAGTCTTCCCGCTGCTGGCCAGTGTAATACCATTTATAGAAACTGCAAGGAAAAGAAGAAAGGAATGATGATATTTGTGATGTGTACGCAAAGGTTTTATGTGGAAAGTATGAGAAACACAATAGTTTTAGCAAAGTTAAATAACAATCTTTGAAAGCCTTATAGCATATTAAATTTATCTATTATTTAAGATACAATGGTTTTTACTGTGTATTAAAAATACTTATTTTTAATTTTCAAACAATTGGATTATTTGGGTAAAATGGTTTTCTACCTAAAAAGCAAAACATCTGATTTATAGTCTATAATAACGTAAAACCTATGTACTTATACCTTAACATAATGACAAATGTAAATGATATGACTGTAAGTTCTGAAAATCTTATGCATTTCAGAAAACACATATAAGTTATTTTTTTTTTAATGAATGCCTGAAGAAGCAATTGATAGCCACTCAAATGCTACTCCTCTAGGGAAAGATGTGAAAGCCAAACCAGTCAGTCATGTTGGTGGAAAATCAGTATTTTTTACTTTCGTTATTAATACTACTCTGAAAAAACCATAATATCCATCTTAATCAGTGTAACTTTTCTTAGAACACAGCTTCTACTACATTTTTAATGAAGTGAGAGAAGTTACTTGGAAAACAAAGGGCTGTTGAACATAAGTGATTACATACTGGAAGCTACACAGATACCCAGAGAAAACATGAGGGGAAAAGAGAAGGTTTCTCTGAAATAAAAGGCATAATAAAATGGGATAATTGAGAACGGGGAATATTAAATTATGTCAGACTCACTGTTAGGGACTGATTGAAAGATAACTTGAAATGTCTGAGAGGTTCATGTCATCAAATTATAGTAGCAGAGAAGGAAGGCTATGTCATTATCGGGAAAGAAGGAGGAGGATAGAATTTGGTGACAACTTGGAGAAACGAAATTGCATAATTTATGTATTTCTTAAATATTTAGCAACAATTCTGTGCTATGCCTTGGCGTTAATATAAATGGAAAGAAAGGAAAATAAATAAAAGTGAAATAGGGTATATCTGAAGAACATGACACAAGGTCTTGAGTTAGAAGAAACACCATGGTAAGACAGATTCTTCTTTTCCTCCCTTCCCTCCTTCACTTCTTTTTCACCCTCCATTGTTCCCTCACTTCCTTTAACATCTGTTGAGCACCTGTTATCCAATCATTGTGAAAGTAGAGAAGAAAGCTCCGAATTTCATGAGAGCAAACTATAACTAAGCAATTATATAGCATGACAACTGCTATAAGAATATCTAAAAGATACTGAGTTCTCACCTGTCACTTTTCTGGGCACATCATATGATCATTTAATGCCCATTTTATCCTTATGTGATAAGTAGTACTACTATGCACATTTTACAAATGAGGAAATTGTGGCAAAAATATTTTATACAATATGCCCAAGGACACACTGTAAATAAGCAGCAAATTTTGGGTTTGAATCCAGGCAGAACGGCTGCATGATCCTATTGTGCTATATGGTCTAATGTAAATACAAGATAATATAGGATATAAGTCCAGAGTTCTATAAAAATGCAATTACGTACATTTTTTTTTCAAGCATATCTTCTTGTAGCCCATTCCTGAAGCCATTAGTAATTACACAAAATGTTAGCTAATTGGTAAGGTTTGTATTTTTTTTTTTTTTTTTTTTTTTTGAGGCAGAGTCTCACTCTGTTGCCTAGGCTGGAGTGCAGTGGCAGGCTTGTCTTTTCATGGAGAAAAAAATGTCTCATTTGCCAAGTTCAACATTTTAAAATACTTCACAAAGAAATAATTAGCAAAATTCTATGGGGTACAAAGTTTTCCTGGTTGCCTCTTGGGATGCCTAATCCAGAGGAACAAGCACGGGGAGCTTTAAAGGGAAGGTGAAGTGAACATTTAAGGATGGATGCAAATTCTTTAGGTGATGAGGGGAAAAGGTGTGTCAGGCAGATGAAATAGTAAAGGGAAAGATTTTTCAGAGGAAAGATCATTTCATATGTTTGTTAACTTCACATGGTTAGGACATCGTGTATTTAATAACTGATGGTAGTAGACATTTATTTAGTGAGAAAGCAGTAAGCCTCTACACAGGATTTGTGCAACATCAAGATCTTTGAATCAATGTGTTCAAAGCAAGGTGTAACACAGTATATAAAATCAATGCAGTGAAGCTTATTTTAAATTTTGTATTGTGTTATTGCACTTTCAAGGACTTTGGATATTTATAAGTTGGTTAATTTTACGTTAACTAGTTGATAAGGTTTGGCTCTGTGTCCCCACCCAAATCTCATCTTGTAGCTCCCATAATTCCCAGGTGTTGTTGGAGGGACCCAGTGGGAGGTGATTGAATTATGGGGGCAGGTCTTTTCTGTGCTGCTCTCATGACAGTGAATGGGTCTCATGAGATCTGATGGTTTTAAAAAGGGGAGTTTCCCTGCACAAGCTTCTCTTTCTTGCCACCACTGTGTAAGAAGTACCTTTTGCCTTCTGCCGTGATTGTGAGGCCTCCTCAGCCACCTGAAACTGTGAGTCCAATAAGCTTCTTTCTTTTGTACATTGCCCAGTCTTGGGTAAGTATCAGCAGCATGAAAACAGATTAATACACTAGTCCTTTGGTGATTAGAATCTTTATAATATTTTGTAAAAAGTCAGAGAGTGACCAAAAAAAGTTTTCTACTCCCACAAAATTTAAATTTCACAATTTTTTAGCAAAACATTTAAAAGAAAAGTTGACCTTGAATACGAGTTATGCTTTTTCTCCCCAAAACACAAATATTCCTAATTTGTTGACCTTTTTTTGTGATAATAGGCATTTGCCAACAGTGAACCGTAAGCAGATAATTTTGAAAATAATATGATTAATCATCCTATCAAAATAAAGGTGACATTTTAACAATAAACAAAAAATGCACCATTTTCAAAAGAAACTTATGATATAGAACATTTGATAACAGATATTTTTAGTGTTTCCTCTACCAAATCTACATAAGAGCAGTAACCTTTAAAAGTCCTTGTATCTGAACCTTTAAGAAATGTAGAAAAAGAATTTTCCACATAGTATTAAAATGTTTGAAAACTTCTGATTAGTTTGCAAACCCAAATGATTGACCTCAGAACAAGACGAAATCCTAACAAAATTTTAACAAAAATTCCTTTGCATAATTAGTAGATGAATTTGAAAGTTCAGCCTGCACATTGGTAAGTACAGACCATCATACATTTTTTCCTTTAAGAATTTTGTATTTTTTGTCAAGGGATCGTTTGCAGTTCTGATAGCTGCTAAATCTAATCATAGATCATACTTGTGAATCATTGAATTACAGTCATTAATTAAAATTATTAAATCAGAATTCCTTGAAAATATAAGCATATTGAGTCATCTTTTCTCACTGAACCATCATTTTTGTGCCATTGTAATTTTTTGGTCAGAAACAAACAAAATTATAGGCTATAAAAGAAACATATGGAATTTTAAATATTGCTAATTGTATCTTTCTGTCATTATTTTTATTTCAGGTGTATATATAAATTATTACATACATAACATACCAGCACAGTAGTAATTGCTTAAAACATTTTTATAAAAAGTAGTTTGGAGACTACTGTGGTAGAAACTCGAAGGGACTAAGTGGATTAATAGAGGCATGGAAATGGCCAAGGGCATGAAGAAGGAAGACTGAGGTTGGAGAGGCAGCCTGCGTTCTCACTCTGTCACTGACCACTGGGCTGTTCTTCGGCAACTTACTTCCTCAGGCTCCACTTTCTCAGTTGTGAAATAAAGATGATAATGGTACCCACCCAATCATATTCCAGTAAGCTATGTAGATTTTATAGGTAAAACGATGGCACAAATTACATATTCAACAAGTGTTAACCATCAATCAGCTCTTGAGACAGTGAGCTTTGGCACAGAAAAACCAGAGCTATAGTTATATAGAATATATAGCAATTACTACATTATTTTAAGATAATTTATCTTTAGACATTGTCCCTGAGAGTCTATGTGTTCATTAAGAGCAGGGATTCTGTCACAGTCACCTCTCTAGAACCTAGGATGTTGCCTAGCACATAGATCTCCAGTAAATATTACTGAATCAAATATGGCTGAGGAATAAAAGAGAGGGGTACAAGCTTCCCTTTGTTTCCACATTCTGGATTCTGAATATCAGGCTCCTCTTAGAGTTCACCAGATCATATCTGTGAAAACCAATAGGCCTATGCAGGGTTCAGGATGAACTGTAGAGCAGACACGGGTCTGGCACCAAACAGGAGCCAACAGGTTAACTCCTTTTGTGAGTTCCTAGTTTATCCACTTTATAGAAACTCGCAGTGTCAAGTTACTGGATCTTTTGGCCAAAGCTAAGTCAGGAGAATGCTGTAAGCTGGACAAGTGCCCGCAGTTAGTCTATGGAGCAAGGAATGGCCACTAAAGGCAGTCCAGGTCATGAACCCTCTGTGTCTGACTCATGGCAAGAGACAAAATGTCAGCAACTCTGACTGTTGCCAGCCCAGCTCTGACACAACTCATAGATGTATTGCTCATCTCATTCTCATTCTGTGTTTTACTGTATATTGAAAACATTCTTTTCTTAAAAAAAAAAAAAAAAAAAACCTTAATATTTTCACTGGGCTTGTGGATGACTAACAATCTCATTGCATTTATTTTAAACAGGCTTCCAAATCACTGTATGTACATTGAGACTTTTCTTACTGCCTTTAGGTAGGCCTTATAATTTCTCATTCAGTTTTCTATGTGATATATCACTTTCTGACAATAAAGCAATCTTATTTTTCAATTTTAATAAAATAGTTTTATGGTTTTATAACTTTGAAGAAAAATACATGCAAACCTGTAAAACTGAGCAATTTCATGAGTTTCCAAACTGCTAGTTATTTTGTAGCCTCCATTTGGTAATTATAGAGATTTATATCCCCTTTTTCATCCTCTACAAAATTCAGAGCTGATATGTCCAGTTGACTTGGAAACTGACTTAGGCCTCCACATTAATTATCTTTGATAATAAAGGTGTTAGATCAGATTAATGATTTAAAACTAGTATATGTTTGAAAGTGGGAGAAGGAGGTTTAAAACTAATTTATAGGAATATAATCCACTGGTCATTTTCACATTTCATCAAAAAATATTTCAGAGGGTGTCTCAATAGTAATTGATCACATTGAGGTGACAAAATGTACCATTACTGCTTCACTAATAGAAGAAAGTCATTAATCTCCTTTTAGGTCCAAACCTTCAGTATAACCTGAAAATTTATCATGTATCAAGGAATTAACATATTTTAAAAATCATAAAGAAGAAGCATGACAGTATACCATGGATTCAAATCAAATAATGTCATCCATATCAATATGTTATACAGTTCTTATCATTACAACATAGAAAAAAACTTTAGCTAATCTGGTTACCCTTTTCAAGATCTCTTACTATTTAACTAAAAATGTAAATTTATTTTAACTTGTTTATGAACCATTGGGATAAAAAACAACTAATAATTCCATATTATATAGACAACATATAACACGTGTCTTTGTCTTTTAAAAACAATGTATATAACAGTACAAATTTTTTAAGATCTGGGTGATTTAAAGTTTTTTTGTTTTGCTTTGTTTTTTAATAAATTAGATATATCTAAAATGAAGTTGCCACAGCTGCCTAATGCAATGTTAGTGGAGTGATTCTGTTTAATTCTTAGATTATCGTATTTCACTTGTAGAATTTTATATCAATATTTTCGTTAACAATTTATATTATCTAGTAATTGATAAGTTGAATGAGTTTCCTTTGCATTATATGCTAGTTTTCTACAGTACATAGCTATCAATTTAAATTTTTTTCTACTTGGTTTGAAAATGTTTTTAGAAAATAAACTCATTAAATGAACTTTATTTCTAATTAATGATGCATTCATCATATATTTAGGAATAATATTTCATTTAAAACAAAATATTTTAGAGCCCTTTTTCTAGTATTAATTAATATAAAGCTAGTATGCATAATAGTAACAAAATTGCAATAATAATTCTAGTGATATAAATTTTAATTTGCCATTAAGTCAACTTAAAAATATTTATGTTGATTAAAGTCATACAAATGGGACTTGCAAACCCTTCTATGCTTTTGCATTCAATGCATATGCAGTTGCACTATGCTGAAGGTACGGTGCTGTGCTGAATCCCTCTTTTTCTCCTGATACTGCAGGGAATAAGGATAGCATGGAAAGAGCTCAGAACCTCAGGGAGGAAGGTCACCATCAATAAACAGCTGTATGCATTCAAGGCAGATATATATGAGGGGCGATTTTTTAAAATTAGAGCAGTTTTACTTCTAAGCATTAGTGCTTCTGTTTTTCACATAAGAGAAAGTAAATAAGAAATAGACTTTCCTAGAACACTCAGTTATAGCACTTGAGAGAGAGAGAAAAAACCTTGAAGTCAATAGAATTTAGGTCACTGCTAAATTAATATTTTCTCTATGGATATTCCTCTACCAATCACTTTTATACACACTTCACATCTAAGTTTTTAGTTCAAAATATATTGAAAATCTTGCTTTTCCATTGATGCTCCATTAGCAGGAGCAAACTCCACTGCATCAATGTCTAAGAAGCTATTTTAAAGCAAGGAGGAGATTGTAGGACCTTTGTACCCAACAACAAATCATCCTGATTTTATTTTTAAGTCATGCCTGATGCACTCTTTGCACAATGCCCCTTTGACTTCTGCTTCCTCAGAAGTTTAAATCTCTGCAACATGTGAAGTTGGTGACCAAGACACGGGTAGCTCTACCTTAGTTTTTTCTATAATGTGTGGTGCTGAGCATATTTTGTTCTTCATATATCCTAAATAAATTGGCCTCAGAGGTCTAAACAGGGCTTCACATACTGAACTTGCATCCCTCCTAACACCATCTGCATGTCCATTACCATATTCCTTTATTTATATCAATCATGTTTTGTATATGGGAAATAAAATGGGAGAAATTACATTTCTCTTTCTTATTGACCCAGGAACCGGAAATTATGAATATTTATTCTTTTCTTATAGAGTCAACTGTAGTCATTGTTTTTATTGTAATCTTTATAAAATATTGCTAAGAAGAATATGGAGGCCTTGTTTTACACATATTGGCATTCTTCAAGTTATGAAAATCTGTGCTCAATAAACTCTGTGTTATCTCTTCTCTTTCCTACATTTTCAGTTCATCTCCCCTGATCTTACCCGTAAGCAAATAAACATGCTGTCTCCTATCTGAACAAAGGAGGATCCTTTATTTGATCTTAGAGCTACAATCTTTTCTCCTATTTATCTTCACAGCCAAACTGTTTGAAAGTGTAGTCCCTACATTTTGTTTACTTTGTGATATGGCTTGGCATTGTGTTCCCCACCCAAATCTCACCCTGAATTGTAATAATCCCCACATGTCATAGGAGGGACCCGGTGGGAGGTAACTGAATCAGGGGTGAGTTTTTCCCATGCTGTTATCGTGATAGTGAATAAGTCTCACGAGCTCTGATGGTTTTATAAAGGTGAGTTCCCCTGCACATGCTCTCTTGCCCGCTGCCATGTAAGACGTGACTTTGCTCCTCATTCACTTTTCACCATGCTGTGAGGCCTCCACAGGTATAAGGAACTGTGTGTTCATTAAACCTCTTCCTTTACAAATTACCCAGCCTTGGGTATGTCTTTGTCAGCAGAGTGAGAACAGACTAATATACTTTTCTTAAAATCAAATTCACTCTTGAACCTACCAGTAATCCAGGTCTGTCCAATTTTAGCTCTGAAAATCTCATGACTCAGGAAAACCCTCATTCCTAGACAAATTGGAAAAGTTGCTTACCCTAAACTCCTCCTCCTCCCCACATAATCTTCACCTCCAGTCACTCTCCAAATTTGGATAAACTTCCTATGTTTAATGCATTCTCTCCTTTTCATCTACACTGTTTCCTAGCTCAAATTCTCATCCACTCATAGCCTGCTGTATTAGATTCCTCACAAGACTGACTCTCTTACTTCCTTATCAAAATCATCTTCTAAAAAGGGGAGAAATAAAAGTAAAATTCTAAGGCCCTCCCTCAGCCAACTGAATGGAGCATCTCTTAGCCAACAGGACCCCAGAGTAACCTTGAAAACTGAGCTCTCAGCCAGGACAGGATGGTGTTCAGACCAGCCTCCTCATACTCCCTCCCTCCATAACGATCATTAGCCTTGCTTCCCTAAGGGCTAAACAGAAACCAGCCCTTTCTTTCTTTGATTTTTTTTTTTTTTTTTTTTCTGAGATGGAGTTTTGCCCTTGTTGCCCAGGCTAGAGCGCAACGGCATGATTTAGGCTCACTGCAACCTCCGCCTCCTGGATATAAGCGATTCTCCTGCCTCAGCCTCCCAGGTAGCTGGGATTACAGGCATGCACGACCACACCCGGTCAATTTTGTATTTTTAGTAGAGATGGGGTTTCACCATATTGGTCAGGCTGGTCTGGAACTCCTGACCTCAAGTGATCCACCTGCCTCGGCCTCCCAAAGTTGTGGGATTACAGGGATGAGCCACTGCACCCAGCCGAAACCAGCCCTTTCAAAAGACCTCAATGCTGATATCAACCAGCCACCTGATACTGCCCTTCCTCTTTTAGCCTGATAAGAGACCACTGATCATGAAGTGGTTCTGGCAACTTCATGGAACACATGCAGTAAGGGTTTTCATGGCCTCCACTTCACCTTCTGATGTCAGGCGGCTGAAAACTCCAGCCTTGGATCATGCTAAAACTGCCATTTTTGGTTCATGGGACCCATGAAGGGGCATGAATGTATACTGTGCATGTGCATGATTCATCTTTCATAAATAATCATGACTCCTCCTCAGGCTTATGAAATATTCACATACCCAACTCAGCATAAATTCCTGTTCCCTTTGCTCCTCTCTTGAAGTATCTGTTTCTGGCTTCTGGCTGGAGGCTATGCTTTCCAGCTTGTCCGAATGGCCACCCTGCAGACTGTAACCCCTAATGAGGAATTTATTTTCCAAATTTATGAACCTTGTCATTCTTCAGTTGACAAGGTAAATCTGATTATGTCACCCTGTTTGCTTAATGCTCTTTAATTCTCTCCAGAAATAGTTTAAGACTTTAATCAAATATGTCATGATCTTGTTTTGTCTCTGTACATTCTTGCCTATCATGCCTCTTTTTCCTTAAGCTCTATCCATTTATATCATTACTGTCAGAACATGCCATTGCAGTCTCACATCTCTATGGCTTTGAGCATGTATTACCCTCTCCTAGAATCTACCCCTCTCCAGATGACCTATACATCCTACTTACCCTCCAGATCTTAGCTCAAGCCTGAGCTCCTTTGAAAGCCATCCACACTCTTCCAGCAGATATGAATTCTCCTGCTCGCTTTCCCCCTGTACTTAGATAGTCTTCCATTTTATTAACGCATGTCTCATTTCATCAAAATAATCTCTCGTTTCTCTTCCTTTACCTAGCTAAAAGATCCTTAAGGAGGGGCACAGTGTATATTTCCCTTTTGTATCCCGCGAACCAGCAGAGCTTCTATCTCAATAAAGAATTATTGAAATAATATTTAATGAGATAATCATATTATTTTTACCTGATCACATTTGGGAGGCAGAATGGATACAAGTGCATAGAAAGGATCTTGTAATTATGAACTTTTTACTGTTCTTTTGCCCCGAATGCCCTTGCACAATCACTTTTTAAGTCGTATTCCATACCCAAAGAATGACCGAGAGTAATCAGACTTATCAAAAGCTGGGAAAAAAAGTGGATGATTTGCTTACTGTTCTTGCATCCCATATAGACAGGGTCTTGTCTGCAGAACTTGTGAGAAGAATATTGGAGAAAGGAAAAAACTCAATGCTGTTCACAGAATCTGTATGTCCATACAAAGTACATCTGCATCTTTCACTATAAAGAGAGAAATTAAGAATTTTAGGAGTTAGTATCTATGCTGTCTATACAATGCTAATAAAATAATTTAAGGAACTGAGACATGAAATAATTTTATTAATGGCAAAAATTTTACAATAACATTTTAAAAGTAAAATTCTATAGCTACCTTATATTCTCAGCCCTTTATAGGATTAGTAGCATAAAACTACACTTAAATTACCTTCAATTTATGGAATCACTTTGTAAAGTCATCTTTATACTATCTCATTTATTCTTTACCATGAAATAACAGTATAAAAATTATCCCCAAATAGAGGAATATGTTAAAAAAATATTGCACTAATTCATAAAACAAAATAAACTTTTTCAGTCATTACTTTTCTTAATTGCTTCTCGGAATTGGTTATATATTGGAATCACCTGAGGCACTTCAGTGGCTACCAGAGACCGGGGGAGGGTAAAGGGAGGGGAGAATAGGGAAAGATTGGTCAGTGGGTATAAAGTTACAATTAGATAGGAGGAATAAATTTTGGTTCCTGTTGCACAGTAGGATTACTATGGTTAACATTAAAATATTGTATATTACAAAACAGCTAGAAGAAAGGCTTTTGAAAGTTCTCGCCACAAAGAAATGGTAAATGCATGAAGCGATGGATACAGTCACAACCCTGATTGGATCTCTCTATACCACAGATATGTATTGAAACATCAAATTGTACACCATATGTACAATTATTAATGCACCGATTACTTAAACCAAAAAAAAAGACAAAATACTCATACCCAGTCTCAAGCCCCAGACATTCTATGCCAATTGATGATGGAGGCTGGGAATTAATTAGTGGATTAATACCTCCCCTGGTAATTATAATATGTCTTTAGCGCTGAGAATTTAAACCAGTGGTTTTTAAAGTTTTTACCCAGACTAGCAGTATCACTGTCACTTGGAAACGTGTCTGAAATGCAAATTCTCAGGCCTCATCCCAAACCTATTGAATCAGAAACTCTGGAGGAGGCCCCAACAATCTGTGTTTTAGCAAGCTCTTCAAGTGATTCTGATACATGTTAAAGTTTGAGAACCACTGATCTAAACTATTAGAAATGACCCAGAAGAAAGGGACAATTGCAGCTGTGTTTTGTTTTGTTTTGTTTTGTTTTTTTGCCATTTTACGAAAAGGCTGTTTCTCAATGAAACGGAGTATACATAGAGCAATATCACTCCTTATGTGTAATGACTGATTGCTCTTAAATAACTTTATTTATAAACCTATTTTTAAAACAGAGAACAAATAGAGTCAGGATAACTAATAAGTACTCAGAACAGAGGAGTCAATATAAATCATTCCTAATATAATAATCAGTCAGTTGGCCTGGGTGTTGTGGCTCAAGTCAGTAATCCAACCACTTTGGGAGGCCGAGGCAGGAGATCACCTGAAATCAGGTGTTCGAGACGAGCCTGGCCAACATGGTGAAACCACATCTCTACTAAAAATACAAAAATTAGCCTGACATGGTGGCAATCCCAACTACTGGTAATCCCAGCTACTCGGGAGGCTGAGGCAGGAGAATTGCTTGAATCTGGGAGGCAGAGGTTGCAGTGAGCAGAGATCGCACCACTGCACTCCAGCCTGGGTGACAGAGCGAGATGCCCTCTCAAAAAAACAAACAAAAAAACAAACCATATATATATACACACATATATATGTGTATATATAGATATATATATGTATAAATGTATATATAAGTATATATATAAGTATAAATATATAAGTATATATAAGTATAAATATATATAAGTATATATATGTATGTATAAATCAGATAGTAAATCTTTGATTAGTTCCTCTGTGGCTTGAACCAAGCCATGTACAATAATATAGTGTAGTGGGCAAAACTCTGCAATGGGAGCCAGGAGACTGAATTCCAGTCCTGACTTTGGCAAGAACTAGCATGGTAACCGTAGAGAAACTGTTTAATTTTAGTGGCCGTAAATTTTCTTCTTGTGTGAATGAAATTATTTACTTGATGCACTCGGTGATCCTGTTCCAGCTCCTACATTCTGTGATCAAAGTTAGAAATGTAAAATGGGAAGGAAGAAGTCAGCTTGAGTACAGCGCATATGAACTGTAAGAAGCAAAATATGCCCTTCCTTTCTTAAATGTCAGCATTTTTGAGACATCAAAAGATATTAAAATTTGCATGTATATGAATATGTATGTAAATTATTTAGCAACACTTCCCCTTTATCATCAAAGCTAAGTATTACAGTAATAAGTATTTGGAGCAAGAACATAAAATCAATACAACAGGAATATTTTGTATTAGTTTCCTTACCTCAATATTTCACAGATAGGCTGATAATATTTTAATCACTAAAGTTGATGATGGGTATACCAGGGGTCAACAAACCACGACCCTGAACTGACTGCTTATTTTTATAAATAAAGTTTTATTGGAATATGCCAATCTGTTTACATATTGTCTATTGCTGCTTTCCCACTACAGTAACAGAGTTGCATAGCCACAACAGAGATAATATGGTCCACAAATCAAAAATATTTAATTCATAGCCCTCTGAAAAAAAGTTTGCTGACCCAAGAAGTATATCAATATATTAGAATATTTACAAGTATACTTGGGTTTTACTTATGACATTTAATCTTTTTTGAGGGCAGTGCCAAAACTTACAGAATAAGTTACTTTCTTTTAAAAAATTACTGTTTTATGTACAAATTTTATCTGCTATTTTTAATGAATCTAAAAATGTAAGTATGAACATTTTTTAAGTTTCTATTCCAAAGCCCACTATCTTGAAATAATCATCTTTAAATATTAGTATAATTACTGTAGTTATAGCTCTATGGAGAGACAGAGAGGTGAGGTGGGAGAGAAAAAGAGAGAGATAAAAATTAAGAATTTTATTCCTATTATATTAAAATGGTAAATTATTAAATTAAATTATATGAAATGTAACAATAAAATAAGTATAACTAAAGGCATTGTTGAAAGTCAAGTAGATGCTTTCTTACTCCAAGATCTATCACTATCTAAAAGATAACATTAAGAAAAATATTAAAGTATATTATTTTAATAACATTTCATTTATAAAAAGTATTGTGAAAAAGGAAAATAACTTATTTATGTTCCTCCTACTTTCTTTTTTTTTTTTTTTTTTTTGAGACGGAG